>NC_073403.1:12904138-13209555 GCF_028641065.1 Leucoraja erinaceus
TGTAGTTTTCCAATGTTCTCTCGGCTCTGGATCAGTTGCTGTGGACTGGAGGCTAGCCAATGTAACCCCACTTTTTAAGAAAGGAGGGAGAGAGAAAACGTGGAATTATAGACCAGTTAACCTGACATCGATAGTGGGGAAGATGCTTGAATGATTGTTAAAGATGTTATAGCACCGCATTTGAAAAGCAATGACAGGATCAGTCAAAGTCAGCATGGATTTATGAAGGGGAAATCATGCTTGACTAATTTTCTGAAATATTTTGAGGATGCAACAGAGGGCCAGTGGATATGGTGTATCTGAGCTTTCAAAAAGCCTTTGACAAGGTCCCACACAAGAGATTAGTGTGCAAAATTAGAACACATGGTATTGGGGGTAGGGTATTGGCATGGATAGAGAACTGGTTGGCAGAAAGGAAGCAAAGAGTAGGAATTAATGGGTCCTTTTCAGAATGGCAGGCAGTGACTAGTGGGGTGTCACAAGGCTCGGTGCTGGGAACCCAGTTATTTACAATATATATTTAACGATTTAGACAAAATCTAGATCCAGAAACAATGCTATGAGGCTGCAGGGTGACTTGAATAGGTTGGGTGAGTGGGCAGATGCATGGCAGATGCAGTATAATGTGAATAAATTTGAGGTTATCCACTTTGGTGGCAAGAACAGAAAGGCAGATTATTATCTGAATGGTGTCAGATTAGGAAAAGGGGAGGTGCAACGAGACCTGGGTGTGCTTGTACATCAGTCACTGAAACTAAGCATGCAGGTACTGCAGGCAGTGAAGAACACTAATGGCATATTGGCCTTCATTGCGAGAGGATTTGAGTTTAGGAACATGGAGGTCCTACTGCAGCTGCACAAGGCCCCGGTGAGCCCACACCTGGAGTATTGTGTGCAATTTTGGTCTCCTAATTTGAGGAAGGCCATTATTGCTATTGAGGGTGCAGCTTAGGTTCACCAGATTAATTCCCGGGATGGCGGGACTGATATATGATGAAAGAATGGGTCGACTGGGCTTGTATTCACTGGAATTTAGAAGGATGAGAAGGGATCTCATAGAAACATCAAATTCTTAAAGGATTGGACAGGCTAGATGCAGGAAAAATGTTCCTGATGTTGGGGAAGTCCAGAACCAAGGGTCACAGTTTAAGAATAAGGGGTAGGCCATTTAGGACTGAGACGAGGAAAAACGTCTTCACTCAGAGAGTTGTGAATCTGTGGAATTCTCTGCCACAGAAGATTGTGGTGGCCAACTCACTGGATATTTTCAAAAGAGAGTTAGATTTAGCTCTTAGGGTTAAAGGAGTCAAGGGATATGGGGAAAACGCAGGAACGGGGTACTGATTTTGGATGATCAGCCATGATCATGTTGAAAGCGGTGCTGGCTCGAAGGGCCGAATGGCCTACTCCTGCACCCATTTTTCCATGTTTTTATATAAGAAGGGGGAGCATATGAAGGATGAAAGATAAGTATAAGATTTGTCAGGGAGTCCTAATCTGGTGTTGTTCGATTAAAACCTACCTATCAGGGAGTGTTTCTCACTGGTTGTAGCCTGGACACTTTGGTCTAATTTTCCCCACGGATGTTCCAAGGAACTTTCCACAGAAAATGCCATCATGTCATTGATTTCTGACAACGAGATCACATTCGATCCTCGTATGAAATTTATCTGGCGATGTTGGCAGAATTTCAGACTGATGGAAAATGACCTGGAGATGGTCATAATCTCATTTCACTCCAGGTAAAGTCAATTTCCAACAAGGCAATAGTGAATAAAATATTATCCAATTCCATTTCTAGGCAATAATATATTTTTCCCTATACTGAATTGTCTGTCAAACAATATTTCTGCTATTCTCAATCATACTGATAAGTTATGATCACTAAAATATTTAATCCTTTGATATTTGTATTTGTTAAACTTGTTGACAGGTGCAATACCTTGTGGATCATGGAGCAATGATTGAACACGTGGACTACAGCGGTATGAGACCTCTGGACAGAGCAGTGGGGTGCCGCAATACAGCAGTGGTGGTCACCCTTCTGAAGAAAGGAGCCAAGATAGGTAGGCCTTTTAGAGACAGTCCCTCCTCCTTGCAGTGAGTGTCATTAAACTGTTTGGAGTAGATATGCTTTTCATTGAAGCAGGGGGCTAGATTTGACATTCTCTTTTGAAGTACAAAGTGAATTTATGTTCACTTTTGTATGAGAGTGATTGCTTGTATTTAAAAGAAAACCATACATTCAAACACCATCACTTTACTATTCATGGATTACGTTTCTATGTTGGGAACATTAATATGGAAATGATGTGTCTAGCTAGCCTTTGTTGTCAGATTTGCAGTAACCTGTGAACCTAATATCTTCAGCACTAAATTAAACTTTGATTTCACACAGCATACTACAGTGTGCAATGCATTGACCTTGAAGTCACTGTATTCAATACTGCTAAACATGAAGGTAGTTGGATGCTGATATTCCAGATGGTTCGAAAGGGAATTACATTTGTGAGGTTAAAACTAGGAAAATGGATTACGTCTGAAAAAGGAACATGAGATAATCTAATGTATAGATTAATATAACTGGGATTACTGGATCAATATCTATTTAGAAAGCATGTGGCTACAAAATACATTCATTAATTTATCACAGTGGAGTCCAATGAACCTCTGCTGTTTGGAAACATTGGAAATCTCTGCTGGAAAACAATACAGCATAGATACATATCCAACATTCTAATTTTTAAGTAATTCCTTTGAGATATATAATATTTTTTCCCATCTATTCACCACCAATGGATGAAAATCTTTCTACGAGATGCATAAAGGCATCTCAATGAGAAATCATAATGCAATTCCATGTAAATAGTAATTTGAAAAAAAATTGATTTAGCAGTTGGAAGTTACCAAGAGAGGCTAAGAGAAAGAACATCCAAATGCAGCGTGCCAGCTCATGTTTGGTCTGGGTGAAAATTTTGGATTTGTGTTACAAATGTTCCATTTCCAAGGAAGACTTTTCTCATTGGTCTTTCAGTTACATTTTGGTGGAAACAGTATAAATGTATTGCCTACCTCTAAAAGCTAGAGAAAATGGTGGAATCAGGAAGTAAAACCAAATCGTGGCAGTTTTAGAATTGCATGAATTTAGCAGATATCACACAACTAAAACTTTAGTTCTTTTAAGCACTATATTTGGTATTGTCCAAACAGATGAAAGTTAATAAGGATGCAGATTATTTTTCATGTTGTTCGATTTTCAATCGGAAGAAAATATATTTAACTTTAAACATTTAGTGATATTTATTACAACTCAACTACAATAAGTGAAACTTAAAAAGAAATGTGACAAAAATTATTAATTTTGGCTGACTGTAGTATCTTGAAACCCCAACAATGTTTTACTTCATTGTGAATTAATTCTGTTATTAGAAGGAAGAAAATCTAAGGAAACACGATTCTGGAAATGATAACACATCCCAATTTGTTTAATCTTTGTTTACTAGCCTGAACTTATATCGTAGCGACATTGATCTGTGCTTTGGTCTTTTCACAACACCGTGCTGCTATTCCAGAGCAAGAGAGTCCAAGCTTCATGCACTCACTAACATGCTTGTTTGCAGCCTCAAGGGACAAGCATGAACTTTAAATCCAATAGCAAATTTGTCAACAATTTCCATTTTCCCATTAACTTGTTGGTACCATTAGATTTTCATTGGGACTTGAGGTTTAATTGGCACCGTGACAACAGTGCATGACAATACACTTTTCCAACCCCAGAGTGCATAAAATTGAAATATATAAATAACAAAGTAACACAATCAGAAGTAGAAGTGGAATCCTATGGTCTTGAATACTGATTATCCAAATGTAGGGTTTGCTGCATGTGGCCTGGACACCTCTTTCTGATCTTATGATGATCTCCTTTGATATAGTCTCATCTGATACTTTACGCTATGCTGTAAATGTGGATGAAAATCAGGTGACACTCCCACAGAATGCATAATCCTCAAGGTCGTCAGATTGCTATTCCTCTGTCATCGGCTTTCTGTATGTTTCTGTATTTGTTGACTCACTAACACAATTTCTCTGTTGCTGTATACTAATAAAAACATTTTCTGCAATGATGGCACTGTTTTCCTTTAAGTACCTGACATGATGTTTTGCAAGATAGGGTAGTGATTGCCAGGAATATGTCGGTATTTGCAGAAAACCACTATTGCAAAAAAAAAAATCCTGCAACAACACTTGCTACGGAAGGCTTCGTCTCAAAAATCTTCAAAACAACTATCACGATACTTCAGAGAGTAGTTCAATGGATGTGCAGCACTTTGGATAATGAGTTCATGATAAGGATCCAAATAATAAAAGCTTGATCTTTCTACCATTTTGTCATGGGCAGGGAATGCTATTTTAATTAAATCTTGTTGATGGAACACTCCTCAATCATCTTTAACAATGTTTGCAAGAGAATGCAGAATTGATCCTCAAAAGAATACGCAAAGTTTTGTCTCAAGATATAAAACATTATTTCACACACATTCATCTAAGCTAATACGTCCATCTGAGCTAATACTTGTAATTTTTCTGTTGTATTGAGTTTTCCTATTTCTGAACTTTCCTTATTACCAAGGTTGATATGAATTGATGATTTAAACTCTACAGATGATTAAAAAGAAAATTATGTATTTCCAGTGCCTGATTCAGACTTTAATAAGACTGAAAAAGGAGACAAAATACATAAATACAATTTCAGGAAAAGGAGGCTATACAGTCCACCTTTCTATAGTGTCTTTACAGCCGAATCTGTCTTTTGGAATAATTTTGGAAAGTTTGCTTTCAGCCACTCTTCCAGAAGTACATTCCAGATAAGAATTATTTTCTGTCTGAAGAAGAGCTCCTGGATGTTTGTTCTCCAAAATACTACCTTATCTTGCAAATGAGGTTTAGTTTGGAACTGTGCTTACAGTTAAATTTTTCTATTTCCCTTTATGTCTTGCTTAGCTGTACAAAGTCACCACTTTGTCACTTGTGTCTGAGGTTGCATCCTTATACTTTCTGATTGCTGATAAAGATCCACAAGTGTTCCACATTAAAGTCAACCAATCTATTTAATGCAGCTGGAAAATATAGTCCCATCAGTTCTTCCTCCATACCTTGCTTGAAGCTGCGTGCAAGAAGTTTTGCACACTTAAACCAGATCATGCATTTCCTTTAACAGGGAGAAATTTCTTGAAGCTTTTTTCTCCGTGAATTTTATTCCAGATTACTGTATAGAAATCTCACAAAAATTCGCAGTGGATTTAGTGCTAAGGAAGGTCAGATAAAGTAACTTCTGAGCAATTATCACTGATGCCCAGAGTTATTGTTTGAGAATCATTTACAATACTTCATTGAACCTGATTTGCAATTCGTTTTTTTTGTTTTATTAATTACTTTGCTTTTGCAACCAATTAAAATGTGATGTTATATCAAAGACTGACTTTGCCCTCTGTTAATCTGCAAGTTCCAAGTTTTCCTGGGTATAATGGTGCAGTTGCTCAGGTGTAGCATTCTCCTGTACCTTTTGTATCAAAAAAAATAATAATGTGAGTACATTGAATGGTGGGCCAATTGCAGCCAATTTCTTAATCCTTTCCTTAACTACTTTTCTGGCATAAATTCATGCACAGCTACATCTAATACCGGTATAGCCTTCTCGGATCTACAATAAATTTAGCACTGGCTAGTCCACTGCTGCAAATTATGTTATGTTCACTTGCCAATTGGACAATCCACTGTTCAATTTTTGTCTTAAAGTAATTTTGCCTTCTCAAAAAACGTAGTTTCTCTTATTATTCTGACATTTTATTTTAAAAGATTGCAATAGAAACCTAAAGCACGGATAAACACCATTAGATATTCAACCAGACCTACCTTATCTCATTCTGTTCTCCCTTTCCTTCCCTCTTTAAATGTTTTTCCATGTCCCTTTTAAATTATGCTAGTCTCTCACAACAGTCACTTGTGATAAAGCATTTTTTTTAATCAAATAAAAATACCTTTAAACTTAATTCTTCAATTTTCGTACTATGTTAATAATTTTCTAACCAGTGGATTCAAATTTGTAAAAGTATTAGAATTAAAAAGGCAAGCATTTTCTTAAACTGTTCCCTTTTTAACTGGAATCTCTCCTTGTTGGTATAATTTCAGAATATCCTTTCTATCACCTCTGAATAGCTTCTGATATTTTGCCTCTTAACAGCTAAAACAGCCATATGAAATGGAATCTGTGTTCTAAGCTTGTATATATTCACTGTGATTTCCTTGCTTTTATAATAGATGCCTTTATAGAAACGCTAGAATCTTGTTTGTTATTTCATTTTCCTTGACTGTTATTAATTGGAATTTCCTATAAATAACGTAATAACCTTTCAAACTTCATTTACGGTAGATGCTACCATGCAGATTCCTGTTAACCTTTCTAATTTGCATTTAAGCCAGCTACAAAATAGTTGACTTCTAAACATTGGCAATAATTAGGGATAGAGAGGAAACTAAGCAAATATACTATTTGCAATTATTGAAACTTGCACTTCAAATAAGTTACTAAACTGAAGAAACATTATTCTTCTGGAGTTATTTTTAAATTGAATCTTAATTGCCTTCTGTGATAAAGTTCTACCACATTGAGTCTCCATGCTAAGAAGGAAGTAATAACAAGCTAATAAGCTTTTAATCAATTAGGTGAGGTACGTTTGGTGTTTTTCTTACTAACTTCACTCTGATGCCTCATGGACAGCATGCCAGCATGGGAAGTCTACCTTATTTTCTAACAAAAACTAATTGCAGGCAGATGTTTGGATCATGATGGAAACACAAGATGATGGATTGCAAGAGAGTAGAGGGAATAACATAGTATTAGATACATCAATTCTAAAACAAAACAATATATATATTCTCTAGGAAAAATAATTACAAAATAGAACTTAACAGTGCAGTTACTTTCCTTAACAGGAAATGGAAGATATTGAGAATGCATTGGAAATAATAAAATGCTTTGGCATGTTGGATGAGAATTACACAGGTTGTGGTTATCATGAATTGATCTTGTCTAAAAGTTCATGTATTGAAAGAAAGTTTAATAATTTGCTTCAAATCAAAGACATTTAAATCACGTACTGCCAAATACAGCTTTGGAAATCTTTTGTCCTTCATTTCTGATTATGTTTAATCACATTTCTTATGCTGCAATATCTTGTTTGATGAATTACCTGTTGCTAATTCATGAAGTTTTCCACTTATTATATTCAGCCCAACTATAATACTTAACAACACAATACAGTTACAGTATTTGGTTACTAAACGTTCTTGAAAATCAAACAGTGTAGATTAATATTAAATATAGTATTAAAAATGGAAAGTAAACCTTTGATTTGTTTTCCCCTTTTTATTTGCTGATGTAAATATTACATCATTAGGAAGCAGATCCTCTGCCCAAACCATTGGCATATATGGAAGTTAAAGACATTAGCAGCTCCTATGAGATCATATTTTAGAATACATTAATGTTCATTACCTGTCTGTTAATGAAACATTTCAATGTATATGTTGCCTCTTCAGTGGCCGGATGTGAGACGTATAAATAATAAGACAGATTTTAGACATGGCACTGACACATAATTGAATGCTTCACAATCACATAGTGACTACAGAAATGGAAATACAATGTCATAGATGAATTGATGGAGCTTTGATTCTGCATACTGCTGTTCTGTTCCAAAAGGGGCTGCAATGATAGCAGACAAACACATTCAGTGTACATAATAGAATGGTCATCATGTGGGATATGTCTTTGAATATATGTTCCCATATTCTTTTACCTGATTGGTTACTGTTATGGATCAAAATGACGTACAGTTCTTGGCCATACGTATGTATGGATTCAAGCTTTGTGTATGATTAGTGGCAAAAAAAAACCCACTAAGTCTTTGTTATTGAATTGTATCAATCCAGCATTTCAAATGATATACCAGATTTATATATTTATAAGATGCAGCAAATTCAGTGCACATTTAAACAGTGTTGTTACAAAAGATTATTTTTGAAGTGTTTTCTGGTTTGCAAACATTTTTGGTTATATGAACAGATGTTTCGTATCAAATGTTAATTAATGTAAATTTCTTCTTAGTTGGATGTTTTTTTTGGTTCGGCTATTATAATATCAGAAAGTCTCCAGGTTAATGAATGTAGGTTTTTGCTCTTTTTACAGCTCAATATTTTGTAGGATCACCAACAAAGCAGGCCCCGGATATCTTTAGCATTAATTGTGATGATGTAGTCTCTGAAAGACTTTAATGACCACCATAATGCCTTTATAGTAGAAAGCATCAGAACCTTGGTATTTCATCCAAATCTGTTAAATAACCAGTTAACGATATGATTAAATGTAATTGTCATGAAAGCTTTCATGTCACATTATTATTTTTTCTCTTGTAGTTAGTGTAATACATTTGTTCCTCAGTGAAACTTTATATTAACAGTGTTTCATTGATGTTGGAATTTCGCAAAAAATCTCTTGAAAATTGAGACACAATTTGTTGTTTTCTTTATTAATTGCTCAAAGATGTTCAGAAACTTGGTAAATTGGCTGATGACCAACATTTTCATCCTGGGATATATTATTAATTAAACTTGCTTTGGCCACCAGAAGGACAAAAGGAGAACATGGATATATTTCTTGAAGCTAACGAGAGCTTGTGTTATTCCAATCTTTTTTTCTACAACAGGGAAGTTATAAAGAGCCCTCCACACTGAAAATTACAGAGAATCCTTTTGTTTCGCACTTAAGCCTGAAAAGTCATTATCACTTGGGAAATATATTTGGAAATGAACACTTTTGAGTTAATCAATTTGGTTACTTGTCTGCTGTTTGTTATTTGGTAGGAATGGTGTAGAAATGAGAAATACTTTGTTCCAGTCATACAGATGGGGAAGATATGTATTTTTGGTTGTTTTTGTTATTGATGTTAACCAATGGAATATTACCATTGAATGCAATACTTTTGGATTGGTTGTGTATCTAACCATCAAGTTTTTAATCTATATCAGGGTTTCTTCTGTTAATATACACTTCTCTTTAATTTCTACGTGTTCTTGTATACTTCAATGCTACTGCCTTGAATATGATATTCAGAAGAGATAGTCTGATCTCACTGTCATTATGTAACATTTTCAAAACCATTTTAAAATCATGATAGATATTTATTATGAAGTGGTTCTGATGTACAACCCAAAAATAGAAGTGGATGTGGGGTCAGAGAAAGTCAACAGCATTGCTGCTGGTTTTAAGTTTGAGTGGGGACCTCAGATCTCAATCATGCAGATGATAACACCGCATTCTTTGATGTAGCCAATTAGTGCAATGATTTATGTTGCCTTTTACATCTGTACATATATTTTGTGCAGAAACATTAGAAAAAGCTAGGACCCGTATTTTTCTTTGAATATTTTGAGAGTCGGGTCCCCAAATCAAATAAATCTTCCAGCTTTGGAACTAATGCTTCTGATGTTACCGTATGCTATAGGCAGCTTTCTGTGCGTGTGCTTCAGACAGTTATGTGTATGCTTGGCTTCACACAGTTCCTCTTGTGTGCTGTGTTTTTGTGCAATGATTTGCTGATGCACTGGCTTTGCTGCTTGCTCACTGCAATTTTTTTTCTTTTCTGTTCTTCATCCTCATGTCTTTTGAAAATCCCTTCCCTTCCCTCTTTCTCTTTCCTTCATCACTGACAAGGTTGCCAAACACTCCCAAGTCGTCCTCGAGGTACACGATTTGATTTGTTTTTGTTTGCCCCCATCCAGTTCATTCTGGACAGCATGAAAGATTCATGTGCTTTTCTTTCTTTACCCCTGATGAAAGCAACCAATAGGATTGTTGTAGAGGACAACTTATTTGGTAAACAGTAACACTAAATTGTGATTCAGTGATATATCTTTTGGATCAGATGGAAAGGGGACAATATGGATATACCTGGTCCCTTTTAACCACTATTGATGCCATGATTATCATGTTATTTTCTGCCCCAATTAATTGGATCAAATGTTAATTATCTGCAATCGGTCACCAAATTAATGATATTACATTTATAGCAGTGCTCCAGGAATAATCTATTGGATGTGAAGTTCATTGGTCGGTGTTAAGGATATGTTCTTTGCTTTTATTTTTAATAAATTGCAGTAGCTGCCTCCCTGCAAATAAAACCACTGAAAATCCAGTAACCCCTTCCTTTTCCTGTTTCTCACTTCTTCCAATTCTATTTGATGGTTTCATACCAGAATATCTCAACCTGTCAGACTGTTTCTGCACAATTTTGAAGAAGGTTTTTGAATATAAAATATCTGCCATGTAACATTTCTAAATTAATTCAAATCTCAGAATATCAACATGGAATTTTGAGAGCTATGACGTCAAAACATTTCCCTGTCAGTCTGCCTCCAGAGATTAGAGGCAGAGAGCTAGATGCCTGAAGTACTCAGTTTCTGACTTAATGTATGCAGTATTGCTGATGACCATGTCAGAAGCTGTCGTGTGGCTGAAGAGCCACTGATTCAAATCCTTGAGATTTGTTTCTGTTTCAAGAACCTCCTCAAGTGACATAACACAATCCCTTTCAAATTTGTCACATAAAAGAACAAGGATCTCAAACGCAAACCTTTACAGAGGCATTTGCGTGTGAATGATTCATTGATAGTCCTTGTAAGAAGAGTAGTGAGGCTGTTGTTTCCAACATTTAAAACGTCAGTGAAATAAATTACCATGATGATGTGTTTGTCAAATTCAAAATTGATGTCATTGTTTCTGGGGAGAAAATAATCACCATCATTTTCTCCATCACCTCTCACTAAGTAGTTTTTTTTTAACTGTCTTTAAACCCAAATCAGCAATGTGTTTGCGAACATGTCCATTTTTAATAAATTTAATCATGTGGACATGATTTATAAATGTAAAAACAATAGTAAGAAGTCATATGCAGTTTTTCTTACACCCGATGGTGTTTCATATAAAGAATTAAAAATCCCATTCAACTACATTAACACAGCATTGTTACCAAAACAAACATTAAAGCTACATATTAATACAGCATTGCTGAAATTGGAGAGTTCTACTTTGCAGTGCTGCCATTTCTCCCCCTCACTATAGTGCAGCATTCTGCAAGAGCTGCTTTCAATGTGTCAATCGTTTCTCTTTTGCTATAGAGATGGTGAATGTTTTGAACTTGCAGCAAGGTTCCCCCTTACACTTCCTAGCAAACCTTACAAGTAACATCCTTGGAGTATGTTCACATACACAGTTGTCATGGAAATTGCAGCAAATTCTATGGTCGGCACCTATCTATATCAGTGCCTCGAGGGTGTGCATTTTTAATTTACTGGCTTTTAGATGGTACACCTTAACATTATAGGACAAATGTCCATAGAATTGTTTTACATTTCATTGGGTGGGGCGCTTTGCTCCTGCTTACCTCCCTTGCGCCCTGCCCTTCAATTGAATCTATTGCCATGCTTACATCTGGCTGCTTCCTGGTCCTATATTAATTAATGGAATTATGATCATATCTCATTCTGCGCCTAAATTGTGATTGAAAAATCAATCTGGCCTAACAAATGCCACAGCCATCCTCGTAATACTGCCATGTATTTACGCTCAATTTTCCTCTTCAGCACCGAGCAATCACCCATTTAATTATTTTTAATTATATTACTGCCTCTTTTTATTTTACTGCTGGACATAAATTATTGTTCGGTCACATCAAATATTCCCGCAGTTGTCTTCTTTGGAATAAACTTGCCATGAGTAATTCAAATGTTCCCAGTTAAGATTCAAGTCTCACTGGATAAGACTTTTAGTTGAGTAGTTCTTGTTGATAATTTGTATGCCTGTCATTTTGACAAGCTTTTAATCCATTGATGTAAGTAACACAATGTACATAAAGAATTTTCAGAAAGAGTGTCAACAAATAAGCCACTTAAACTCAGGTGAATGCCAAATTGAGTTAGAGCTCTGCCTTCTTATTTCTCTGAACTGCCGAACAGGCAACAGGTGATCTCTTTGTGCTGAATATCAAATTGCTTTCAGTTAAACTTATACCCAAAATATCTATTTCCATTTTTAATTAACATAGTTTCACAGTACTAAACCAAATGGAGTTCATATTAAATTAACCTAAAGCTTTCAGGCTTTAAAACACTTGCACCATTCTAGGTTGCACAGAAGGCTGATACAAACATCGTTAAGATGCCACTCTAAAGAATGATCTTGTATATTGTCTGAACCTTCATACCCGAGCTGTATATGACAGGATGAGGCTTAGCTGTGATTGGGACTAAATTGCATTTTTTTTAGTTTAATATACCATCCCCACATCTCCATAATCACTTAATTCATAAAATTACAATTATTACGTATAATAATTCTGACATATTATGGAATAAGTGATTTACTAACACTGAGGCACATAGAAGCATCAAAATCAAATTCACCACCAATAATTGCTCCCATTCAATTTTAAATAAATTTTAGGAAGTTTACTCTTAATAAGCTACTATATATAATTGCTGGATACCCTGACAATTGAGATTGATGCTATTTTAAATGATAGTCATATGGCACAATATCTAAACATGGAAAGTTGTTCTCTACCTTCATTCGCCTATAGGTGTTTTTCATATGGTTTCCTACCCTGGCATTGCGTGTGTTTTACCCCTCATGCATCCTGTGCACTGCAGGTCCAGCGACGTGGGCAATGGCCACTTCAAAACCGGACATCATGATCATCCTCTTGAGCAAGCTGATGGAAGAAGGAGACATGTTTTACAAGGTGGGATGAACCAGAGATTAGCTGGTGCCAGGACCAAACTGCAACTGGCTGAGGCACTTCCCTTTTCCTCTTGGGCACCAAGTTAATTCTGATGCTACTTTTAATACCTGGATAAAATGACCTAGAATGCTTTTATTTACTTGCCTTAGTTTTACCTAAATTTGAAAATCTTCCCATCAGCAATATACCGTATGCAGTATAATTCAACAATGCTTCAGAAAAAATTAGACTCCCTTTAGATTATTCCTCCCAATTTATTCTGATCTGATGTAGTTCTGGACGGCTGCTAGATTGTTGGGATGGACCTCAGCATTAAGGAACGAACGTTATACTGTGTTCTATCCTTTCCAAATTCACGCACATAAATGCAGACGTAATTTACACAATCGGTAATATCCGCGTTTCCAGTTTTTAAGATGCCGCTTCAAAGAATTAAAGAGAGATGAGTATGTCTTTTTTAAACCAATAAATAGATTAATTAATATTCAAAGTCTAGCAATAAATTCAGAATTTACGAATATAGGAATTTTTTCATGGATTTTTCCAGCTGCAATTTCTAAGAATACGTATATGTCTCTACTAATCATTTGGGTCAATTAAATATATTGTAACACAAGTGTCTGCTTTATACTGTTACAGCTCCCCAAAATATAGTAAAATTGAGGGAGTGGGTTTGTGGAGGATATTGCATTTCCAAAAAAAATGTTGTTTTATATAAATCTCCCTAAATTGCCAGAATATGCAAAAGCAATGTGTTTGACACTGAATATCCATTTTCCACCTCTCTCAGAAGTTATGCTTGTTTCCCTACTGCAGTAACTATACAAATTCCACAAAAACTTCACAAAATAGCAGTTAGTTTCACTAAACAATACCTAGAATGTGAGGGTAAGGATTTTCTCATGAAAGATCAGATAGAACTGGACTACATTCACTTCATGGGCTCTCAAGAGTTGAAGAGATAAGAAGTAAAGCAAAAAAAACAAACTCTGAAGGGTGATGATTTAACAATTTCAGTCAGGTTCTTAAGTATAATCTGTATAAGGTGGGAGATGTAAATTAACAAAGTTAGCCTGCAGTGATGGAGAGAAGTTAGGAAGACAAATGCCAGGTTGCCCTTTATTGAGAGGTGAGGTGGAGACAGTTTTAATACAAGAATAAAGAAACCTTGCAACACCACTACATAGGTTTAGTAAAACCAAGTCTGGAGTTGTTTTGGATTTTAATGTCCATGTGAAAAGAAAAATGCCTTCGGAGTAATGGAATATTGGTTCACTGGAACAATACCTAGAATGTGAGGGCAAGGATGTTCTCATGAAAGATCAGATAGAACTGCGCATCTTTTCATGGGCTCCAAGAGTTTGAGAAGAAGTATCTTAAAAAATTGTGGGATGCTCAGAATATGGCCCCTGAGAGTGGATTTTATTCACTCGGGAATAAAGGAATGTGGTGAGCAGGTAGGAATGTAGACTTGAAGCAGTATCAATTATAGCATTGCATAGCAGAGCTGGCTTGAGGGACCTACATCGTAACTCTTACATGGGAAGTATAACTAATATTTACAGTCCATTCAGCCAACTGGTCCACATCTCCCATCCATATATCCAGCAATATATCCTTCCAGTCTTTTGATCCATCATCTGACCTCTTTAAATGCATCTATGCATTTTCCATGAACTATTTCAAGCTCTTACCTGATTTGAGCTGATAACATTACTCCTGAATCGTATATTGGATTCATTAGTGGCCACTTGTATTCAAAGAAATGAACAGGTATAGCAGAAAAGTACAGTTGAAGTAAATGATCAGCCAGGATCTTACTAAATGACAGAGAAGGAATCGTATGGTTAGTCCTCTTGCCATTTAACATGCACTTATTACCTTTGTCCCTGGTCTACCTTGCAATGGAAAACCTCATAATGACTTCCCTGACAAACTTTATTAAACCACGATCACCTCTTCATCATATCCTTATTAGAATTAAAAAAACTTCAGTCTACTAAGTCTTTCCAGATGGATGTAACTTTTCAATTCTGCACTCATTCTGGTAAACCTCGTTTCCATTGTATTTTTTAAAAATAAAAAATTGATTCACTGTGCACAAGTTGGAGATGTGATGTGAGGTAACAGCACTAACTGTTACATCACAACTCCTTTGACCTTGGAGATTCAATAGATACAAAAATCTTAGGTGCTTTTGGGCCATTTTGCACATTATTTCCATGACTGCAAGTTTCCTCGGAGTGCTTCAATTTCTTTTGAAACCCCAAAGTGTGCTGGTAGGTTCATTCATTATATATTACTCCTTAGTGCAGGTTAATAGCAAAAAAGAATCAAAGGGGAGTTGATGGGAAGATGTGAGAGTGAACACATTGCAGGGATACATCAAAGTAAGGTAATGGGGAAAACGGGACTAATGGAATTGCTCACGGCAAGCTGCATGGATCCAATGGGTCAAATGGCGACCACATATTTTTATTATAAGGCTAATGTAAGGTTCATCCAAGATCCGATGCATAACATTACTGCCCTTCAATACTATTCCTCTGGAAATGAACTCTCATGTTTTGCTTTGTTTTATAATGACCACGAAGTATTATATAAGTAAATTGGTAAAGAATAAAAGGTAGAGAATGGATCACGATCTTCTTACACACCTTAAGAAATATGCAAAATGATATCATAGGGAGAAAAGAAAGCTGAGTGGTGGGAAGCACGATTTGGGAAACATCAAAAACTATTTGTCATGATTCCAAATTTGAAATATTCGAGCTGATCTATGTAAATAAACAAGAAGCTGACTGGCTGATGTAACTGTGAATGCATCAAAGTGTTGTTCCATAATGTAGCTGAATATCTGTACAACTTGGATTCCCAGCCTCGGAATTCTAACCCGGAGAAATGCTGAAAATAGAGAAGTGAGGAAAATCTCTGGGGATTTCCTCTGGTTGGCTTCCTACACCTAAATCCCAACTTTGGAAGATCCAGGCAATGTGAATAGAATGTGGGAATAATGTATTTCAATATTTGGATGATCAGCCATGATCATATTGTGAGTATTGTGAGCGCAGACGGGATCATGGACGTATTGCGTGCAAACGTTACAATGCTTTGCATTGTGGGAGTTTTGAAATAAAGGCCTCTGGAGAATTTCTGGAGTTGCACATATCTTGGCACCTGGTTTCACAACATTTGTAGAGTCAATCATTCATCTCGCACGGTAACCCTGACACCTAGTGGCTCAGCTTTAATTTTCGTGTCCCCACACAATAGAAAGGATCTGGACTGCCTTGCCTTTAATAACTTTACAATCTTGGCATATTGCCAGGACTTAGTTCTCTAGGTTACTTGATTACAGCATTGATTAACTGTCCAATTGGAATAATCTAAGTTCTTTCACAAAGTACAATTATAATGTCATCATATTTTGGCAACTGAGCTTGTGGTTATATTTGTGAGGCACCTCTTACGTATAGTGGGAAAAATAGGTGGGGCGATGGGTCCAATGTCGCAGCATTCTTGGAAATTATTCATATAGAATTCTTTAGAACTTGAGTTAGTTACCCATCTTTTAAGTAGTGGTGAAAACAGATTTTCTTTCCCTTTTCCTATATTGATTCTTGAGTTAATCCACCGAACCATCTAAACTCCTTGTAGCTCATTCCATTTATCATTTTGGTGAGCATTTCTGTCTTCTTCGATGCAACTTCAGTGTTCAAAGAATACCAATAATGAGTTGGGGAAGGAAATTATCTGTAGGTATGGAGGAACTGTCCTGACTTTCTGGATCGGTATGATGCTTCAGTATTCACCTTCCCAAGTGAATGCCTCCTCCTTTCTAATTTCTTATCTATTGCCCCCTCACTTCTAAACATTCTTCTAATTCTACCTTCATGCCCACCACAAATGGCAGCGACCTCAATTCCAAGCTTTGGAGATCTATTTCCACTATGCTTCCTCAATCTATCGATTCTTGAAGAAGCTCCTTGACTTAAAAATCTTTATCCAATTATTTGATCAATAAACTTAATGTAAAGCCTCTCCAACATTCTGTGGCATTAACAATGCTAAATAAATTCATTGCCTTTGACAAGTGATTAATAGTTGAAACATCTCATGTTGGCCTGATACTTTGTTCCTTCAGCCCTAATCTGGATCCTTGGGAATTGATCAAGCTGGCTGAATTGACTTCTAAATGATGCCTTGTGGAAATGGATTTAAAATTTCACCAAATATCCATGCAAAGGGCTGTGATGAATTTCTTTCAGGATAAGTAGCTCTCTGTATTGAGTCATGTCTAGTTTTTGCCTCTGGCTGCATAGCGAATGCGTTCTTAAAACAGTGAAGGCTTTAATGCATAGCTATATCTGCATCTCACAGAAGCAAAAAATAGGTTGAGGTTTTGTGTTGATAACCTTTATCAGAATTAGAGAAAAAAGATCCCTTAAATGGACTAACAAATGCAGTAAGAAGGAATTACGGGAAAAGTTCAAACTAACATATTTCTCATTAGTGGCATGTAAACAATTATTTAAAAGATTTAAAAAAATTTAAGGATATTGGTTGATACAAAAAAATCATAAGTTTTAGAAGAGGATAGATGGCCAAAACAAATCCAAAGTGGAAGGTAGAAAATGGACCATGAATGGATGAAAAGAGAAGGAATGTGATGATGAAATTCTAAAATTAGTAGGATGCTGAGTATCCAGAATTCTGGTGAGCTACCACAGTTGATTCTGTAATTATTCACCAAACAAGGAATGTGCAATGGAGTAGATATTTTTAACACTTAAGTTTGAAAACTATTTCTGAAGTTTGAGTTGAACTAGACTGAAATAGTATTAAAAATCAAAGCATAGATATTTTTCACAATCATTTATTGGATGTGGATGTCGCTGGCAGTGGCAGCATTTATTGTCCATCCTCAATTGCCTCTGAACTGAGGAAGTAAAATTGGAAGTCACAAATTGCCAAGACTGCATTAATATGGCAGGTTTCCTTTTGTGAATTGCATAAGCATTATTTTACAATTCAGTAGTTTCACACTCACAGTTGCTGACTTGTTTTAAATTATAGGTTTAATTAATTGTGTGGATTTTAGTTCTGCAAATGCAATGCTTGAATTCAAACTCCAGGTCCAGAATTCTAAATGTTAGTCCAATAACGTAACCATAGCAGTAGCAGGAGGTGCTAGATAACAAGCCACAGGACAGTAGCAAAATTATTTAAGTCAGAATGGGGATGTTTGGAAAACTTGTTAGCTTGTCTGCATTTGAAATCACGTATGGATATTTATATTGAGAGGAAGTGTTTAGAGGGATATGGTTAAATATAGCATGGTTGAGTTGGGATGAAGGGCCTATTTCTGTGCTACTTGAGCCCATTACCACGTTAAAACATTCTATTTGAATTTTATCCCTGTTACATACTAGTGTTGTAATAATATACTTATTTTTTATGACAACTGATTTCACTGTAAAGGTAAGTTACTAATCATGTTCAGGATTTTTATAGATTTTTGAAGAGAATTCTTGGAATTGAGCAGCAGCATATCATACAATGTATGGTGAATTGTCCAGAGGAAATATTACAGACAGCACCAAATTCTAAAAGATATCCCAAATCTAGTTTATTATTTGGAATCACTGCAGATATAAAATAAACGACAGAAAGCAGTTGTACAGTTGGAATTTGTGAGTGACATCCCAAGAAGTATTACTTTATTGCATAATATGAGCTAAATGCTTTTCTCTAATCAGGACAATTATTTTGGCTTTCTTCTAACAGAAATATCAGAAACATCAGGATTAATTTGCAGTCATTTTAGGATAATATAGATTTATTTCTTAAGATTGCTAAATTTTGAAATATCTCTGTATGAGGTCCAACAAGCGTGTGGTTGCTTGTTAATTCCAAGATTCTGCCCTCGGATGAGTTTTAAAGTCAGCAATAGTTAATCCCTTTTAGCTGATAGTTCCAAGCAAGCCAAAAGATGTAATTTACAGAATTCTGCATGTTAGCTAATCTTCTGGAAACATTTCAAAGTATGTTTGTAATTTTTTATTTTCTCTCCTGTTTGATCAGAAAGGAAAAGTGAAGGAAGCAGCACAACGATACCAATACGCGTTGAAGAAATTCCCACGAGAAGGATTTGGAGAAGATTTAAAAACGTTTCGGGAGTTGAAAGTGTCCCTATTCCTGAACCTCTCACGATGTCGGAGAAAAATGAATGTATGTCCAATGGCCTCTTTGGTAAATAGAAGATGCAAGGAGCTTTGTTTAAAGCTGACATGCCCCCAAAATTCCTTTTCAATATTTTGACATTTTTAAATACAAATAAAGGCATACAGAGTAATCAAGCTCATACGTGCAGATGCTTAAATGCTATGCATGTTTACGAGTGATTAATAAACCAAAACACTTAAAATAATGATAATGGGTCACATTTAAAAATAATTCTGTTCTTGTTTAAGTATTGGAAACTTCTTGGGAACAGTTTCTGTTGCCACATTTCACCTAATCATACTTCATTATGACATAGAATGAAACCATTCAAATCCATTGAATCTCTCGACCAGTCTCATCAATCCCATTTCCCCACCTATTTCCTACAAATATTCTGATATATATCACAGAATGAGCTTATCAGAATGCCTATCTAGGCTAGTCCTATTTGCCTCGGTTTGACCTAAACCTCTACCATGTGGAATATTTTTAAAGACTTTGCTGAAGTCCATATAAACTATGTCTATGGCCGTGCCCTCATTGACTTTCTTGGTTTCCTCTTTAAAAAAAATTGTGAGAGACAATCTCCCACACACAAATCAGTACTGACTATCCTTAATAGTCTGAAGAAGGATGTTGACCCAAAACATCACTCTTCCTTCTCTCTAGAGACCCTGCCTGTTACTCCAGCTTTTGGTGTCTACGGTTTAAACCCGCATCTGCAGTTTCTTCCTACACATCCTTAATTAACCCGTCTTTACAAATGCAGGTATATCTTAATCTCCTCCAATAAATTATCTACCATAGATGTTGGGTTTACTGATCTCCAGTTCCCAGGTTTTTCTTTCAGCCCTTCTTAAGTATTGACAGAGTATTAGCCATCAGTTTTGTTTTAGATACAGCACGGAAACAGGCCTTTTGGCCCATCGAGTCTAAGCCGACTATTGACCCCTTCCCCTTTTAGCCAGGTGACCCCAGCTACTCCCCACCCATCCAATAGTTCTCATGCCCCCCCTCCTCTCTGAACACCCACCAGACATCGCCTCGGCCTCCATCTACTCAGTTGCCTTCCTCCGATCCCAACCCCCACCCTTGCCGTGTGTTCACCATCCCCCCTGATCTCCCCCTTTCTGATACGGAACGGTCTGAAATGTTTCACTGAACACCTCCGCTCAGTCCGTCCTAATCTATCTGATCTCCCAGTGGCTCAGCACTTCAACTCACGCTCCCATTCCCAATCTGACCTTTCTGTCCTGGGCCTCCTCCATTGCCAGAGTGAGGCCCAGCGCAAATTGGAGGAACAGCCCCTCATATTTCGCTTGGGTAGTTTACACCCCAGTGGTAGAAACATTGACTTCTCTAACTTCAGATAGCCCTTGCTTTCTCTTTCTATCCTCTTTCCGCTTCCCAGTTCTCCCTCGTGTCTTAATGTCTCCGACTACATTCTATCTTTGTCCCACCCCCTCCTCTGATATCAGTCTGAAGAAGGGTCTCGACCCGAAACGTCGCCGATTCCTTCTCTCCAGACATGCTGCCTGTCCCACTGAGTCACACCAGCTTTTATGTCCATCTCCGACTATTGATCATCCGTCACTTAGTTCTACGCTATTCCACTTTCTCGTTCATTCCGAACATACTCGGGGCAATTTGTAGAGGCCAATTAACGTCCAAACCCGCACATCTTAGGGATGTGGCAGGAAACCAGAGCAGGCGGAGGAAACCCATCCAGTCACAGGGAGAACTTGCAAACCTCACATAAACAGCACCCGAGGTCAGGATCAAACCTTAGTTTATGTGTTATTCTCTTGGTGTTATGAGGCAGCGGCACTATCAGCTGCATCACTGCAGTGCTCTGGCACCTCAGCTGTGTCTAACGATAATGCAAAGAATTCAACCAAGCCCTTGCAATTTCTTTTCTAAGTTCCCATCTTTGGGATGTGAGGGGGAAACTAACCCAGAGGAGTGCAGTCATGGAAATATGCAGATGGCACGTAGGCCAGGGCTGAACCTGGGTCACTGGAGTTGTGCAAAGTTGCACCATTCTACTATGTTGCAGACCAATGAATCTAGTCATGAATCTTTACACCGTAAGTTACAGAGCTCCCATTTGCCACTTTATACTTATTGCCACATTGAATCTGCAAATTATAGGGAGAAATGGTGATGTATGGTAATTTACGTTCCTCTTGAACACACCTTTTCTTTTCTCTCACTTCGCATAGCAAGGCACACAAAGATTAGATCAGGGGATTCCCTGCTTGGTGCGGAATAAATTCTGAGAGAAAGGAGGCCAAACCTTTCTATAGTGCATTATCTTCACATGCTGTCCGATTTAAGCATCTTTGGCCCATCTCCAGGTAAATAATTCATCGTTTCGAGCAAAACACAAAGTGCTGGAGCAACTCAGCAGGTCAGCCAGCAACTGTCATTCCTTGTGTCTCAATTCATAGTTTTAGCTCAATCCCTTGCCTTACTACTGACTGCAACATAGGAGCAATTCGCATCTAGTTTTATTTTATATATACCTTAGACCATACATCCATTAACAACCTAACCAGAAAGCTCAGAAGACTTGCACAGTGGTGCAACTTTAGCAACCTAGATTTAATCCTGATGTCTGGTGCTGTCCATGTGGAGTGTGCACGAGCTCCTCCGACAATGTGGACTTCCTCTAGGTGCTCTGTTTCCCTCCTGCATCCCAGGGATATGCAAGTTGTTAGGTTAATTGGCCACTGTAAATTGCCCCTAGTTTGTAGATGAGTGGGAAAACCTTGAGGGCGTTTATAGGGTTGTTTTTTTTTAAAGATTGGTATAAATGGGTGCTTGGTAGTCAGCACAGATTCAGTAGACTTGAAGGACCTGTTTCCATGCCATGATTCTATGATGTTGACTTAATATAATTATCAGGATTCAGTTTTCTGAGGTGTGCATAAAAAGTTCAGAAAGTTAAACTAAAGTAGTTGAGATGGTGATTGCAGGGGGAGAGAGTTGGTTAAAAGTGGTGAGTGTGATATTTGTGCATACCTAAGATGAGTGAAATTAAATTCATACTCAATGTAGGGAGAAATTTGTTACTCTTGTTGAAGTTGCTCTCTTTATTGAATGGACTTTTAAACTGTATAAAATTGGTTCTTTCTTTATTCTTTGCTGAATGTGTTATAATTTTTGTTTTACATTTTAGATTTATTTATATGAACGGTTAGACTAATGGACCAGACTGGAGCTGACATAGCAGCTTGCAATATTTAAAAACAGATTATTGAAGTGTTTGTGATCCTTCTTCTCACAGCAGTGGTTGTATGTGTTGACAGCACTATCTCTTTACACTTGAATCTAGTCAACTCCATGTTTAAACCATGCAATCAGACCTGGTTTGAGCTGGACTTGTGAAATATAACAGCATGTTATACAGTGATAGCAAAATGTACCCTTTTATATTTTAAATCACTCAATGTGCAAAAATGTAAAGGGCCAGAAAACAATGGCAATCTTTTGGAGGTGACTGTGATTGAATGGTAATAACAAGTTCTGTCTCATTTGTTCAAGGAGTTCAATTTTGTAGATTGGTTGGAAGACTTGCAGTCTTAGCGTTCATATTCAATAGAATACCATCAATTTCTGATATAATAGTCAATTGTTGCTTGTGTGGCATTGTAACCTGAAAAAATGAGAGTGAAAAACATTTTAGTTGAAAACTGTTTCAGGTACAGTTACAATTACAGAATTTTCCCTCCTCTGACATAGTATTCCGAATTGCTAATATCAATGTGTTGTGCTTGGCAGGATTTTGGAATGGCAGAGGAGTTTGCAACCAAAGCACTGGAGCTGAAACCCAAGGCATATGAAGCATATTATGCCAGAGCTAGAGCAAAGCGAAGCAGCAGGTAAAAAGGGGAGAAAGAAATGTTTTGCATTCAGGGTGGGCCATGTGACATTAGTTATTGGAAATAATTGTGTATACTATTTATTTCTGCTGACTGTGTCTTGGTGTGCCCATTTACCTAGCAAGATGATAGAAATTGGGCTGGATCTTGTTGAAATGGGCATTTAATAGCATTTGCTAATGGACTTTTTCAGCCTCCTTAAACTATAATTGCTTTTGCTTTCCCTTTAATATGTTGGATCAAGCTATCTTGAACCTTACTGAACAGGAGTATGAAATGAAAGGTTTTAGAGAGCAACCAGAGCAATAAGCTGGAAACATTAAAATCAAATCAGATAAAGAAAGGCAAAGAAATGTTTGGTTTAAGAGATAGCTAAAAAAAAGAGAAAAAAATCAAAGTTGACTATTTTTTGTGAACTCAAGCAACTCATTTTCGATAGGATTCGGACAGTAGATTGGTAATCATCAATAATTATTGTGACATTGAAAGTTTACCAGACTCAGCATTCATGTGCAGATAAGTTAAAGTAAAAGGAACCAGGCACGGAAATCGCTACCAAAACATTGGGGGGGACACAATTTCCTGGCGACCGCGCGCGCATGCGCACACTCACACGCATACGCGAAGCTTCGCAGGCTTCAGCCGTGGGCCCTGTGGAGACCCACTTTCAAAATAAGTTTAAGCAAGAGAGGTGGCGGAGCGAGCACTCGGTGCTGGTGCTCGGTCTGTTCGGCAGCAAGGGTGAGATCAACATCAGACAAGGCGCTAGTGGGGAGAAAAAGACTCTGTACAGACAGCGCCCGGAGTCGGGATCTAAACCTGTGTCCCTGGCGCTGTCAGGCAGCAGCAACACGCGGGCCGAGTGGCCTCTCTCTCTCTCTCTCTGTACCTGCCAGCAGCCGCAGCAGACCCCCCACCTTCCAGATAGAGAACCGCATCCCTGGCGGTGACCCGGTCCCGGTTCCCTCTGCTCATCAGGCGCTGACTCCACGCTGTACCGAATCACCCCTGAGTCAAGCGGCGCGCTGGGCTGGAGGAGAGAGAGCGAGATGCATGCGAGGCTTCGGCTGTGGGCTTGAATCAGCCCGTTCACAGGGTCTTTCATCGGCCGGCGAAGGCTTCAACATTGGGAGCTTTGATCGCCTCGATGCAACAGTTTGATTTTAAGCTGCGACGGGTGCTGAAAGGCCCCGCGAATGGGCCGATTCAACCCTTAGAAAGCGGCTGATAGAGTCCGGATGACAAAACATGGGGGGGGGGGGGGTTT
This sequence comes from Leucoraja erinaceus, assembly GCF_028641065.1. NCBI lineage: Eukaryota > Metazoa > Chordata > Chondrichthyes > Rajiformes > Rajidae > Leucoraja > Leucoraja erinaceus. The sequence goes on from NC_073403.1 coordinate 12,928,372, forward strand.
GCCCCCCCCCTCTCAAACCCAGGATTTCCGCCCCCTGATAAGGAACGATAGGGTTCAGATGCTGTTCATGTAAAGAAAATGTCTAGCCAGTGTAAATCTGCCAGCAAATTCTACTGATTCATTCTTTGCAATGTCTCAATTCTCTGCATTTGTTGGCCAATTTACACTTGACAACATTGACATTATTTTGTCAGCAAGATTAGTCCCATCAAATTTATAGTTACATTTCAAAGGACATTTGGCATCAACATTTGATTCAGAGTTTACGATTGAGAGAAAGGATATTACAAATTATTGAATCATAGTGAAGATTAAAAGTATTTTGAGAGCATAACTGTCAGTCTCCCTCATCAAGGTTGGAATAATTAGATAAAGCACAGCTAAAGCTGCTTTCAATCAATGACCTGTGCTTCAAAAGGCTTTCGGGGGTAAATGGGACTATCTTAGAAGGAGTACCTTGGTCGCCATGGATGGGTAAGGCTGAAAGGCCTCTGTGCTGTATTACTATGACTTTATAATATAATTACCAACTAGATATTTCACCATGATGATGGTAACCTTTGACCAGACAGTTAACTAAACCAGAGTAGGTTAAAGGTTGGATATCCCACGGGGTGTGACTTCACTTACTAAAATGTTCCCACCACACAGCAGGAGTGGAATGGAATACTATTAATTTACTGGCTGAGTGCAGATTCAGGAACACGCAGGAAACCTTGCCCTATACAGAGAGTAAGAGTTCACATAATCACTGGCACCCATGGCTTCAGTATGTATCATGTACAAGAATTTGTTCGGCAACTGACCAATGCTTTTTTGATCACCCCTATAAGCCCATCAAAAGCATAAGGGAGCAGAAATGTGTGTGCATCATTGCCTACAAATTACTTTTCACACAATCCTATCCTGGCATTAAATAACACATTCTTTCATCAAAGTCGTGTAAAAACCATGAAATTCTCCACAAAAATAGTCTAATTGGAACATCTTCATAAAACAAACTACACTTGCAGTCACCTCAAGGGTACTTGGGGATAGTCATAGATGTGGTATAAATACTCCCCTTTTCAATGATGGCTATCTCCTCATAAAAATGAAACTAAAATTCTAATTTTCTGAGGCATTTTCATCCAATATTGAGGATCCCATTTAATGGCATGGATTTTACAAGTGCTGACCTACTTAATTGGCATTCCATACGTGAGAAATGGCAACAAACTTGTTCTCCTGGATACCATCCATGTAATTGCTCTTTAAACAAGATCTCTGCAAAGTTTGCTGGATGTATGGATGTGTGTGTGTGTGTGTATTATTAATTCTATCTCACTCGCAATATAAATGAAAAATGCTGGATCCTTCTGGTTGTAGGTTAGTGCAGCCGTTCATTTTTCTGCCAAGCTATGTTATGGAATCAAATATGTCAGGGTATCAGAGTGTCATCCGTCACCTTCATTGCTTTTCTTGCAAGGATCAATACCCCTTGCATTATTGGAATAAATGCTCTTTTTATTGCATGAAATTATTTGTTTTCTTTAGGAATAAAATCCATTAATAAGTCCCGCGTAACAGTTTGGATGAAGGAGTGTAACTTCCTTACTTGAATACCCTGCCTGGATAAACTGGAGTTAGCACAGCATATAGAAGACTGGATTTTTTACAAATTTGTTCATAGGACAGAACACTTAAAGCAGGCATTATTATTTTGACCCAGTAGCTTAAGATATTGATTATTTCACCTCAGAAGCATCTTCTTTTAAGATGTTATTGACTATTTCTCTGCTGAATTAATAATGGATGTGCCTGTTTGCGACTTGTTTCAGTAAGGTTCTAATTTCATATTAAAACATCCTTACTCATTTATTTGCCTAAGAAACCTGTCAAAACCCTATAATGAATTCACCTTTTATATTTTTATCACACTGGAACTGATCTTTGAATGTTAGTCCTGTAAGTAGGACAACACTGATAGGATGCCGGATGCATTTACCCTTATGAAAGGTTATTATGAATGATGTGTTAATTTTGCAATGTAATGTATTGTTCATTCCATGTTTTGTATTTGATGTTAGTTTGCTTAGTTGTCCAAGAATGAAAGCATACCTGCAGGAACCTGTTGGTGGCAATTAGCTTGTGAATGTAGTTGAGAATAATACTTTAAACTATTTCAACTCCATGCATGTGCTGAAAGGCATAGTGTATGTGTTGAGTACTGGTTTATATCTATACCCAACTGGATTTAGATGGTGCACACTCACATCCGAATTAAAAAGCCTGAGTTTAGCTTAGTTTAGTTTAAAGACACAGCACAGAAACAGGCGCTTCAGCCCACCGAGTCTGCACCGACCAACGATTCCCGCCCACAGACTAGAGTCGTAGAGTGATACAATTTGGACACAGGTCTTTTAGCCCAACTTGCCTACACCGACCAACAATGTCCCAGCTACACTAGTCCCACTTGCCTTCCCTTAGTCCATATTCCTCCAAACCTGTCCTATCCACGTACCTATCTAATTAGAAACATAGAAAATAGGTGCAGGAGGAGGCCATTCGGCCCTTCGATTGTGTTTTTAAAATGAGTTAAAATCTCTGTTCAGATACTTGTACACATAACATTGACCAGCTGCATTGTGCACTTTCAGATGAACCACAAAACTGGCACTGTTTGAAAAAGAACACAGCCTCTCTCTGTCTCCGAGCTCAATTCATCAATCAACATGCTCAATTAGGTTATCTAATTGCTGTTTATGGGACTTTGTTGAATGCAAATTGACTATCGCATTTCCCCAAATTATACTTCCAGCTACACATATTATATAATTCATTGGCCATGAAGCCCTTCAGGAAATCATGGAAATATGACAAGCCCCGACAAAATTTAACTGATTTAATTTGTGATCACAGATGTAATCATGAAAATTTGAAAAGACTTGAATGCAGAGCAGAATAAAACTAGCCTCAAATAAACAGGGATGAGAAAACTTTGAAGTCTATGATAATAGTATCTTCTCCAGAATGTGGATAAGCAAATAATTTGGAGACTAGGGAATGTGAGTTCATTTTTCATCGTGGGCAACGTCCCAAAATTTATTGAAGATAACATTTAGTAAGCGATGGATGATGTATCTCAAGTAAGACCATATTTATCTTACACACAATATTCTTCCATGCAGGCAGTTTCCAGCAGCCCTGGAAGATTTGCATGAGGCTGTGAAGCTTTGCCCGAATAACCGTGAGATACAACGCTTGTTGATACGGGTAGAAGAGGAATTCAAGCAGTTGCAATACGGCCAGCCGTTACAATATGGACAACCACAACAACAGCAACAACAACAACAACAACAACAGCAGCAGCAGCAGCAGTCACAGCAACAACAGCAACAGACTCAGCAAGAAGACTTAGACTCAATGCATGAAATTTATGATGAGGAATATTTGGAGCAGGAGTTGGACAATGTCTCCGTTGGCTTACAGAATGAAACAAGACCTAGCCAAGGGCTGCCTGTTATCCAGAGTCCACCACCTTCCCCGGCCCACCGTGAACCCACCTACAGATCCAGCTCGCCTCTCAACTCCCACCAGGTTTTTGACTACAGACCAAACCCTTCCATCTCCTCCCCCACTCGGCAGGGGTACCAATCCACATCGCCATCAATTTCTCCTACCCACCAGAATTCTCATTATCGGCCTAGCCCTCCGACCACCTCCCCTGCTCATCAGGGCTCTTCGTACCGCTTTAGCCCGCCTCCTGTAAGTGGCCCAAACAAAGATTACCAGTCAAGTCCCCCTCCTTCTCCACTGCGTAGGGCCCCGCAGTACAGAGCTAGTCCTCCTGCAGATAGTATGAGTGTATATAGGTCTCAGTCTGGCTCCCCAGTCCGATATCAGCAAGAAACCTCAATAGGCCAGCTTCCTGGTAGGCCAAAGTCTCCTTTGTCTAAAATGGCCCAAAGACCCTATCAATTATCTCAACCTCCATCCGGTCTACCCCAACAAGGGCTTAGGTTACAACCAGCCAAAGCTCAAATTGTTCGCACCAATCAGCCCAGCTCTGCGGTCCACTCTAGTGTTGTTATACTTGGTGGATCCTATAACCAGGGACCTCACTCCATGAGTACCAAACATCAGTCTTCAGTTGATATGGCTCCTACTCAAAGTCGCCTGGTATATCAGCCTGTAATGGGTGGAGTGGTAGCTGACAGCAGACCCGTCCAGCATGTGCAGGCCAGTCTGAGTGCAGGTGCAATCAGCAATGTTTGTCAACATCCTGGATCAGTGATGACCAAAGAGGATCACAGTCAACGACCTTCTTCAGCCTTTCGAGGAGGAGTGAGGTATGGCCAGACCCCTCAGATTGGTCGCAGTCAGTCTGCGTCATATTATCCTGTATCCCATTCCAAGCATGAATTGGAAAGATCTTCTGTTCCATCTAGCCAGATTTCATCTCCAGATGTATCTCACATGATCAGGAGGGCACTCACCGTGAATCCTCCAGAGATCAAACCTCACCCACCAACTCCCCGACCACTGCTCCATTCCCAAAGCACTGGCCTTCGTTTCTCCCCCTCTAACAATAGCCTTTCTTCGAGCTCTAATGTTGTGTCATCATTTCGACCTTCTGCTTCCATCCAACAGATGGAGATTCCAATAAAACCCTCCTATGAAAGCCGATCCAATGAAGAACAGTCTCCCATCTCTCCAACACAGGGTTACCCTGGAGACTCTGGTCGTTCAAGGACCACACCTTTCATGGGGATCATAGATAAAACAGCTCGGACACAGCAATACACCCACATGCACCAGCAGAGCCGAACGTGGGCTGTGTCCTCTGTCGACACTGTCATCACCAGCCCCACCTCCTCTGGAGGAATGTCCCCTCAATCCGCCTCCTACAGCCCACCCCCAGTTAGTAATATTGCTTTTTTCAATAAGACTAACAATGCCCAAAATGGTCACCTGCTTGAGGAGGACATGTGTATCCCACATGGGAAGCTGACCAATGGATCCCGGGGAGAGATTTTGGAGAGAGTTAGTCAAACTCCCTCGTATCCAGATGTAAAAGTGGCCAGAACGCTGCCTGTTGCACAGGCATATCAGGACAGCATATATCGGCAGCTTTCCAGAGACTCACGACAAGGGCCAACATCACCTTTAAAACCAAAGAGACCATTCGTAGAGTCAAATGTATAAAGGCAATCCTCTAGATTCTAAATCCCATGTTGTGAGCCACTGCAGAAGTATAATAGCAGATCTGCTATTGTGCCTCCTGCACATGGAGCCACACGGTGCACTGTGTAATGAAGCTGCTTCCACTTGCATTCGAAATACGCCAGAGGAAAAGAAACTGTAGTGGGTTTAGTTTTATTTCGTTACTGAATTCTTTGTTGTTTCTAACTTTTCTACCAAATGTACAGAAGTTTAAATGTTGGGGAAAGAGACATGAAATCAAACTCAAAGTGTGAATGGTTAAGTGACGAATGCTAGACTAATCCATTATCAGGTCAGCTCACCTTTTTACTTTACATAGGTATAGTTAAAATGTACAATGAGCAATTTTAATTGGACTTTTTAAGGAAGTCTGACACACAAATTACAATACGGTGCAGATAATGACATTTATTTTCAAAGACAATGCTGTGATTTGTACAACTTGTAATCAATTTACTATAATTTATACATAATGGGCGCATTACACAGAACTGTCAGTCTGTTTCCAAAACCTCAAGCACTAATCTGCATAAAAATCAATTCTCAGCACCAGCATGGGATTAGAAATATTCTACCTTCAGAGATAAACAGTGTTTGTTTCAGCTGCAAGGTTATTCTATTTAATACTGTAAATGTTGTATGAAGTTTTGCTCTCTACAGACCTGTAGTTATTAATATTTAAGAATATTTTAAGTTAAATCAACTTGTATAGGGTAACATTTTTCTAAACTTAATTTTAAACCAGGTGCAACAATTGCTGAATTGATGTGAATACAAGGGGACATTCCCAAACTGTAGAGCTGATTATCCCTGGCATTCTCCTGCTCCTTCACTATTTCTTGGGCAGAAAGGCTGTGGGAACCCAGATAAAGGGAATAGACACCATTTCTCTGGTGTTCCCAGGGCTATTCGCTTCTACTCTTGAGCAACTACACCTGCATTGATGCTTTTCATGGTCTATTGGCCAACCTCTCCACCTCTTTCATTGTGCTGTCCCATCTCACCTACAAATAAATCTGTTAGGTTGCCAGCAATGGAACACTTTCAGAACGAACACTTGTTCCCTGTCCACCAACAACTGGAAAAAGTTCCTTTATGTAGAAATAAGGAACTGCAGATGCTGGTTTACCAAGATTTCTTTATATTCTACACTAAATTGCTAAAATGAATTTAAAGTAGATATTCCCAATAAAAGATAGAATTCTGTTGTAAGTTCCGACAGAGCTAAAATGCAGCATCCTCAAAGGAGTAATTCGAAAATGCACAAAAGTCTAAGCAGAATTACTCAGATATCCAACTGTATGGTTTTAAAATGCCATTACACATATTCAGCAGTAATCCGCAATTAGATTCAATTGTATGAAGGTTGCCCACTTGCACACTACTCGTTTCCTGCTCTATGTTAGTTTCAATTGTGTACTTTAGATTTTATATTTAAAGTTCCTTTATAAATTCCCACTGCATTGCCGTTTTGGGTTGGGAAAATGTTTCATGCAGAACCATGCAGTCCTGATGTGGTCCGTCGCTCTTGTTATTTAAGATGATAAAAGTTTAACATTAGGGGTATCTAAAACACATTGTACATATATTTAAGTTGGATTATTTGTCCCAATTAACATTCCTGATTTTTTTTTCCCAGCCTTATTCCTATTTTATTTTCCAATAATGCTCCACCTGTTGGTTTTTCAATCCTTCGCTTTAAAGAGAGATCGAGTTGTACATATCCTGAGTTGAAATTAGAACCACAATTGTCATGAAATGAACCTATCAAGTTCATAACTTGGTTTCCTTGTTTCTCCTAATATTCCCTGTGGGAAGTGTTTGTCTTCTGCTAAGCATTATCTCATCTCCAGCTCCTCAAATCTAGAAGTCACTGCTGTCGTACTGCTTCATTTCTCTGTATTACTAATAAGAATCTTTTGTTCCTACCTTTATCATTCTTTTTACTCCTTCCTCTGTTATAATTTCCAACTGTATGAATTAGCATGTTGCTCAATTTTGTTTACAAGATAGCTTGCTTTTGCTTTTGGAGTCATCTCTACTTCACTGCCATTTAATTCTAGTAATATTTGGAAATGTCCCCCAGATGCACTTCAGATAAATGAAGTTATATGAAGATATATGAAGTCATTTAGCATTAAAATACAAAAGGATAGGCAAAAAAAAACACATCAATCATAGTGTGCAGCTCCTTAATTACACCATCACATATTTCAAGAAATTGTACTGAAAGTTTGCCATCCATATTTCCTGTATATGAGTGCACTTTATTGTTGATCTTTATATACTGGATAGATAATTGTGATTAGTGTTCTCATTAGGAGATGAACAGTTGTGATCCTTGATGTATTTCACAGGAAAGAAAACAAAATTCTAAATTTGTAGCACAAAAAGGTTGCTGTAAATAAATGCCACATTTGGCACTAATCCAGCATTCCACAAATGCACTTCCTTGGAAACTCCAACAGCGCATAACTTAACTCTCACTTTCACCGTGTATATAATGAACATAGAGAAGGTACATATTGCCTGGAAATGCACATAAAATCATTTTCTCATGTGCCTATAATATTTTTGTAGTACAGAATTCAGTTGTAGAAACTCACCATTACATTGATGAGAGAGGGCCTGCGAAGTATGATGGCTTCACCTCACATTTGCTTATAAATCTAGATTGGAACAGCACAACTAAGAATGAGTACATGGATTTTCTGCTTGTAAATTATATTGGACTGTACTCTAGGCAAAAACAATTTATTTGCAAGAGTTAGTGAGAAGAGAAACTACCTAAAACTGCTAGGAAAATGGATGCATTGGATGGGTCATTTTCATAAAGTATGTGGAGCTAGTATCACCAGCTAGAAAGATCACTATGGAATTACTGGAAGGCTTAAAGTGGAAAAATACCATTTCTTAATTCTGGCCTAAGTAAAATGCACAATCAGGGCCACTCGTTGGGTTATATTCTGAAGAAATCTTGAGCATGCCTATTTATATCAATCTGGTTCTCAAAATCTCTTTGAAGCCTTTTGTTAATGATAGATCAAGCGGCGGTAATGTAATTTGGAGTTAAGTTGTGTTGGCTGAATGTTTCCTTTAGCCTGCAACTTTTAAGATCACAGAAACTTGCTAACTTTCATTGTCACGGCAACTCTATATTCTTGTTGCCCATATCTCTAACTAGCTTAAAGTTAAGATATCAATGTGAATCCTGTGACTGAAGCGCAGATCATCTTGCTAGGTCTTGTGGTTTATGCTGAACAGATAGTTGTTGTTTTTTGCTGGACCACGTTGACTGGGTTTCTATTATTATCCAATTGCATAACTTGCTGACAGAATGATCAATGCAATGCCACTGCCAACAGAACTATGGGAATAACCTTTCAACAGGAAACTGAAACAACTTTATAGGACTAAAATTTGATCCAATTATACTCTCTGGCCTATTTACAGAATGTTCAATACTTTGTGGTTTTATCATTTACTTTTCAATTTATGATGTTTGATATTAAAGTTATTGATTGCTCCTGATGTAAACAGTAACACCAACCCTCAACAACCTTATAATATAAAGAGCATCTTATTCTAGTGATGTTTTGAAGCACTCTTTAAATGTGGCAAATTATGAAACATTAATGCTTTATCATCTTCGATTTCAAAGATGCAAGTATACCCAAATTAAATTAAGCACACATGCTGTATATTTATCGGCCATTTAGTAGCTTGGTGCATGGATAAGTGAGGGTCATAAAATCAACGCTGTGTAAACCAACAAAAATTGTCTTAAATATGTTGGTGAACCACCATGGAGACGCTGGTTAAATCATGTATTGTGCAGCATTAAAACTGCATAAAACATTCAGGAATCTACTATTTTAAAAGTGCCATGATTTAAAAATGTAATTTAGTGATTACATATCTACATATATCTTACTGATCTGTTGCTTCTGTCTCTAGTGATTCCAAAGTACAGTGTCTAAACTGGCTTAGTTTCCCAAATGTATCATAGTGTTATGGGAGGAAATTAAAATATTGGGGCAAGGTGCAATATATAGTTCATGAACATCAATTGTCAGGCCTTCACCAGAAATATCACGTTGAAAATAGCCCTGAGCATTTTCAGAACATTGTTTATCATAATGTACATTTAAGCTTATATTCTGACTTAAAGTGAACGTGTGTATTTGCAGTTAATATTATCGACCTTAATGGTATTGACACTCCAGAAGATAAACACACTTATGACTGAGAACTGTCTGATCTTTATATAATTAGCTCAAAACAGTGCAAAGTGTAACAGGAAGTAATGTTCCTTCCTAATGAGGAGTGCAATGTTATTTTTTATTAATGTTGAATAAATAAGATGCAGAATCAGCTGCGGCAGGGATGCATGTAGGTACTTTTCTTCCTTTCATTTTTTTTGACAAAATACTAACCATTTGAATGTAATTGCAGAAAATTATATTGCACCATGTGTTATTTCTGCGTTAATTCATGGGTTCCTTTATTTTTGCTGTACTTTTAATAATATGCCAGGAAGGCATTTTTACACAGTGAGGCACCATCTGAGGAGCTGTGTAAAAAAAAAACAATTGGATTCCTCTCTCGTCCCTTCCTCTCTGTCCATGCCACCCTCATTCTCTCTCCCTCTCTCTTTCAATGTAAAGAAGTTTTCTCTGTATATTATCAACTGCATGTTTTGTTCCAGTTACTGATTAATAATTACAAAAGGTTGTGATATTGTATCCAGGTCGTCATGGGCTGCGGCCCTTTCCATATTTTGGATGGAGATTTCTCTTTGCTGTGTTGCTTGCTGAGCAGAGTAATATTGTCTGTACATGTGGGCTGTGAGTTAGTGCAAAAACAAAACAAAAAAAAATAAACGAATGCTTCTGTTTTTATTTTTCATTTACAGATTATGATCTGTGCAATTTACTGTATGGAAATACTGTACATATTTATAAATGGTTAACACATCAAATTAAATGAAACACCACAGCCCAACTTTCATTAATGTTATTTTTGAAATTCCTGTATATGAAATACCTGCTGTTCCTTCAAAGAAGTATTGAAACACAGAACATATGCGTGATGATTATTTAATCAAGTGGTACCAAACTGCTACAGAGTCATCCTTCCTTGCAGGCTCATTATCTACTGATTCATCTTATTAAGAATTTTCTACTTTGGAATGATCTTCATTCATGGGATCGTAGAGTAGAGACAAAAAATTACCGATGCTGATTAATACACAAAAGGACACAAATTGCTTAAGTAACTCAGCAGATCAGGCAGCGTCTCCTGAGAACATGGATAGGTGACATTTCGGATGAAGACCCTTCTTCAGACCAATCAGTCTGAAGAAGGTTCTTGACTGAAACATCACATATCGATGTTCACCAGTGATGTTGCCTGACCTGCTGAGTTATTCAGCACTTTCTGTCCTTTCATGAGATCTTACCTTGAAGTGCTGCTCACACCAACCCTCAGCTCTTTCCTGCAATCTCAAAAGCCAAGGACCTACACAATGTACCTACCAGACAAAAACAAAATAAACACGGTTAATTCTGAAGTAATAACGTTGACACATCACAGAAAACATTTCCCCCTTACTATCACAGAATTCTTGCAATTCCAAAGAAATCCCATTGCACTTTGCTCCATTATGAAAATCTCTGCCTCAAATATTAAGATATTAAATATCAAATATTGTTGGAAGTATTAAGTCAAGACAAATTATGTTTTGTTAAGCTGTATATGATGGTGGCAAAGACAGAGGTAGATTTTGCAGAGTGACAAGAGATACAAATGCAGAATAAATTCCAGAGTTTTGAGTACTTGGCCTTCATCAGTCAGAATATTGAGTAAAGAAGTTGGGAGGTCATGTTGCAGTTGCATTAGACATTGGTGAGACCGCATCTAGAATATTGTGTTCAGTTCTGGGCACTATGTTATAGGAAATATATTGTCAAGCTTGAAAGGGTTCAGAAAAGATTTACGAGGGGATGTTGCCAGGACTAGAGGGTGTGAGCTATAGGGAGAGGTTGAGTTGGCTGGGTCTCTATTCCATGGAGTGCAGGAGGGTGAGGGCTGATCTTATAGAGGTGTACAAAATCATGAGAGGAATAGATCTGGTAGATGCACAGAGTCTCTTGCCCAGAGTAGTGGAATCGAGTACCAGAGGACATAGGCTCAAGGTGAGGGGGAAAAAGATTTAAAAGGAATCTGAGGGGTAACTTTTTCACACAAAAGGTGTGTGAACAAGTTGCCAGAGGAGTTAGTTGAAGCTGAGTATCTCATTGTTTAAGAAGCAGTTAAACAGGTACATGGATAGGACAGGTTTGGAGGGATATGGACCAAGCGCTATCATTCTATGACTCTACCAGCTGGTCGACAGCACTGCCAACACTGCCAAGTAGATGGCGCAAGAGGAAGGCCTTGCTTCGGTGTTGGAGATATTAGCGATGTAGGGAGGGATGATGCCAAGGAAGGATTTTGCAAGCGGGACATGTCTGATACATATTTAACTTCACTTGAGGCTTTTGGGTCCCAATAGTTCTGAAATTTAATGAGGAGTGCAACAAAAATGGGCAGAAACAATAAAATAAAAGCAGAAAAGCCTGGGAACACTAGGACCAGGTGAATGTTTCCAATATTTTGTACTTTTATTTCAGATTTGCAGCATCTGCAGGTTTTATTATTTTTCAGAAGAAAATGTGATCGGCGTAAGGATTAGTAAATACGCGGCACAGTGCCGTAGCAGTAGCGTTGCTGCTTTACAGCGCCAGAGAACCGGGTTCTGTCTGCAAGGAGTTTGTACATTTTCCTTGTGACCATGTAGATTTTCTCCGGGTGCTCCGGTTTCTTTCCACATTCCAAAGATGTGCAGGTTTGTAGGTTAGTTGGCTTCTATAAATGATCCGTATGGGTAGGATAAAGCTAGCGTATGCGTGATTGTTGGTCTGCACGGACATAGTGGACCGAAGGGTCTGTTTCCACACCATATCTCCAAACTAAAAAAAATAACAAAACTATAAACACGTGGAGACGGCTATATTGTTGGCTGCCAACAAAGTGCCTCTAAACGGCGGAAAATTGTGGCATGGGTGAAATCATTTTTCAGTTGCAGTTCTTATAAACTATTAGTGAGAAACTAGCATGTTTATATTTTTCAGATACCGAGGAAAAACAATGGCTAGTTAGAAAATTGGCAATAGGGTGTGAAAGTTAATCCACTCGTCAGGAGGTTCACAGACGTGTTTCGTGATGACCAAGATGAGGACCAGCGTTAAAACTTGAACTGGGGAGTTTAATCTATTGAAAGCTGATAAAATCCAGGAAAATACAAGTAAATAAAAAAGACTTTTGAAGTAAAATAAATGCACATAGAGTTTTAGACCAAGAACATTAATTCTCTTTTTCAACAGATGCTGCTTGACCTTTTGACTGTTCCAGCATATATATTATTTCAAGTACAGAAGCATAGTCATTAACTGTCAGATTGGGTAGTAGATAAATGAACTTTAATTTGGCCTCCATGAGTGGTATATTTTGGAGGGAAGAATAGAGCATCAAAATGCTTGAAAAATAGTAAACAACAGAAATCTGGAGCAGTGGACACAAATCATTGCATGTGGCAACACAAATTAAAAGGCCGTGGAATTGTCATAGGAGAAAATATAGTGGGATGGAGCATGCTGTGAGCCAGAAGTAGTGACTGATCAATGACCAATGCACAGATTGTGAAGCTGCAAGCCTTATCATACAGATTTAAGGTGTTGATAGAAAGTAGCACACACTCAGATCATTAACCTGAAACATTAATTAGTTTTCTCCTGCCAAAGATGATTGAGTATTTCCAATATTTTCAGGCTTTTTTATTTCAGATTTCCAGCATCTATTTTTTTTTGTTATTTTTATGACATACAAGTATCAGGCAATGCCCAACTCCACTGACAGTCGAACCACATCCTTGGGTCCTGTTATGAGGCACCATCAATAAGTCAGCATTATCATTAATAATATCTATTACAAACCCACTGACTCCCATAGCTATCTAGACTACACTTCTTCCCACCCTGCTTCCAGTAAAGACTATCCTCTGCTTCCAATTCCTCCATCTACGCTGCATCTGTGCCCAGGATGAGGGTTTTCCATACCAGGTCATCCTCATTCTTCAGCAAACGGGGGTTCCCCTCTTCCATTATAGATGAGGCTCTCACTAAGATCTCGATATCCTGCAGCTCCGCTCTTGCTCCCCCCCCCCCCCCCCCCCCCATTTGTAACAAAGACAGAGTCCCCCATGTCCTCGCCTTCCACCCCATCAGCCATCGAATACAGCATATAATCTTACAACATTTTTTCCATCTCCAACGGGATCTCACTACTGGCCACATCTTACCATCTTCACCCCTTCTGCTTTTTGCAGACTGTTCCCTCCACAATTCCCTGGTCAACTCGGCCCTTCCCACCCAAACCACCCCCTCCCCAAGTACTTTCTACTGCAACCACAGGAGATGCAACACCTGTCCCTTTACCTCCCTCGACTCCATCCAAGAACTCCGACAGACTTTTCAGGTGAGGCTTGCACCTCTTCCAGCCTCATCTACTGTATCCGCTGTTCCAGGTGTCAACTCCTGTATATCGGCGAGACCAAGCGCAGGCTCAACGACCGTTTCGCTGAACACCGCCGCTCAGTCCGCCTTAACCTACCTGATGTCCCAGTTGCTCAACACTTGAACTCCCATTCCCAATCTGACATTGTCAGAGAGGCCCAGCGCAAATTGGAGGAACAGCACCTCATATTTCGCTTGGGTAGCTTACACCCCAGAGGTATGAATATTAACTTCTCTAACTTAAAGTAGCCCTTGCTTTCCCTCTCTCTCCACCCCATCCCCCTTCCCAGTTCTCCCACCAGTCTTACTGTCTCTGACTACATTCTATCTCTGTACCGCCCACTCCCCTGACATCAGTCTGAAGAAGGGTCTCAACCCGAAACGTCACCCATTCCTTCTCTCCAGAGATGCTGCCTGTCCCGCTGAGTTAATCCAGAATTCTGTGTTTACCGTCAGTATTATCAATGTTCTGATGACTGCATTTCACCATTTCATTATATGGAGCCGCCCAATAAGCACTCTGGTGAAACAAACAGGGTTGACACTTTGTAATCTTGTGTAAAAGACTTACTTCCCGACACCCCCAAAATGGTGCATTGCCTGTAAGGAGCAAAATAGGAGTAAGATATAGCATTGGCGATTTTGCTAAATGGGTGCAGATCAAAGGACACTGAAGCTCAACATCCAGAAAGATGCAGTTTGATTGAATAGCACAATCTACCATCTTAAACATCTATCTAGTAGCATTGTCTACACGGTTTCTTCCGTACTTCTCAAACTCACAGACCATAAACAGCTCATTTCACATTTGTATTCATAAACTGGCCTGAATGACAATTTAGCCTACCCAGTTTACCAAGTTACAAAGTATGAATGAGGCTGGACACAAGGAGTGGCAGATGCTGGAATCTTGAGCAAAAACACAAAATGCTGGAGTAATCATCGGGATAAGCAGCATCTTTAGAGAACGGGTAAGCGATGTTTTGGGTCAGGACCCTTCACTCTGAAGAAGGGCCCCAACCCGAAATGTCACCTGTCCATGTTCTCCAGAGGTGCTGCCTAACTCGCAGAGTAACTCCAGAACTTTATATTTTTTGCATAGGAATGAAAGCTGTCATACTCAGCAGGGTCACACTTCTGTTGGTGAATGGTAACCTTTTTACAGCTTTCTTGGATTTTATACCCGATGACTTTAGTGAAGGTACGCATCATTTTTTAATTGCCAGCCAGACTCGGTATTCCTTCATGTGCACTAACACAGTTGAACTCTACTACAGTAAAATATAGTGTAATCTACAAATGCAACAACAAATGACCTATTTCTTCGCAGTTGGAGGTTTGAATTTTTCCACAGATGAATGCAAAGAAATAATATTGAGAACAACCATCAGTAAATTATTTTATAATTGAATCACAAAATATATGAATCAAATTTTACATTTGCAAAAAGTGAAGTGAGGTAGATATTTGACTTGCACTTCCTGCCTGGTGTTAGGCTTGTTCCATATTCACTTCCACTGAATTTGGACTGCTGGTAGATATGATATCACTGACCAAAATGCATTCCTTCCCCAGACTGTTTGTATGTAAAATTGTTCAGTTCTTATGTTGAGCTCTGGGCATGAACACTCTTGTAATAGAGGCAATGTTCTCGGTCTGGTCGCTGAGTGATATTTACTCAGCCCTGGAACACCTACTCCATCTGTACACCAAGCCATTAACCCGACTCCTTGGACCTCATGGCTGGGAAATGAAGTAGCAAAGTCTCACTCCCCTGTTGATGATGTCTTCAGCCTGATGACCATGCACCATGATTTGTGACGAGTTCCTGGCCCCACTTCCAAGGTACCTCAAATATAATCAGAAAGTACTGGAATCTCTCCAGAGGTCAGGCAGTATCTGTGTAAAGAGCATCGACACAAAATACAGGAGTAACAGCCTGTCAGACAGCATCTCTGGAGAGAAAGAATGGATGATGTTCCAGGATCTTCAGACTGAAGAAGGGTCTCAACCCAAAACCTCCCCAATTCCTGCTGTCTATCTTGCTGAGTTACTCCAGCATTTCGTGTCTATCTTCGGAGTAAACCAGCATCTGCAGTTCCTCCTACACATTTATGTAAAGAGGAAAGGTTAATAATTCAGGTGAAGCAGCCTCTGTCCAATCAATGATCCTGGGCCTGAATCTTTAACACTTCTTTCCCACAGATGCTCCCTGTTCTAAGTTTTTCCAGCATTTTCTGATTTTATTTTAATTTCCCTCCACACACCTTCACCTCTGTGGCAGAGGATTCTAAAATACAATTTTACCCTAATTTCATGAGAATTGTAGTCTAGGTCGGTTGTCCTAGAGTATAGCTGAAAGAACGCAAGATCATCACAGGTTCCATGCTGCAGGTGAAATGGGATTTGCCATGTCAGGTAAATTGGAAAAATATTGATGAAGATCTGGTGATTTATCCCCAGCCAATACTGATCTTCAACCAGCATCACCAGAACAGATTGTCTGCCCACTGCAGTTACACACAAATTCCCAGCTGTGTTTCTTGCCAGGAATGCACTCCTAAAAGCATTTCATTGGCTGTAAAACTCTCGGATGTTCTTTAAGCTTCTGAAAAGATGCAGATCTCTACATCTTCTCCAATGGAATCTTGAATGAGAACGATTGCTCATAGGTTTATCATTGCCATGTAATGAGATACGGTAAAAAACTGTTTTGCATACTATCCAGGGAGAATCGTACAATCACACCACACTATCTTAGATAGTGTGCTATCTTCAATGTTGGAAACCTCTGGAGACTTTGCACCCCACCCAAGGTTTCCTTGTGGTTCCCGGAGGTTGCAGGTAGGGAGACTGACAAAAACCTCCGGGAACCGCACGGAAACCTTGGGTGGGGCACAAAATCTCCAGAGGTTTCCGTTCAGGTTTCCTAAGTGGGACAGGGGCTTTACAAACATAAGCACAACCCCCTTAAAGAGAAAAAAATGAACACAGTGCGGAATATAGTTTCCCAGCTATTAAGAAAGTGCCAATTCAAAAAAGGTGCAAGGTAGGTTGGGAGATCAGGAATACATTCTTAGCATGTGGGAAGCCTGTTCAAGGGCAACAGGGAAGAAGCTGTCCTTGAATATGGTGGCATGCTTTCAGGTTTCTGTACCTTCTGCCCAATGGGAGAGAAGAGAAGAGAAGAGGAATAACTGGAGCGTGGGTGATCCTTAGTTATGTTGGCTGCTTTCCTGAGGCAGTCATTGAATCATTATTTTGCAGCATGGAGGGAGGTTGCTTGGGCAGGAAGTCTGTGAGGGTCCATTGTTCCTCGCAGGAAGTCACTCCCCTGGAAAGAAATGAACATCGAGATTTGTCACATAGTGAAAGATGATCTCACACGGAGATCTTTCACTGTAATCAGCAGAGTTCAGCACATCATTTTCTATCAATGAGATGGCAGATTCAGCAATGAGGGGCATTTGTGAGACGTCTGGCGTTCTGGCATACATTTTGGTTTCCCCATTTAAAAGAAAATACTATTCCATTGGAGGCTATTCTGAAAAGTTTCACTTGGATAATTTTGGATTGGGAGGGATTGTCTTGGAGCTAATTAGAGTTGAAAACATTGAGAGACAATCTTATTGGAACACAAGATTCTTACAGAGTTAAACCTGAAAGTAAATGATGAGATGATGTTTCCTCTCGTGACAGAGTCCAGAACCACAGGCCATGGACTCAGAATAAGTGAATGTGTTATTAAGACGGGGATGAGATGGAATTTCTTCCCTTTGAGTACTGAGAGTATTTGGAACTCCTTGCCACAGAGAGAGCAAAGTCCTTGGATATATTTAAGGCTGAGATAGATTGCTGATCAGCAAGGGAATCACGGGTTATGGGGAAAGGGCGAGAAAGTGGATTTGAGGAACGTTGGATCACCAAAGATCTGATGGAATGGCAGAGCAGGCCCGTGGAGCTGAATGCCAGGTTCTCTTTCTACTTACAGTCATGGTTGAGGGTCAATTCCATAGGGGGAAATTCAGGATAGGAATCTGCTCAGAATTAATGAATAGTCAACAACCTTAAAAGTTAACTGTTTCTCATTCCACAGAAGCTGCCTAACCAGGCTGTTTCAAGCATTTTCTTATTTTATTTTAGAATTGCAACAAACTCCAGATTTTGATTGTGAATTGCACGGAGACCTTTGTTTGACACAAGCTTGGTGTTCTGACAATCTACTTTCTGTTTCTCAACAGATTCCATTCTGGTTTTCTTATTCCTTTGGCCAGTTGTTTCTCTCCCCCTGACCCATTTCTCTCTCCGCTTCCCCTTCAGCTGGCTCGGGTACACTTTCCAAGTGCAGTCTTCACAAACTAACTTGGACAATGGTACACACATTAACTGACCCTGGCAGAGTGACACCCATTCTTTCTTGTGCTATCTTGTGAGTGGGTTACAAAGCATCCAGGCCTCCTGTAGAATTTGCACTCCAGTAAATCAACACAAATGCCATTGGGCGCAGACGTTTGCAAGCCACACTAGGGTATTTGAAGCTACAAATCACACAGCTGAATTTACAGTAACAGCAAATTTCAGACAGAAGAAGCTTAACAGAATGCTATGGATACGGTTGTTTTGAGTAAAAGGCTGCCTGTGGTTTAGTCAATTTGTTTGACAGGACGATCACATCTACGACTGCCTCCAGATTTAAAAATAAAGGGCAGCACTGTGGCGCAACGATAGAGTTGCTGCCTGACAGCACCAGAGACCCGGGTTCAATCCTGACTATCGGTGCTGTTTGTGTGGAGTTTGTACGTTCTCCTTGTGATTGCGTGGGTTTTCTCAAGGTGCTCCAGTTTCCACACACATTCCAAAGACATGCAGGTTTGTAGGTTAATTGGCTTCTATAAATTGTCCCTAGTCTGTAGGATAGTGTATGGGTGACAGCAGGTGAGCGTGGATTCGGTGGAACGAGGGACCTATTTCCATGCCGTATATCTTTTTTTTTTAACTTAAAAACAAGTTATTGTAACTCATTCAGATTGCTCTGTGGGCACCGTGTGCAAGGATGGCTTTGGATCCCAGTCACACAACAAAGAAACAGTCCCTTCTGCCCACCGTCTTTATTCTGACCATCAAGGACCCATCTATACTTGCACTAATGTGCCTGTAAAGCTGCAGAAAGTAAGAATTTCATTGTTCCATTCCCCATGCATATGACAATTAATCACTCTTGATTTACTAATCCCATCTATCAGCACTTGGTCCAATGCCTACTTAGTGTTATTGTCTGACACAAGCTCTCCGTGGGAGAAACAAACACTAATCAATTCTCCTCTTTATTTATAGCTCCTTTCCTGCCAATTATCTATTTTGTTTACACATTCTAATACTCACCGTGTAATTTGTTTTACATTTACAGGCTTTAAGGTCTCAGCTCACACCGTAAACTTCACAGGTCTGGCAGTCGTTAGCCTAGTAAGACCATTAATGTCCAGGATTAACTTTTGTACTTTTTTTTGTACATTTTGTTTGTGTCCATGGTCTTGACATCAGAGCTTCTTCTCTCATCTCAAGTGTCTGACTGCCACAAACTATGGAAGTGTCTGACTGCCACAAACTATGGAAGCAAACGGAAAAAACCATGTAGATATTGCCGTAGGGCAGTCCAGTCGCCGAAAAAATTGCCTAAGTTGGACAGGCCCATTAGTATGGCTGTATGATAACTCAAATTTCACTGTACTTTGACTGGTACATGTGACAATATACTGACCTTGAAAACCTTATTTTGTGTTCTGAATGCTTGGGTTTCCTCCCACATCCCACAGATTTGTTGTTTAATTGTCCTTTGTAAATTGTCCCGAGAGTATCATTAGTGTTGAAAAATCCTTTGTGATAGTGAACAGAGTTGATCCTAAAGAGAATTGTTCAGAAGCACAGCCATCTCTTTTGTTTAACCTTATATTAATATGCTGTTGCTGATGTACACTGGCCAACACATGGCTCAAGAATTTACAGCACTATGCTGCAGCCTCATCCATCCTGATAGCCTCTGTGATTTGGACATGGCAGCTTCCTTGGGTCATACAGAATGGAAACAGACCATTCTCTATGGAATAGAGGTGATCTGTACGAGAGGTACAGGTTTGCTACTGGGAACATTTAACTCAGGAGGGTTTAAAGAGGGGTTGAAGAAGGGTCCTGACCCAAAACGTCACCTATCCATGCTCCTCAGAGATGCTGCCGGACCCGCTGGGTTACTCCAGCACTTTGGGTCTTGTTTTGTAAACCAGTACCTGCAGTTTCTTGTATCCAGGGTTTAAACTAGATTGTCAGAGGGTCGGGATCCAATGCAGTATTGAGGCAAGTGGGAGACTGGAAGTCAGTACAGGAGGCAATGACAGCAAGGTCAATGGACAGGATAGGCAGGAGCATGGCAGGGAGTGAGGAAAGATAGTTGGAATAAATAACATTTATTTCAATGCTAGAGACCTGAGAGGGAATTACTGTAAACTGTCTACTAAAACCTCTACTGAAATCTTGTTACAAAGTTGAGGCAATATTATTGAGTGCCATGCCAACCTCCGAACAACTTCTAAATTGGGGCCAACTTTAGTGGGTTGGTCAGGTGCTTGCAAAAGTTGTTTGGAGTAAGTTGTTTGCAGGCAAAGGGACTTCCAGAAAATGGGATGATTTTAATAGTGGATAGTGAAAGGTATGCATGTTCCTGTTAGAGTGAAAGGCAAGGCAGGTAGGAGTAAGGAAACCTGGATGAGGAGACAAATTGAGGCTATGGCCAGGATAAAGAGAGGCACGAGTCAGATATAGGCAGCTGGTATCCCTAGAGCAGTAGAGGGGATTGAGCAGCATACTTAAGAAGGAAATTAGGAAGTCAAAAAAGGGACTTGAGGTAGCTCTGGCAGATACGTTTAAGGAGAATCCAAAGAGATTTTACAAGTGAATGGGTGATCGAAGGTCGGCGTTGACTCGGCGTGCCGAGGGGCTTGATTTGATGCTTTATTTTTAATCTCTAAGCTAAATCTAAGTATATTATGGGGAAAAGGGTAACGAGAGAGAATAGGGCCCGTTAGGATCCAAAGCCGTCAAATATGTATGAAACCCCAACAGATAGGCAATGAGCAATGTCCTCAATTAACATTTCTGCTACTTTTTAATCGCAGGGAAAGCAATGAAGGTCAAGGAAATGGGGAAAGTTAATGTTGATGACTTGAGAACACTCTGTATTCCAGCCATGGAGGTGCTGGATGCCCAAACATGTATGAAGGTAAATATATCTCCTGAGCTGATCATGTACATCCAAGAACACCAAGAACTAAAGAGCATTGGTTTAAGTTGAGAGAGGAAAGATTTAATAGGAACCTGAGGGGAACATTTTTCACACAGGGAAGAGTGGGTATGTGGAACAAGGTGCCAGGGGAAGTAGTTGAGGCAGGTACAATAACTAATATGTTAAAATCATTTGAACCAGTAGATAGATTGAAATGGTTTAGAGGGGTATGGCCAAAATGTGGGCATATAGGCCAACATCTATAGGCCAATATCTCGGCAACATGGACACACTGTATGATTGTATATGACTTTAATATATTTAGTTCTTACTTTGCCTTAAGTTTAGTCAGGGAGTTGATTACAAATCTTGCTAAAATATTGCTCGTCCATTCTGCCGAGGTTTTGTGGCTTTGACGGAAGTATAGGCTGTAGGCTTTGTCTTATAACTTGGAGTAGACAGTCTACCATGGAAGAGCGTATCCATAGCCCAGCAGCCAGGCCATGAGCAGCACTGGTAGAGAGTAGGAGCCAGTTAACTCTTTTATGGGTACACGATGGGTGCATCATTCTGCCACTCAATCACACCAATTCAAATTAATAAACAGATTTAATATTACAGTTCAGATTCAATTTTAATTGTCATTGTCAGTGTACAGTACAGAGACAACGAAATGCAGTTGAATGAATGAGAATGAATAATAACTGATTATTGTACAAAATATGTGGGAGGTGCACTCATTGACCTTTGCAGTGCAAGGGCGGTGCCTTGCCCGGGTCGTTGAGCTGGAACTGCGGTGAGCTGGGTCCGTTGCGGAGCTGCGGGTCTGTGGAGCGGCTGCGGGCGGCGGCGCTGAACTTTCCATCGGGAGCCTGGAATCTCTCGATGAGATTGCCAGTTGAGCTCCATTCGGCGCGGCCTCGTTTGCTATGGAAGCCACGGTTCAAGGGAGATGCGGCCGTTTCCATTTCCCAGGCCTCTGTACTGTACACTGACAATGACAATTAAAATTGAATCTGAATCTGAATCTGAATCTTTGATGACTTGAGAACACTCTGTATTCCAGCCATGGAGGTGCTGTGGATGCCCAAATTGGCCCGACTATGGGGGAACTATATCGGGGACTGATCATGTACATGTGAACACCCTCATAAAGAACATTGGTTTAAGTTTTTCAGAGTTAAGAGTTTTTAGTATTGGAACCTGAGGGGAACATTTTTTTTTTCACAGCTGCATGTGGGTATGCATAACAAAATGCCAGGGGCCTGTAGTTGAGGGTCAGGTACAATAATCTAATATGTTAAAGTCATTTTCTACAGTAGATAGATTGAAATGGTTTAGAGGGGTATGGCCAAAATGTGGGCATATAGGCCAACATCTATAGGCCAATATCTCGGCAACGTGGACATACTGTATGATTGTATATGACTTTAATATATTTAGTTCTTACTTTGCCTTAAGTTTAGTCAGGGAGTTGATTACAAATCTTGCTAAAATATTGCTCGTCCATTCTGCCGAGGTTTTGTGGCTTTGAGGGAAGTATAGGCTGTAGGCTTTGTCTTATAACTTGGAGTAGACAGTCTACCGTGGAAGAGCGTATCCATAGCCCAGCAGCCAGGCCAGGAGCAGCACTGGTAGAGAGTAGGAGTCAGTTAACTCTTTTATGGGTACACGATGGGTGCATCATTCTGCCACCCAATCACACCAATTCAAATTAATAAACAGATTTAATATTACAGTTCAGATTCAATTTTAATTGTCATTGTCAGTGTACAGTACAGAGACAACGAAATGCAGTTGAATGAATGAGAATGAATAATAACTGATTATTGGACAAAATATGTGGGAGGTGCACTCATTGACCTTTGCAGTGCAAGGGCGGTGCCTTGCCCGGGTCGTTGAGCTGGAACTGCGGTGAGCTGGGTCCGTTGCGGAGCTGCGGGTCTGTGGAGCGGCTGCGGGCGGCGGCGCTGAACTTTCCATCGGGAGCCTGGAATCTCTCGATGAGATTGCCAGTTGAGCTCCATTCGGCGCGGCCTTGTCGGCTCCGGAAGCCACGGTCTCGAGTAAGGAGGCGGCCGTTTCCAGGGTTCCCAGGCCGCTGAGAGGACTCTCCTGACGCCGGAACAACATCACCCGGCAAGAACGGCCTGGAACATCGGGCCTCCGTAGAGGCAACTGTGGAGGCCTCAATTGGACCGACTATGGGGGAACTGGGGTCGGGGACTGGACTTTGTGCCTTCCCTCATAATGGGAACCATTGTGGGGGGATGTTTTCATGTTAACGTTCTTTAGTATTGTCATGTTTGTATTCTTTTTTTTCTATGTGCTGCATTGGCATAACAAATTCCACCAGCCTGGCTGTGTGGTCATTAAAATCAATCAATCAATCAATCAATCAATCAATCAGATTCTACAAATGAGGCAGCACATGACTGAGCTGGGGCCTTTAAACTGGGCCAGAACCAACTCATTCAGTTTAGTGCAGCTCAGCTTCCTCAGCAGAAAATGCTGGAAGCTTTAAGCAGGTCAGGCATACAAACGTTCATAAGGTACAGGAGCAGAATGAGATCATTCGGCCCATCAAGTTTACTCCACCATTCAATCATGGCTGATCTATCTTTCCCTCTCAACCCCATTTTCCTGCCTTCTCCCCATAACCCGGCAGGCAGTATGTGTGGAAAGAGAAAGAGTCAATGTTTCTGGCCTTCCTCCCAACTGGGAAAGATATTTATTAACGATAAATAATCTTGGTAAAGTTCCAACTGTTTATTTTTGTTTGTTTTCATCCTGTTTAGCTGCCTGGTCTCCTCTAGCCTGCAATGTGCAGCGCTGGCCACTGGGTGTCAGCATTAGCTGTGGGTGAGCAGTGGAAGTCAGACTCTGCTGAAGAAAGTGGAAGGATTAAGCTGGAGATTCAATGGTGGTATAGAAGTGACAGATCCTCTGCCAGGAGATACGAATCAATGATGCCTGGCATGTGGAGAATGGTCACTCCTCTCACCTTAACCACAACACTCCCACTCGCTTTTCTCACCCACCTTGTCCCACTGGTTTATTCTTTCCTATGTGTTTAAGAAGGAACTGCAGATGCTGGAAAATCGAAGGTAGACAAAAGTGCTGGAGGAACTCAGCTGGTGCAGCATCTATGGAGCGAAGGAAATAGGCAACGTTTCGGGCCGAAACCCGTCTTCAGACTGTTGTAGACCCAAAACTCAGCTGCTGCACCCGCCGAGTTTCTCCAGCACTTTTGTCTACCTTTTATTCTTTCCTAGTCTGATCCCTTGCTCTCCCCTCTCTTCCTCACTTTCCCCCACCCTCAATCTGTCTCATTGCCTTTCCTCCCCCCCCCCCTCACCTATTTCTTCTATTATTTACTCTGCAAGAGTAGATCTCAGACAACAACCCTCAACCATAACAGGCATCACAGCTCAATCTACTCCCACCCGCCCACTAACACAAGGCCACAAAATGCAAGCTCAGGTAATCTATGCCCTTCCACACCCCATCCACTCACAGTGCCCCCCAAGCCCAGAGTTACCTTGGCTTGGTGAGAGTTATCAGCACCATAGGCATATACACAATGTGTTGAACAAACAGGGCAGCGTCTTGGTTCATAAGTTAATTTGGTCCATCAAATCTACTCTGCCATTCAATCACGCCTGATATTCATTTCCTTCTCAACTTAATTCTTCTGCCTTCTCCCCATAACCTTGATGTAACAGTTAGTGTTGTTGTCTGATAGCTCCAAGGACAAACATTGATCTCAAATGCTATTCTGTGACATTTGCTCATTCTCCCCATGTCCATGTGATGTTCCTCTGGGTGCTCTGGCTTCTAGGCTGTGGGCAGAGGAGCTTTTTCATTCAGGTTCGTGACCCAACTCATGGAACTACCTGAATTTTTAACATATTGTGTAAAAATATTATATAAATCATACCTGAAACTCGGCAAGAACAAAACCTGCACATTTTGTTTAAATATGACAAAAACGTCCAATTTTCCGAGTAGTAATTGTCCAATCAATGCACGTTTGACATTGAGGTCGGACACAAATTGACCAATCCCGCGCTTTGTTCTATGGTCGCTAGGCACGAGGACTCTGGGATCATGGCTGCCTCCTCATTACATCAATAGCAATAACAAGATTTCCAAGGATAAAGGTAATGCTAACCTTGCTGATCATTTTGTTTTTCAATTGATCTATCTTTATAAAGTTGTGACGTGAACTGTTAAATAGAAATGATAAATAACAAATGTACAGCTAGGGTTTGGGTTATGGTCAGTCGGTCGGGCTTGTCGGTAGGCCGATGGATGCTGTGGAGGATCAGTCGGGCAGTTGGTAGGCCGGTGGGTGCTGCGAGTGGTCGGCCGGCCAGTGAGTGCTGCGAGGGGTCGGTCGGGCTGTCGGCCGGCCGGTGTTGCAGCGAGCGAGCGGGCAGACTGACGGAGCTGGCGCTATGGGGGTGCTGAAGGCGGCCCGGGCGGCGTTCAAGGCAGTGCTGCTCCACACCATCATCACCATGATGATCCAGAAGGGCATGCTGGCCGACGTGGACTCGCTGAGCGGCCACACGTGTGGAGCCCACAGCCAGTCCCAAAGCGGCTTCAGCCGTGGGCATCTCTGGAAGGGGGTGAGTTAGGGTTAGTATAGAGTTAGGCATTTTCCTCTCAGTGGGGTCACTTGCATTTTTGTCTACACATCTGCAGCAGTCATTCAAAAAACACACACAATGGGGATTCAGTAAACGGTGAACATATATATATATAGAACCCAGATAGTTTAAATGTCCTCACCCATTAATTACTGCCCATGGTGTAATATCGGCATGTGCTGTCACTTTTTTTTTAAGAATTAATGGAACTTTTGGCACTGACAGATGACTTGAAAAAAATCTGAAGGTAGACAAAACGTTGATGACACATTTTTGAGTTAACATAATCCTCCCATAAGGGAACATCTCCAAAACTGGTTGTAAGCAAAACGCACACACACACCCACATCTGTTAATTATCTCTTAATCAGGGGTACAAGAAATGAGGAGAGGGGGAGTGGGATGAATGTGATTAGTCCCCTGAGGGCCAGCATGGAGCCAAAGGGCTGAATGGCCATTTCTATCATTAGAACTATTTTATTATGGTTGTTTGATTATGCTTCTTTGCTTTGAGGACTCACTTATTTCAGAATGGAGAGTACTGAGAGTTGTATGAAATGTTCATCACCTGCAGTGTCTGTATAACTAAGATAATGTGCCAGCACTTATTCATTTCCATTTTGTTTTGGAAAGCACTTGATTTAACAAGACACTGCGTTATGAGCACTTGGATCCAGCACTTGGATTTTGAATGGGTCTGTTTCTGACAGCAGCTGATATTTTGCCTTTAACGGGAGAAACAGGAAGGGATAAATAATCCTGATTTAGTTCTGGATTGCTGGACCGTCCCTTCCTTCTTTGTTGTTTTAGAGTGTGTGATAAATGTATGTTTCAGTGTTCTTTAGCTGGTTTTATGTGGGGAGGGAAAGAACTCTGTAACATTCTCTTACATCGACGGAGATGCGATTATTTTCCATATCGTGTCTCCGTCCGCACTGAGGCTTAACATCGTGGAGTTGGCGGCCTATGCAGGAGACCGACTTCGGGAGCCCGCGGGATTTAACATCGTGGAGCTCACCGGCTGCGGGAGCTTCGATCGCCTCGACGGCTGGTTCGACTGCCCCGATCACGGGCGGGAGAAAAATGAGGGAAGAAGATTAGACTTTATTGCCTTCCATCACAGTGAGGAATGTGGGGAATCCGCTGTGGTGGATGTTTATGTTATCTTTTATGTTGTTGTGTGTCTTGTTGCTTTTTTGTTTAGTATGGCTGTATGGTAATTCGAATATCACTGGGCCTTAATTGGTACATGTGACAATATAAGACCTTTGAAACCTATGACATTCAAGAAGCGAGGGGACCAGTGCAGAATGAGAGAGCAACAGGTTCAAATGCAGAATAAATGGTCAGGCTCAAACATAGAAACACATAGCAGCATGCACAGGAGCAGGCACACATGCACAGGCACGCGCACACAGGCACATGCACATATACAGGCACAAGCATTCAAACAGGCACACACCCACACACACACCCACACACACACACTAACACAGGTGCACATACACACACAAAACGTGCATATGCATGGATGGTTTATTGAGTAAAGGCAGGTTAAAGTGTTATTTCCTCATCAGTGTCACACTGAGGTACTGCATGTTCAATTAACACAATCCCCTGAGTAACAATCCATCAAAGGTTTGTTCATTACACAATAGTAATGAACTTCTTGTCGATAAGTTCATTGTAATTTGTTCTACATCATTCTCTGAAAGGCACATAGCGGCCTCCCTAGCAGGAGCTGTGGGAGTCCCTGGGACATTAAGAGAAATGGTGTTATGAGGAGCAGATCTATCAAGGCACAGAATAAATGGGAGCTGCTCAGAATTAGTATATGATTCTTTATTCAGTGATTTCTCGATCTCAGTGAAGATGTCAGGAAGGACAACACGAAGGATGGGCACCTCCTTACGGTGTGGAAAGAAACCTGCTGGAGCCATTCCAAGCAGGGGCGAGTCACAGAGAGAAATTGCCAACAGCCTGGAAGTAGAACACCTGCTTGCTGTCTGGGTTAGAGGTATAATGTGATGTGTCGGATGCAAGGATAGAAAGAGAGAGATAAAACTAAATAATTTCTAACAGATTTAAGAGAAATTTGAATGTATTTGCAGTTGAGTTGGATGCTGCTATGAGCCAGCTGTTTTTAGGTAGGCACAAGTTATATCTGCAATAGGTTCACAGGCAGCTTCAAATGTTACTGCATTTACTTTACAACACTACCTTTTAAAGGATTTATATGGATTATTCTCAGTGGCGTGAAATTAAAACCTGGACTAAACAAGGGGTACATTGTCTCTGTGAACGTGTCTCTGAAGGTGTATATTCGATTCATGTAGTCAGCATTGTAAAAGGCCACATGCCCTCTGTCGTAATCAAGATAAACTCCAATTATTTGCGCCCGATACCCTGAAAAGATGACCACCTGGGGCTCATCATTTGCCACGTAGTGTCTGTTTCTTCTCTCCAAAGTCCACAAGCCATCTTGAGGTGTCAGCGAGATTGGTGACTTGCGTTCCACAGACTCTTTAGTCACCCCTATGATCCAGCCGGTTTTGCATCCCACATAGACCTCCCAGTAGTGTACTCCCGATGACAAGCCTTGCTGGGCCAGGACAAAGGGGTGGATGACGAATCGCGAGCTGGTGTCGGGAGGCTTTGTCAAACTTTGGCTGAAGATGACGTTGGTCATGTTGTTGAAGATGAGAAGGTCCCGGTGTGCAGTCTCAGGATCCAGACTCAGTGGCACTGCCAAAGAATGGAGAACAGTGTTGACAATGAAAAGAGGGAAATCGACTCAATCATTGCATTAAGATTATGGAATTTAACCAATTGAAGAATTTAAATTGTATACAATTCAACTGTTGATTATTACCGAGCTCCAAAAAGCCAGATAAACCGTACCTTTGCAATAAAAACAAACTTCTAAAATTTAAGCTTATTTCAGATTCTACAGAATATAATTCACCCAGTTCGACCAATGGATCTTTCAGTACAATTGTTCTGCTGTTTCAATTTAAAATATCATAGTTCCTCTCATTTTTATCCCCTTGCCTTTCATTATGTCTTGTAGACTAGCTTTGCCAATAGTGAAACAATCAACAAGTGGGAAGTGTGCGAGAGTCACAGAGAGCGTGAACTATAACGGATTGTCTTGGGCAGGCGGCCTGTTAGTGGACACTCCTACATTTATGTTGTCGGCCAATTTTGAAATGATGCTTCCATGTCCAAATCCAAATCACTGGCTTCCACTCCTAACATCCAAGCAATCCCAATTCATCTTCAGAGTAGAAGCAAGGCACTGCAGATACTGGTTTACCAAAAACATACAAAGTGCTGGAGGAACTCAACGGGTCAGGCAGCATCTATGGAGGACATGGATAAGAGATATTTTGGGTCAGGACCCCTCTTGGGAATGATGGTGGTGGAGGGTGGGGGAGGGAAGAAAGATGGAAGAGAGGAGGATCAGGTTGGTAATAGGTGGATACAGATGAAGGGTTTCATTTTGATAGGCAGATGGGTGGACAAAGGCCAGAGATGAAAAGTCAGAAGGACAAAAGGTTTGAAGAGTTGTGAGTTGTGTAGAGGAAGTTAGTTAAAAGGGGAGGGAATAGGTACACATTAAGGTGGGGCACAGTGACAAGAGTGGGGGGATGGTGGGAGAAGAAGAGAAAGGAGTCTGGCAGTTCTGTGAAGTTGGAGAAGTCAATGTTCACAGTATCGGATTGTAGGCTACCGAAGAAGAATATGAGGTGCTGTTCTTCCATTTTGCATGTGGCCTTCCTCTGGCAATGGAGGAAGCCAAGGGCACATAGGTCAGTGTGGGAATTGGAAGAGGAGTTAAAATGGTTAGCAACCGGGAGATCCAGTAGGCCTTGACGTGCCGAGCGTAAGTGTTCGGCAAAATAGTCGCTGAGTCTTTGCTTGGTCTCGCCAACGTGCAAGAGGTCACATCGGGAGCATCAGATGAGGTTAGAGGAGGTGCACATGGACCTCTGTCTCACTTAGAAGGACCACTGGGGTTCCTGGATGGGAGTAAGGGAGGAGTTACATGGGCAGATGTTGTATCTCTTGCGGTTGTAGGGGAAAGTACCTGTGGAGACAGTGGTTTGGATGGGGAGGGATGAGTGAACCAAGGAATGGTGGAGGGAGTGGTCTCTCTTGACCTGGCAAAAAGGGATGGGGATGGGAAAATCATAACTGGTCGTGAGATCATGTTGGAGGTGGCGGAAATGTTGGAGTATGATGCATTGGATGTGGAGGCTGGTGGGGTGAAAAGTGAGGACCAGGGGAAGTCTATCCTTGTTCCGTCTGGGGGGAGGAGGAGTGAGAGCAGAACTATGGGGCACATAGGAGATACAGGTGAGATATCCATCTAGGACAGCAGGGGGGAAACCACATTTACTGAAGAAAGAGGACATCTGGGATGTCTGAGAATGGAAAGTCTCACCTTGGGACAGATGTAGTGGAGACGTAGGAAATTAAGAGTGGGGGATAGCATCTTTGTGTCATGGTGGGAAGAGGAGTAATCCAGATAACGGTGGGAGTCGGTGGGTTTGTAGTAGATGTCAGTCAATAGTCTGTCACATGTGATGGAGACAGAGAGATCAAGAAAGAGGAAAGAGGTGTCAGAGACATTCTAAGTGAATCTGAGGACAGGGTAGAAGCATGGATCCAGCAGAGAATACGGTAAAGTTGTGGTCCAGCAGAGGCCGGGGTGAGTGAGGCCCTTGAGTTGCAGGGAGACGGAGTGAGGGCCTACTCTTATCTTGTTATCTTAGTGATCTTTCAATCTCTGTTGCTACATCCTTCTGCTGTGCCCAAGTGCCTACAGCAGACATTGTATTCAATCTCTCAAGAACTTGCCCCTTCCTCTATCAGAGACTTCCATCAGTCCCACAGCCTTGCCAAGATGTTGACATTTCTTCCATTCTGGCCCAGATTGCTTTGGCCCCATCACAGCTGGCTGTGCCTTCAGCTGCCCCGGCACCAAACTCTGGAACTGCTCCTCTGCCAACTCCCTCTCAGAGCCCACGAATAGGGAAATTATATTTCTCCCCTCAAGTCTGTTCCAAATTCAGTGAGATCCAGAATGATTTGTGGCTCCACTCCATTTATAAATCTTTGTCCCAGCATTTATCGCCTTTTTTTATAAAAGAGTTCCAAACATTTACCGCTCTTTATACGTGAAAGTAAAAGACATCTGAAAAACCTGTCTCCAGATTTTTGTGCCCTTCTGAAACCCTAATATTTTCCAGTTCTAACTGTCTAAGCATTCAGTAGTTTTTCTTTTCCTACGCAACCAGTTCCTTCTTAATATCTTGAAAATGTCTAATCTGCTAACATTTGGTGCAAACAATCTTGTTTTATAACTTGTTCTAGCAACTTAATCCAAGGAAATACCAAGCATAAATCTAAGTGCTTTTAAAGGCAATTTACCCTCCGTATGATGTGCTGCCCTGAAATATATGCAGTGGTCATATGCAGTGAGCCACGATTCTGCCCCTCTGTACACTGTTCCTTTGGATATTAATTCATTATTCCATTGCTTTGTTGATTATTATCTGCATCTGTTCATTGTACTGTAATATTCTCTGTATGTAGATGACAAAATCTCTTTTGACCTCCATTATTTATAGCCAAAGGTTAAGTGTTAGAAACATAGAAACATAGTAAATAGGTGCAGGAGGAGACCATTCAGCCCTTCAAGCCAGCATCGCCATTCATTGTGATCATGGCTGATCATCCCCCATCAATAACCCGTGCCTGCCTTCTCCCCATATCCCTTGACTCCACTAGCCCCTAATCTCCTTCTCTTTTCTATTCTATTCTATTCTATTCTATTCTATTCTATTCTATACTTTTTAGATCCAAATTACATAGCCTAACATTTAAACCCATTTGCTTGTTATCTCTGTAAATTAAAGCTTTTGTCTGAGTGTTTCCAATGCCACTTATCATTGTCTCATTAGCAAATATTGGATATGTGATTTCCCGACCTGTCCATCTAAATGTTTAATTCACCACGTTCAAATTATCTCTGACTAAGCTGCTGGTCAAAAATTAACACTGGAATTTCTTTGATGGGGTGAATCTGAACTTCATAGTGACTATATAATGTGCATTTAAACAATCCTCCTGCCTTTTAGTTATACGGTCATAGAAATACACAGATCACAGACTAATGTCCTTTAACCCACCAGTCCATGCTGACTAGTATCAAGTACCCATCTATGCTAATCATTTACTGGTACTTGATTTGGAGATCTCTATGCATTGGCAAGTCAAGTGCTTGTCTAATGAAGAGAGCACCTGTCTCCGCCGCTCTCTCGGGCAGTGTGTTCCAGATTCCAACCACTTCTGGGTAAAAAATCTCTCCCTCAGATCGCCTCTAAGCCTCTATCTCCTAACCTTCAACCTGTACCCTCTAGTTATAGATACACCCGCTATGGGGAAAGGATCCTCTAGTATCTACTCTTACCATGCTCTTCATAATTTTATCCACTTAAGTTTCTGGTTTCTGATAATCCCTATCATGGCATCTAGAAGGAGCAGGTAAGCTGTCTTTTGTTATAAATGTTTCTTATTGCTTGTGTGATGGATGTGTGTGTCACTTGCAACATAAGCCCAAGCAGGGCCACAGATTGCTTCATATGCATGCATTTGTGAATGGAGCTAAACAATCTCGTCTGCCTGTAGAAACAAGGAACTGCAGATGCTGGTTTACAAGAAAAGGCACAGAGTGCTGGAGTAACTCAGCGGGATCTGTGTGCTATTTGCAACTTATAACAAGAAACACGAGCACCAGGAAACACTTATAACAAGAAACAGCTGAACTATAGACCTTCAATGTAAACACAGTTGGTGTGAGGCTAGAGGGAGGGCCACTGAGTACCAACAACTCAACTGTTTTCTTAAGATATTATTTTCTTACCGGGATTAAAGCCGATTTCATGGACCATTTTTTTCCAGGAACTGTACATCAATAGGAATTTGTACTTGGCACTGTCCAACATCACAGACACTTTTTGGGGATTAGAAACTGCCATTTTAACTCTAGAAAAATGGATTTAAATTTAAGTTTCTGTTTGGTCAACTGGGATACATTCATTTTAATGGATAGCCAGTTATAAAATGGTTACCTTTCTTGTATTAGTTTCATGTTCTGGAAAGAGAAAAACACACAGTGTTAAGTTCACCATGTAGGTTCATGGGTCTGTAAATTGCCAATATTGTGTAGTGAGTGGGTGTGAAAGTGGGATAATATAGAACTAGTGTGAACGGGTGATCGATGGTTGCCATGGACTTGGTGGGCCAAATGGTCTCATTCCTTGCTGTGCCTTTCTTAACTAAACTAAAAATCTCTGAACTAAACTACAGGAGGATATGCATAGACAGATGAAGCTTGCAGATTTATCACGGCCCAATATATTTCCAGCTTTCTTTTGTTTTAATAATTTTATTAAAAGCCATCCTCCCCAAAATGTTGACAATTCCTTTCCACCTCACATACGCTGATCCACCCACTGAGCTCCCCTTGCAGATTGTTTGTTGAATCAGTTTGTGAGAGTGGGTGGCAAAATACTTAACCATTAGGAATAGTATGGCATCTTCTTGCATCAGCTCCTCACTGACTACTCGAATGATATCTGATAATGCAGTAGATTCAAAGTCCAGCTGTATGATTATTTCTTGCAGCACAGTGAAGCGCTGCCAAGCTTCATTGTGCAGTTCCCGCATAATGCTTTCCTCTTCCATCCTCAGGAACTCGTGAAGGCGCACAAACACCTGCCTAATGTGTTGCTCCGTCATTGTCACATCATCCTGGAGAAAGGGACAAGACGGTGTTGAAATCAAGAGTTGGGAGGAAGAGGAAGCCAGCGTGTGCATGGAGGAAAGGGGCGAGGTTAACAATGAGACAGCAAGGAGACATTTTAGACAGGTACAAGGCTTAGAGAGAGATGTGCCAAACGCAGGCAGGTGGGACTAGCGTAGATGGAACATCTTGGTTGACATGGGCAAATTGGGCCACAGGGTTTGTGTCCGTGCTGTTTGACTCTAAGATATCGCAGCTTCTGATAAAATCTGATTATGCTGGATAGGGTTCAGAAAGATTCACCCTGTTGTTAATGGAACTCGAGGGCTATAAGACGTTGGATATGCTTGGAGTTTCTTTTCATGGTGTGTCGGAGGCTGAGGGGCAATCTTACTGTTTATAAAATCATGAGGGGAATAGACATGATGGACACTCACAATCTTTACACTAGGATAGGGGAGTCGAAAACTAAAGGAGATAGGTTCAAGGTGAGAGAGGCAAAGGGACCTGAGGAGCAATTTATCGCAAAGGGTGATACGTATCTGGAAGATGTAGAGAGGGTACAATGGTAACATTTAAAAGATATGGAACATGTAAAGACCCAGTCACCACAGAATGTGAGCACGACTTTTGCAGGCCGTATACAACAGAGTAAAGGATAGTTTAGAGGGATATGGGCCAAACTCAGGCAAATGGGGGAACCAACTCAGTTATTAACCCTGTTTTCATTGACATTTGAGTTGGACAAGTCTATGAAATTCTCAGTTGGATAAAGATTGCTGCCTAACCAGTTTGGCTCAGATCTCCAAATTAACTGCCTTAACAAGGTGAAAGGATTTTGACGGGGCATATAGCTAGAGGAGCCTTTGTCTGAGCTTTTAACTTTGCATGTTGGCTGTTGTACTTCCAGCCCAGCCATCAACCAAACCGAATGGATGAAAATGCCATTGCCCATTGGACGATGTTGAACCTATCAGCAATTTCTCCCTATGTCTGATTTTTTTAAACTGATAAAGACAGTGATTAGTGATTAGTGATAATATTTCTGGGAGTTTTTGGTAAATGTTGAAGTTGGAAAAGATCATTAAATCTTCTTGAGCTTCTCTTTTAAATGAGGTTTTGTTTGATCCTGCGACTCATCCACTTTCCCCTAAAGCCCATATCTGTTAATTTCGTCCGATTGATGTGCCCACAAATCAATCAGATTTTGAATATAATTGATACCCAAGAATCCAGCCTGCTAGTCTAGAAAATTCTAAATGTTTACAACCCACTAAAAAAAATCTTGTCATCCCTAATGAGTATGGCTGCCGGACGCTGGCACGACTAGCTGCCACTGCTCTCTCTCCAAATTACATATTATTGCTGGATTTGTATATTTGTGGTTTGTTTGTTTTGACTGTAAGGAGTCCTTGAGTGTCCTGAAAGGCGCCCATAAAGTAAAATGCCCATAAATAAAATGCATTATTATTATTATTATTATTATTATTATTATCTTAACACTGTAGCCAGATTCCCTGAGGAAACAGACTTTTAACTTCTTCTCTGAGAATATTGGATGTCTCAATGAAATCACCACTAATTCTTCTCGGGCTGCATGGTGGTGCAGCTGGTAGAGCTGCTGCCTCACATTGCAAAAGACCCTGGTTCGATCCTGATCTCCCGATGCTGTCTGTGTGGAATTCTCCCTGTGACCACGTGGGTTTCCTCCCAACGCTCCAATTTCCTCTCACATCACAAAAAGGTGTGGATTTGTCGATTAATTGTCCTCTGTAAAGTGCCTTTAATGTGTAGGGAGTGGATGAGAAAGTGAGATAACATAGAGCCGGTGTACACAGGTGATCAATGATCAGTGCTGACCTGGTCGGCCAAAGGGCATGTTTCCATGCTGTATCTCTAAACTAAAACTAAACTAAACTCTTGTGGGCATAGTCCAGTCTTACTCGGTTTTCCCTCTTCCCAGAATCAATCTTGAAGCTCTG
Source organism: Leucoraja erinaceus (assembly GCF_028641065.1). Taxonomy (NCBI): domain Eukaryota; kingdom Metazoa; phylum Chordata; class Chondrichthyes; order Rajiformes; family Rajidae; genus Leucoraja; species Leucoraja erinaceus. The sequence goes on from NC_073403.1 coordinate 12,963,915, forward strand.
TCTCAGAAGCAAATATATGCTTCCTTGGGTATGGTGACAAGAAATACTTGATATCACTTTCAAAATATTTCTGACAGAGAATATGACTTCAGGCATTTTGGTTAGGCGACAGATTAGGTTTAGTTTATTATCATCAGGTGTACTGAGGTACAGTGAAAAAACTTTATTTTGCATGCCACTCTGATGTAGTGCATTCCCAGACTATGTTTGGATCAATAAGTAAAGAAATGCTTCAAATTCCATTGTTACAATTGTGAAACTCAAGTTTCATTAAGAATCTGGAGTTAGATTAATCCATAATGGGTAAAATTCCTCACTGTCCACCTATCTAAGCCATGATCATTCTGCCCTACACTCTCAGGCCCTCCCTCGACCTCCACCACTCCAAGGAAAAGCATCTTTCTAAAATCCAAGTATTCACTATAGTTTAGAAGGGTGAGGGGGGATCTTATAGAAACATATAAAATTATAAAAGGACTGGACAAGCTAGATGCAGGAAAAATGTTCCCAATGTTGGGCGAGTCCAGAACCAGGGGCCACAGTCTTAGAATAAAGGGGAGGCCATTTAAGACTGAGGTGAGAAAAAAACGTTTTCACCCAGAGAGTTGTGGACTTGCGGATTTCCCTGCAGTGGAGGCCAAATCACTGGATGGATTTAAGAGAGAATTGGATAGAGCTCGAGGGGCTAGTGGAATCAAGGGATATGGGGAGAAGGCAGACACAGGTTATTAATTGGGGCCGATCAGCCCTGATCACAATGAATGGCGGTGCTGGCTCGAAGGGCTGAATGGCCTCCTCCTGCACCTATCTATGTTTCTATGTAACCCAGTCTCTCCTCATAACAGAACCGTTATATCTCGGGTAACCTCTGATAAGTCACTCCTGCACCCTCTCCATTGCAACCACGTATTGTGGTGACCAAAAGAATGCACACCATACTCCAGCAGTGACCTAACTGAAAAGGCCTGAAATTGATACCAAGCTGTAGTTGCTGCCCAACCCTCTCATCGCCATGTTGTGGAAAGATAAGTAGAATAGATTGCACCATTGGACCAGACACAGTGAATGATAGAGATTCCAGTAGTAGTGAGATCTGTATAATATGTGGGACCTTCTTATTGAAATCAAAGGACTCTTTGGTAAATAAGTGGTGAAGAAGACACACTTGCCTTCATGATCTAGTACATAGAATTTAAGAACAGGGAGATATGGTATTTTAAACATATATACAAAATTATGAGGGAATAAGATGGGGTAGGTAATACGTTTCCCCATAGTTGAGATATCTAAAACTAGTGCCTAGGTTTAGAATAAGATGTAAGAGGTTTAGAGGCGATCTGACGAATCAGTTTTTCAGCAGATGGGAAATGGAATTTGGAAAACTGCTTGTGGCTGGAGGCAGATACACTCACCATATTTTGTAACGCCACTAAATGAGCACTTTAAATACCAACGCAGAAGGGAATGAACCAAGTTCTGGTAAATGGGATTGTGGTGGATGGGTACGATGGTTGGCATGGAAGTTGGGAGCTGATGGACTTGTTTCTCTTTGTGCGGCTCTGACTATATTGATAGGTGGATTAGCTCATCAAAGGCAGATCACGAGTCTTTGAGCCACATCGTGATTCATGTGTGGCCAACCATACATCAATGTGTGGGTCCCTAACCAGTCTGAAGAAAGGTCTCAACCCGAAATGTCACCCATTCCTTCTCTCCAGAGATGCTGCCTGTCCCGCTGAATCACTCCAGCATTTGTGTCTATCGTGATTCATGTTATCTATTAGATCAGGCATTGGCTCAACCTACAGCATGGTGGAACATCCGGACAGGTAATTGACATCATTACTACATAGTCCTAACAGCTGGGGCCAGGGTCACATCACGTTAAATACTCACGGACCATCAACAAAGTCATGTTGTCATCATAACTGGACTTGATTATTTGGTGATGGATGTGCTTCATTTTCAATAATTCCAGAGTTGTGGACAGTTCTTTCTGAAACGAAATGTTGCACATTAGATCTAAGTAATCACGGCAATACAAATGGCATTTGTAAGAACTTGTATCAGGGTCACAAGATTGGAAAATTATGTTTAAGAAAGAACTGCAGATGCTGGAAAAATTGAAGGTAGACAAAAATGCTGGAGAAACTCAGCGAGTGAGGCAGCATCTATGGAGCGAAGGAATAGGTGACGCGTTTCGGTTCGAGACCCTTCTTCCGACTTCTTCAAAACTCCTATGCTCTGTTGCGCAGAATTGCAAAGGGACTACTGCAGGACGAGAAAATGCCTGCCCTGACTCCATCTCTAAATCACCAAGACTACAGAGGAAAGTGAAAGAACTTACCTTGTCTTCACAAGATAAAGCCCCAGTCAAGGATCACCCCAAAATAACCGCTCCACTAGAGCCTGCCTCCGTTTTGTATGCTGCTAGGAAAAATTACTACTTTGAAACTTTACATTTGTAAAAAATAATACACAAAGTGCTGGAGTAACTAAGTGGGCCAGGCAGCTTCACTGAATGTGGATAGGTGATGTTTTGGGCAGGGACCCTTCTTCAGCCATTTCGTAGGTGGCTGAGTTCCATCCATTTCTCTACCATTTTGGCAAAACTGTGATCATTTACCTCCTGGGAAAGGTGGAGGCCTGAATATCATCATCACCCTGTCTGTATCTTCACTCTTCACCCTGCCTGTATCTTGGTGTTGCTGTCTGAGTGCGGGAGAAGGCTACACATAGATAACAAACAACAAGGCAGATGGTCTACACCAGTAACCTTTAACTCAGCATAAAAGGAAACCCTGGGAATTTGATTAATTCTACCATCTTCTCAATGTGTCCAGGGAGATAAGAGATGATCAACATGAGTCGGTATCATTGTAAGATTGCCCATAAAATAAATTGGCTGGATTTGTCTTGTCCATCTTTTGTTCTCGATGCCAAGCAATTTGTTGAGCTCAGGAAGATTTGGTCCAAAAAAATTATGTAGTCCCAGTCTGCCTCATCTGAAATTCCTGGGAACTTCAGCAAAGTCAAAGCAGATGGGATATTCTTAGAACATGAGATGGGAGCCCATTCAGCTGAAACAGCATGCCTAACCGGGACAAAAGAGCAGACGGATGTTAGTAGCTAATGAATGAGGTCTGAGCATGCAGAACTGGGATTTGGAGCAGAACGGAGAGCTAGTTTGTGGTATGATAGATATCAGAAAGTAGGGCAAAGGCAGCTGCTTAGACAGATGGAAGGTGTGAAATGGGCCCAACAGATCAGTACTGCCAGGGGCATCATTGAATGTATATAACAAATTGTTGGCATAAGGTGTAATACCAGGGAGAACGAGCAGATAATTAACATTGGACACTTTTAAAAGTAATAACAAAGTATGTCCAGGAAGTTATATTAATGCAATCTAAACTAAAAAATAAAATATAAAACATCCCAAAAGCAAAATAAATATGATAAATGCTTAGCACGACTTTTAGACGGAAAGTCTTGACAAATCTCATTGATACTCTAACACCTCTGGTGTAAAACATTGTTCTGCCGACTTTTAAGCTTTGAGCTCAGAAATCTGAGCTGACACCTGATTGCAATGCTGAGAGAATCCCACATTACATATGTTCTTGTGGCCCCCTGGGGTGATATTCCTTCTCTTTGATGGGTGCCCCTTAATGTCCAGCAGCAGAAGGACCCTAGACTGTGGTCCTCCTGATCAAAGTATATAAAATTATGAGAGGCGTAGAGAGTGTGCAGTCAGATATAGTTTAAATTGGAGCCATGGTCATTAAAGGTCCTGTTCTTGTCCTGTACCATGTTCTATGTTCTGTGATTGTGAAAGGCATCGTATAAAAACGGAAAATAAAATGGATATTGCTCGGCATACTCAATGTCAGGCAGCATCTGTGGAAAGAGAAACGGAGTGACCTTTCAGCGTGATGTCTTCATCAGAATCAGCCAAGCATTTCCAGCATTTTCTGTTACTATATCAGATTTCCAGCATCTGCAGTTTTATTTTTGTTTATCAGTTTAAAAGGGCAATATTTATAAAATATAAATATTTTGAGCCCTGGACTCCACCCGACCATGTTACCTTGTAGATTCGAGCAGCTTCACTGATGGGGAAAACCTGATGGTTTACGTGCTTATTTGAATCCCTGCAGATAAGACAAAGTAACTCCTGGTCATCCTCACAGAAGAGCTTCAGCTTCTCCTTGTGCTGAGGACACATGTCGTAATCCTTTGGGTAAAATCCAAGTGAAGAAGCATCTGGGCTCACTGACCACAGGAGCACAATTACAGAAATGAGGATGACAAGAAGCAGGAATCCAAAATTGTTTTCTCCACATGCATCTGCTTCTTCTGAACTGTCTTTCTTTGATTGAAGAATCTCAACAACGCAGGCCAGTGTCCGATTAGTTCTCAAGATGCCTGAGGAATACTGTCGACAAAGGGGACAGATGGACGTTTCCTCTCGATCCCAATACTCTGTTATACACGGTCTGCAAAAGTCATGCTCACATTCTGTGGTGACTGGGTCTTTAAATGTGTCCAGACATATTGAGCATGAGAATTGGCTTCTGATGTCTTCGACAGACATGGTGGTGTGACGTTGCTGCAGGTTTAACAGCTTCTTGCCGCCTCAGTCTTCCTGCTGCAGGTCTTTCAGTTCCAACATTCGGCAAAACTTGTTCCTCCTGTTCACATAAAGATGAGACAGACACTCAGTAAATGTGTACAATTAAATTGTCTGCCTTATGCTAAGCCCACATTACCCTGACTACCTCTGATTATACAAACCTTTTTGTCCAAGTATCTTTTAACTGTTGTTATTGTACCTTCCTCAAATACTTCATCTGGCGCCCCATTCCATCCATCCCAGCACAATCTTTATGAAATCTGTGGTCCAAGTTGTTTTACCAAGAAAGTGGTAGGTGCCTGGAACATGCTGACTGTGGAGAAGGTAGAAGCAGATATGATAGCGACATCTAAGAGGCATTTAGACAGGTGCATGACAGGCAGGGTATAGAGGGATATAGTTCACGTGCAGGGAGATGGGGTTGGTTTAATTTGGTATCAAGGTCGACACAGACACCATGAGCTGCTCTATGCCATAGACTCAGAGAAATACAGCACAGAAAGAAGCCTTTGGCTCATCATGTCCATGCTAACCATCAACCACTCCTTTACACAAATTGGTATTGGTTTATAATTGTGATAGACACAAAAAGCTGGAGTAAAGGGCCTGTCCCACTTGGCCGCCATTTGCTCGCCATTTACGCGACATCGTCGTCGTGTTGAGACGCGCGGTTAGCGTGTGGGCCACGCAGGACGGTCGCATGGAGAAGCGCGGAGGGGTATGGAGTTGCGCGCAGTATTGCGTGGGGCGGCACTCCAGGATTTTGTAGAGCAAAAAATCTTTGCGCGCCTCTGGCATGACGTATCGCGTACGCACACGGGTATTTTTCGGTAGCACACAGGCGTCCTGACCTCGTACGTGTAGCGCGTGGTGACGCATGATTACGTCACCGTGCGTAACCATGCACCGCCGCACGCCGCCCATACGCAGTCAGCCGCAATGAGGAAATAATTAGGCTATAAGCATCAATGCTTTCAGAGTAATGCCTTCAGAGTAACACCTTAATAAGTATTTTTGACACATCCTTAGTTAAGGATGTTTCAAAAGTTAACATCCAGGTAAGGATTGCAAATTGTATATCCTTATAGAACACTAGTAACCTAATTAGTTTATTTTAAATAACCACCAACAATTTTACTAATACCATTTAAAAAAAAATTGCAGACTAATTCTTAAGCTGAGTTCAAACCCTCAAACAGCTATAATAGAATACAATTTTGTGTTTGTTGGGAGTAATTCAGAAAGTTTAAAAGTAAATGAATTTTTCCAGCAAACAATAATTTTATCAATGTTTCACTTAACAAATAATGTCAATACGCTGACTATCGACTTGCAGAGCAGATCAAATATTTGAAGGCGCATGATGACGGGGTGATGATGCACACGACCGTTGCGTGTCAGTCACTACCGGCCTGTCGCGTAAATAACAGCCAAGTGGGACAGGCCCTTAACTCAATGAGTCAGACAGCAACACTGGAGAAAGGGAATGGGTGATTTTTTTTTGGTCCAGACCCTTCTTCAGACTGAGAGTCAGGGGAAAGGGAAAAAAGAGATATAGATGGTGATGTTGAGAGACATAGAACAAATTAATTAAATACATGTAAAACAGTAACAATGGTAAAGGAAACAGCCCATTGAAGGGTTTTGGGCCGAAATGTTGCCTATTTCCTTTGCTCCATAGATGCTGCCTCACCCACTGAGTTTCTCCAGCATGTTTGTCTACCAGTCCATTGTTAGCTGTGTGCTAAATGAGAATGAGTACAGACAATGAGACTCAACAAGACGACTTTGAAGTTGGTACGACTTGGATGGGGAAGGGATGGAGAGAGAGGGGTTACTTGTAGTTAGAGAAATCCATATTCGTACCACTGGGGTTTAATCTGCCCAAGCGAAATATGAGATGCTGTTTATCCAATTTGCGTTTAGCCTCACTCTGACGATAGAGGAGGCATAGGACAGAAAGGTCAGTGAGGGAAGGGGAACTAGTGTTTGGCAACCGGGAGATCAGGTAGATCCAGGCAGACTGAGTGAGGTGTTCAGCGAACCAATCGCCCAGTCTATGTTTGGTCTTGCCAATGTACAAGAGTCCACACCTTGAACAACGGTTACAGTAGATGAGGTTGGAGGAGGGGCAAGTGAACCACGGTGGCGCAGCCATAGAGTTGCTGCCTTACAGCGAATGCAGCGCCGGAGACCCGGGTTCGGTCTCGATTACGGGTGCTGTCTATACGGAGATTGTACATTCTCCCCGTGACCTGTGTGGGTTTTCCCTGAGATGTTCGGTTTCCTCCCACATTCCAAAGACGTACAGGTTTGTAGGTTAATTGGCTTGGTAAAGGTAAAAATTGTCCCTCGTGGTTGTTAATGGGCGGGGATCGCTGGTCGGCGCGGACCCGGTGGGTCGAAGGGCCTGTTTCCGTGCTGTATCTCTAAAATTAAAACTAAAACTAACCTGAAAGGACTGTCAGGGTCCCTAGACACAGTCGAGGAAGGAGGTATAGGTACAGGTGTTGCATCTCCTACAGTTGCAGGGGAAGGTACCTGGGGATAGGGTGGTTTGGGTGTGAAGGGATGAGTTAGCCAGGCAGTTGCAGAGGGAATGGTCTCTGTGGAATTGTATCTAACTTTGGTCGAAACCAGCATCTGCAGTTCCTTCCTACAACTCTTGGTTTATTATTGTCACCTGGACCAAGATTCAGTGAAAAACTTTGTTTTGCGTGCTATGCTGGCAAACCACACCACAATCCCACTGTAATCCCATTTTTTCCTCCTTACATTCCCATCAACTCCCCCTCTCTCATGAATCTACCACTGACATACTCAACTAGGCACGATTTACAGTAGACAATTAATCTACCTAGCTGCAGGTCTTTGGGATGTGGGAGGAAATTGGAGCACCAGGAGGAAATCCATGCAGTAACAGGGAGAACATACAAACCATACAGAGAGCACCTGAGGTCAGTATTGATCCTGGGACTCTGAAAGGTGACATAATAGTCGCTGTTATGAAAATAAAGCTCCATGTGAGGGATTTTTAGAAGGACGGTGGGAGAGGTTGGAAATGATTATAATAAATTGCAGTGATTCACAGTCAGGGGTCGGCATTGCCATCCTTTGGGAATGGACACTATGCAGCTAAGAGTGTGGATCAATTTGTGAGATTCATGGCTGCATGCTCCTGCTGCGATGTGATTATTTCCATTATCGAAGTAATTTGGCCAACGTAGCGAATGGTTCTTCAGCTGGAAGCTCGCTGAGGCTTGCTCGATGGGAAATATAACCCATACAATTTCCCATGCTCAATGGGAAATATAATCCATACATTGAAGTGACTAGGACACTAAAGAGTGAAGCCCAGCACAGATTAGGGGAGCAGCACCTCATATTTCGCTTGGGTAGTTTACACCCCAGCGGTATGAACATTGACTAATTTTAGAAAGCCCTTGCTTTCTCCCTCCTTCCCCTTCCCCTTCTTAGTTCTCCCACAAGTTCTACTGTCTCCGCCTATTTATCCATTCTTGGAGAGACCTTTGGGGACTACATTGAGCACTGTAATTTTGTAGCCGCTCAATACGTGGTGACTCTTTGCATACTGTGTGTGTGGCATGCAAAACAAAGAATTTCACTGTGACATGTCACATGTGATTATCAATCAATCAATCAAGGTTGGATGTGTGATTTAAAGCAGTCCTGATATTCCATATCACACATGACCCTACATGGGCTGTAAGTTTGTGTAACCTGTGAAACCTTTGGTGTCGCGCATAGATTTCACGTCTTCATTTCAACTACTGGATGTGGTGGTTCTCAGGGCTGGCACAGTGGTGCAATTGGTAGAGGTGTTACCTCACTGCTCAATGCTGACCTCTGGTCTGGGACAGTAACAAATTGTGTCACTGAGTTGGATGATCAGCCATGATATTGGGATACTGAGTTGGATGATCAGCCATGATCATATTGAATGGCGGTGCAGGCTCGAAGGGCCGAATGGCCTGCTCCTGCACCTATTTTCTATGTATCTATGTGTCTGCCCTCTTGCCAGCTCTTCATGGTGAAGCAGCCAGCAGGCACAGGTTAGATGAACACTGTCAGGAGGATGGGGAAAGATCTGTATGATGATGCAGTTCAAATCATGACATCGTAACCACTCTGCACAGAGTCAACATGACAGGATTGGACCCTTGGATGTTTGGACAGTGTAATCAGTCCCACTAGTGTACCAGCCAACAGGAACTAAATGTCAGATCCTTCTATTCTGGTTGTCTGTGAGTGGGCACTGAAGCATCAGGTTTAAAATAATCTTTGAGCGTGGCTTCATAAATTATTGATATGATTGAGCCTTTTTGATCAGCTTACAACCTTGGCTGACTAACTCAGTAATGCCTGCACCTTAATCTTGAAATACTATACCTGCAGAGATTGTGCTTGAACTTCCTGAACGTCAGTTAGCCGAATGGATTTCTGCAGACAATGAACTTAAAAAGCCCATGGAATCCAATGTGATTGGTTCTGGTGGCGACTCTTTGGATTATGTTCTGATCGGAGGACCAATGATAGGCAGATGGAATAATTCTGGTCATTTGCATGTCACATAACGTTAAACTTAAGTTCACTGCGTTGGATTTTGGGTGAGGATCGCTGAACCAGATCAGAGGCAGGCAGACAATGTGGGTGCAGGACAGATAGTTTAGCCAGCTCAAAGGCACCTAAGTGAAGGCAGGCCAGGAAATTGGATCAAGGACAATCATGTGATGAGCTAGTGGGATTGTGAGGTCACACTGGGTCTGCCCGCAGGGTTTCAGTGGGTGCTTGTGGTGGGGGAGGTGTTGGTTGGGCTGTGTGGCAGGACGGGTGGTGCTTACTTGAAGTTTTGTGCATTGAGGAAGATGTGTATGACAAGGCCGAGCGATCTCTTAGAGATGTGAGGCGCGGAGTGTACATGTTGGGAAGGATGTGTGTATGCTTTGAAAAAGTTCTGTCTATTGGGTATGTAAGTAATGTTTTTTTCAATGCATAGAGTCACAGTCACAGAGTCAGTGGGTTTGTAATAGACGTCAGTCGATAGTTTTTTTCCTGTGATGGAGTTTTGCAAATGGATAGTGTGACAAAGAAAGCTCACCATTATTGATCAGGGCATGAATATAATGGCAACTTTTTGGACTGAAGATGAGTCCCGACCTGAAAAGTTATCAGAATGCTGTCTGGATGAGGCGGTATTAACTACAAGGAAGGGTTGAACAAACTTGGATTGTTTGTTCTAGAACAGTGTTTCTTAAACTATTTCAATGGCATTCACCCTTGAGTCTTTATCACCAAATTTCATTCACCCTCGACTAAATTTTCTGATGTATTTTGGTAATTTTCGTCTTATTCTCCCTTGTGTATAATTTTATATATAATTTATTTTGTCACATGAGCAAAAAACATAAATTAACTCATTTCTTAAATGTTTATTTTATTCAACTTTTTGAACATCCTAAAAATATGTAATGAAAACTCGGAGAGAAAAAACAAGTTTAATTACCACTGGAGTTGGGAAATCATTCTATTAGAATGATTAAAAAAAAAACCATTCCAATGTCTAAACACTGGGCTTCAGCCCCATCCTACCCTTTTGGGGGGCTTTGACGACTGCAGTTTTTTCTTGGAAAACACGCTTAAAAAACCATGGAGTATGTGATTTAATATATATGTATCCAGCTAATATAACTTTCTATAACTCTCCCCGACAAAAACTCACAATACCATCAACTTTGGTAGCTAAATTGCTACACAAAGTAAAGTTACAGTTCAACAGTTGCTTACGGCAATCCTCCAGAGTTGCCATTTATACATTTATGATCCCATTAGCTCATCTGGTCTTCCCTAAAAGGTTATATCACAGTAAATTTGGGAAATATCCTGCTCCTTTGAAATTATGCTAAATGCATTTCATTGTCTCTGTACTGTACACTGACAATGACAATTAAAATTGAATCTGAATCTGAATCTGAATCTGAATCTGATTAGAAAACCATTGGTAGAGGGAAAAAAACAAATTTCCAGCTTCACTGCCATTAAAACCAATAAGAGCTTACTAACCACTTTAATGCCAATGTCCTTTTTAAGTATAGGAAAAAATATATAAATATCTGAATAAATTAAATCATTCACCCTTCATTCACCCCTCTAGTTTCATTCACCCCAAAATCATTTAATTCGCACTTGGGTGAACCATTCGCCAGTTTAAGAAGCACTGCTCTAGAACACCAGAGGGTGACGGAGACCTGATAGAAAAATATATTCAATTACAAGAGGAATAGATGGGGTAGAGTCAGAACCTTTTTTCCCAGGGTGAAAATGTCAAAGAGGAGAGGGCATAAGTTTAAGGTGAGGGGCAAAGTTTGCAGGAGATGTGTGGAGCATGGTTTTATATAGAGGGTGTTGGGTGCGTGGAACAGGGTGCCAGGGATGGTGGTGGAGGCAGATACAATCGTGTTTAAGAAGCTTTTTAGATAGGCACATGGTTATGTTAGGAATGGAGGGGTGTAGATATTGCGTTAGCAGTTAGTTTGGCTTGACGTCATATTCGTAATAGCATTATGGGCTGAAGGACATGTTCCTCTCCTGTACTCTTTTATATTGTATGTTGACATTGTGAGAAGCTAAAGAAGAAATTGCAGGAGTCCTGGCTGAGATATGTGAATCATTGTCCGTCACAGGTGAGGTGTTAGAAGACTGCAGGTTTGCTAATGTTGTGCCTCTATGCAGACAAGTGGAGAGTATTTCATGGTAACACAAGAAACTACAGATGCTGGAATCTTGAGCAAAGCACAAAATGTGAGAGGAGCTCAATGAGTCCGCGGCATCTGTGGAGGGAATGGACAGGTAACTTTTCAGGTCGATACCCATCTTCAGCCTGCCCATTCCCTCTACTGTTACCTGCCCCACGGGGGGAGTATTTCATTGCTCTTCTGCTGAGCACCTTGTGGTACCAGGAGGAAAACCACAGGATACTTAGTGTCTGAGCTGCACTTGCAGCCACAGTGTTTGTGTGAATGGTCAAGTTGAGTTCCTTGTCCAGGATAGAAATGGTGGGGGTTTTGTGATGATAATGCCTTTTAAAGTCAAGAGGTTAGACTCTCTCTTGTGACAGATGATCATTGCCTGGCAGTTCTGTGGCTTGAATGTCATCTGCTAGTTATCAACCCATGCCTGAATGATGTCCAGGTGCATGCTGGCATGGAGTCATAAAGCCAGATTTGTTAACTACAATTTTTGCTTTGAAATATCGGAGAGAAAATCTATATTTTGTTGAGCGAGACAGTTATTAGTTCACACTACGATACTTATTAACCTCTGCAGCCTTACACCATAGGAGTAATTATTATTGTGTCTCTTCTCCCATTTGTATTCAGCACACATTTTGCTCGGTATCTCCATATTCCCCAAAAGCAATTAATGGCACGGAGATGTGGAGGAATCCGAAGAGGTGAATTTCTTATGGGTTGGTATTGTTTCCAAGCAAAGCTCAACCAAGGATATTCCAACGCTTGCCCTTCCCCCTGATTAGCTCAGTGGGAAGGTTAAATGTAAGAGCTCTCAGTGGGTTTTTAACCTATCACTGTGCAAGTCCATTTCAGAGTGTGCATTCTGATGCACATAAGACAGCAGGAGCTCAAACAGAATGTGTGCACAGGAGTTAATCAAGGGCTCCCCAGAGAAAGTCTTCTGAACTTTAAACAGCATTGCAGCCTAGAGTCTTTTTAAAGGAGCTGATATTCTTCACAACTAATATTACTATATATTAACTTTTCTCCATTTGACTCCGCTTTCACTATTATCACAGTAACAACTGTATGGGTTTATCCATGGCTAAAGTTAGCGGATGTCGCAGTGATGTGAAATAATGGGCCAAATTATATTGATGACACAAGAAACTGCAGATGCTGGAATCTTGAGCAAAAAAGAAGAGGCTGGAGTAACTCAGTGTGTCAGGCAACATCTGTGGAAGCATTGGACAGATGATAACTATCATCATAATCATACTTTATTAGCCAAGTATGTTTTGCAACATACGAGGAATTTGATTTGCCATACAGTCATACCAATAAAAAGCAACAGAACACACAAAATACATTTTAACATAAACATCCACCACAGTGACTCCTCCACATTCCTCACTGTGATGGAAGGTGAAAAAACGTTCAATCTCTTCCCTTCTTTGTTCTCCTGTGGTCGGGGTCCTCGAGCCTTCCATTGACGGGGCGATCTTGGCTCCTGTAGCCGGTGGTTGGGCCGTCCGCATCGGGGCGATCAAACTCGGGGGGGCGGATCTCAGCTCCCTAACTCCGGGCGATCGGACCCTAGGTCAGGACTGGTCGAAACCTTCTGCGTCGTTTGGAGCTTCCCGACATCAGCCTCTACCCGAGACTGCGAGCTCCTCGATGGTGAAATCAGCAGGCCACGGTTGGAGCAATCCCAGGCAAGGGATTGGCTCCGGTTGTAAGCCCACGGTCCTGCAGTGGGGTTCAAAGTCAGTGCCAAGCAAGGCCGCCAGCTCCATGATGTTAGGCCGCAGAACGACTGGAGATACGATCCGGAAAACAATCGCATCTCCGGCAAGGTAAGAGATTGGGAAAAAGTTCCCCTGGCCCCCCCCTCCCCCACCCGAGACCATTAACACAAACTTTTAAAACACACGAAAAAAATCAAAAAGACGAAAAGTTGGGAGGCTGCCATCATGCGGTGCCCCCTGGTGGTTTTGAGATGATGCTTCCGGTTGGGATTCTTCCTCAGACTGATACAGTGGGGAGGGGAGAAAGCTGTGAAAGATAGGTGCAGGTGGGGGAAAAGCCACCTGCACCTGATAGATGGATGCACGCAATAATAACTCCTCTTACCAGTTAGAGTGCAGTCCTGACCTTCCATCTACCTCATTGGAGACCTTTGAATTTTCTTTAATCGGACTTTTGCACTACCGTTTATCTGTTCACTGTAGACAACTTAATTGTAATCATGCATAGTTTTTCCTTTGACTGGAAAGCACACAGAAAAATGCTTTCACTATGCCTCGGTACACGTGACAATAGTAAACTAAACTAAACTAAGTGACAATGCCTTGAGGTAACGAGAAAGAAAGAGCGGCATTATTTGAAATTAGGGAATTCAATGTTCATATCATTGTGAGCTACCCAAGTGAGGTGCTCTTTTTCCAGTTTGCATGTAGCTCACTCTGGAAAAGGTGGAGGTTAACAACAGAAAGATTTGTATAGGAATGGGACGGGGGGGGGGGGGGGAACTACTTTAAAAGTGGTTTGAGGCCTCAAATAGTTCTGGTACTAGTTACACCGACTATGATTGATGTGAAGATGGAGGGCCTGAAGGGAATGCATCCAGAGCCACAGCTCAGGATATGACGGAGTGTTCCTGGATTCATAGTCCAGGGGAAGAGCAAGAGGTCATGAGTACTTGGATTTTACCTCCACTTTTGTGGCTGCATCCACAACCCTGCAATTTGTAGTGATCTTGGGTTGAGCTGTTCCCAAACCAAGCTGTGATGTAACCCAACAGTAAGCTTTCTACGGTGTGTCTGTGGAGTTGGTAGGAGTTGTTGGAGACAAACCAATCTTCCTTAGTCTCCCGAGGAAGTAGAGGCCTTGATGTGTTTTTTTAGCCATAGCTTCAATGTGGTTGGTCCAGGACAAATTATTGATGATATCTATGCCAAGGAACCTGAAGCTCTTGACTATTTCTACTTTGGCACCATTGATGTTGGTTGGGACACATACTCCACCATGTTTCCTGAAGTCAATAACTGCTTCCTTCATCTTACTAACATTGAGCGAGAGGTTGTGTAGGAAAGAACTGCAGATGCTGGTTTAAACCAGCGATAGACACAAAATGCTGGAGTAACTCAGCAGGACAGGCAGCATCTCCTGAGAGAAGGAATGAGTGACGTTGATGGGTAAGGGAGGGGTTGTTGTCTTGACTCCATGTTCATAAGCTCTCTATCTCCTTCCTCTATTCAGTCTTGCATTGTTCAAGATCCGGTCCTTTACAGTGATGTCCTCTGTGAACTTGTAGATGGGTGTAGGGCAGGATTTGGCAGTATAGTTGTGAGTGTATAGGAAGTACAGTGAGGGGACGAGAACACAAACCTTTGTGGGTACATATTGAGAATCACTGTGGAGGATGTTTTGTTGCCTATAGTCACTGATTTGGGTCTGTAGATCAGAACATTGAGGATTCAGTGGCAGAAAGGTGAGTTTGGAGATAAGTTTGGTTAGGATTCTAGTTCTGAAGGCTGAGCTATAGGCAATAAATAGGAATCTGACGTAGGTGCCCTTTTTTATGTAGATGTTCCCGAGTTGAGTGCAGGATCAAGGAGATTGCATCTATCTGGGGGGCTGGAGATAATGTGAACCATGACTGGTCTCTCAAAGAACCTCATGATGTATTTATGCAACACATTTAACATAGGAAGACATGTAAATATGCTTCACAGGAATTCATTCAAACAAAAAATGTGGGATTAGCAAGGTGATGGATACATTGTGAGGAATATTTTGAAATAGAGATGGGTAGAAAGGCATCAGCTTCCACAGATTAAATGCCTAAACAGTAGAAAGCATGGTCATAGGGGTAAGATAAATATTTTTCAAAGTGGGATCACTGTTGTATCACAACAGAGGTGGTGACCAATTTGTACATTGTAAGCTCCAACAATGTGAATACAAGACCCTAATAAACTAGGATAAGCATTCATCAGGTAAAAGTTCTTCAGATGTGTGAAGCGTTGAATGGTTGATAATCTAACTACTAATAACCAAAATTGGAAAATTTCCGTTGCTTTCCATCAACATGTTTTGAGCAGTCTCTTCCCGGGCTCTTTTCTGCACATCCACATCAGTGACCTACAGACAGAGCCTGTTTCCCAGGGTGAAAATGGTGAAGACTGGAGGGCAGAGCTTTAAGGTGAGAGGGACAAAGTTTAAAGATGTGCGAGGCAAGTTGTTTAAGCAGAGAGTGGTGGATGCCTGAAATGTGCTGCCAGGGGTGGTGATATTTAAAGGGCCTGTCCCACTTGGGCGTCATTTGTGCGTCACGCAGATGATGCGCAAAGATTTTGTACATCCCAAAATCCTAGGGCGCCGTGCGCGACCATGCGTCACTGCCCACGTCACCACGCACCATGCGCGCATCACGTGTGCGTTACGATGCACGCATCATGCCGCGTAAATAAAATGATGTCCCATTATCAAAATATCACAGCCAACTAGTTAGAAACCTATTTTGCCATTAAATAACCTCACGGGCCCTAAATCCCCTATGCTGTTCTTAACTGCCTTATTTTCTCCCTAAAAGGATTCCCGTCCGTCAGTAAACAACATTAAATGTTCTGTCTTCCCCAAAATATCTCAAATAATTTTCTATTCTACCCTAAAATGATTATTCCTAAATTACCCCTTTTCTTCCCATAAATCAACCCATTCCATTCCTACCTTCCATTGTGTACCTTCGATTTTCCAGCATCTGCAGTTCCTTCTTAAACACCATTCCTAAAATGCTCCATTCTATCTTTAAATGGCCCCTGTCCTATGTTTCCAGTTTAAACAATCCCTCTCCTGCCTTTAAAGGTCCACCAGCATATGACAGCCCCTCCTACTGTGTAACATGATGTCTATTCTTCAGCTTCTAACTTCTAAGGGCTGATACAAGGAAGTGGAGGAGCGGGCCCATGGATATTGGGAGGTCCCTATCAGGTAATATACAGGAGCAGGATTACTGACATCTGCGCCAGCACACACCTTGGCCATTGCTGCTAATTAGTTGATCGTTCCTTCCAATGGTATTCTGAATTTTGAAGTTTTGTGTGATCGGCTGCAGCCTGCCCATAGTCCCAATTCTGCAGTCGGGGCTCTTTAGCTGGTTTTACCCATTCCTTTCATCCATGTTACACACTTTAATGAATGGTATGTTATGGTGAACGGTTCATTTGCCTGTTTCCTGATGACATTGTGCTGTTCTTTACCCATCCATTGTGGTCATTGGCGACACGTTCGGCTCCATCCTATTCTTTTCACTCTCCAGCTTCTTGCTTCACTCCAGACCCAGGCTGCTATGCTTTGTACACCACTCCCAACCCCTTCAGTTTACTGTCCCTCTCCCCGTTCACTGACTTAGTTCCCTAGCGCTGCTGGTTTGCTGCCTGGACCACCTCACCACTCTGCCCCTACACTGCTCCTCTTTTTCACTAGGCCTGCCTCTCTCATTTTGAGTTGGATGATCAGCATTACCAGAGGAGAATAATGGTGATTGAATAATAATCATCAGTCTGAAGAAGAGTCTCGACGCGAAACGTCACCCATTCCTTCTCTCCAGAGATGCTGCCTGTCCAGCTGAGTTAGTCCAGCATTTTGTTTTGTCTACCTTCGATTTAAACAGCATCTGCAGTTCTTTCCTACATGAGAATAATGGTGCAGCTGGTAGAGCTGCCACCTCACTGCTCTAGCAAGCCGGCATAATCCTGACCTCGGGTGCTGTCTACGTGGAGTTTGCATGTTCTCCCTGTGACCATGGGTTTCCTCCAGGTGCTCCGGTTAGTAGGTTAATTAGCCACTATAAATTGCCCATGGTTTGTAGGTGACTGGTAGAATCTGAAGGTGGGGTTTAGTTTAGTTTAGAGATACAGTGCGGAAATAGGCCCTCTGAGTCCGCACCGACCAGCAATCCTACAGATTAACACTACCCTACTCACGCGACGGACAAGTTTACTTTTATACCAAGCCAATTAACCTACAGACCTGGACGTCTTTGGAGTGTGGGAGGAAAGCAAAGATCTCGGAAAAAACCCACGCAGGCCACAGGGAGAACGTACAAACTCCATACAGACAGCACCCGTAGTCAGGATCAAACTCGGGTCTCTGACGCTGTAAGGCAGTAGTTCTACCGCTATGTCATTATGCCTGTTAATCGATAGGAAGATGGGGAGAATAAAGTAGGGTTAGCATGTTTGGGTGCACAATAGTCAGTATTGACGGTGGGCTGAAGGGCTGTATTGTATAATTCCATGAATAAATCCATGACTGGTAGAATCTGAAGGTGGGGTTCATAGAGCTCCAGTGATCTGAGACTCTGTGGAATTATATCCACAGCTGCAAATGATAAATGAGATTTCCAGTGGGGATATTGATTGCTTTGCCTTTGAACGTGTGTTTTTTGTGGAGCCCAAATAACCAGACACCTGCCAAGAAAGTAAATGCATTTTTTTTACTGATACATCATCCTGTTACCTCCCAGAAACATTACAGAAACTTCACACACAATGAATGATTGTGAGGTTAAGCCTGTCTACTTGGCAAGGGACAGAAGCACTGCAAACATCTAAACAACAGCTCCTCGGTGATGCTTGATGGACAGATGAGAAGTTGGGTATTAAGATTATTTTAAAAAAGCAAGAGCCTATTGTAAACCCTGCAAGGCACAGGTTTGCCTTCTGCTGCCCACACCATGGCGTAGTAGCTTTTCCAGGTTGAACTCCACTTCTGCAATTCAACTCTGTCGAAATCCAGGGAGCTGAATACCGAAGTATTGATTTTGGTGCTTCACACATACAACCCAGCATGAAATTCTGTTTCTGCAGCATTCCTGCCACTAATATTTTGGTCTCGAAATGCTCAGAGAAAAATCATGTGATTCTTTACGAGCTTGACAGGTATTTCTTGTCAAGAGTGAAGCTATATTATTTTCTTTAGTTTGAACGGCAATATATATTGATTAATTAAAATACTGAACGATCTAAATAACCTTTACCATGGCCTTCTAAGGCTGATTTTCTGATGGCTTGCAATGTCATACAAACATGCCTATGACTGCCTAAGGACGTACCTTTAGGAAGGAGATGAGGAGGAATTTCTTTAGTCAGAGGGAGGTGAATCTGTGGAATTCATTGCCACATACGAATGTGGAGGCCAGGCCAGTGGATATTTTTAATGCGGAGATTGACAGACTCACAGATTCAAGGCAGGAGAATGGGGTTGAGAGGGAATGATAGATCAGCCATGATTGAATGGTGGAGTAGACTTGATGGGCCGAATGGCCCTTTTCTGCTCCTAGGACTTATGACTGCATGTCTGATTTTAAAGTTTCCGTGGCCTTTGCTAAAGTTTCAGAAAATCACTCCTAGAATTGCCAAAGTTTGGTTACTACCCTCCGTGCCTGACTTGCACTTCACTGCACAGAAGCAAGGTGCAGGTCAGCATGGTCATTGTTCGCAGCTTGGATTTGAGAGCTGTAGCAGGACACCATTGATATCTGAGTGCCCTCTTTTGTGGTGTGATTCTCCAGGGAAGGGAAGCAGTATCTTGAGTTGGCTGTGAGGTACCACTGTGTGCACCACCGCCTCCACTTCCGGCCGAGCTCCAGCTGCACCTGCAGACACAAACACAAAGTCCTCTTCAGAGGGGGGCTCGTAAAGGCAATTGCTCATTCACCTATACATTGGAGGTTTCTATAAATTCAATGTGTGCAGCAAGGGCGGCTCAGCGGTGAAGTTGCTGCCTTACAGCGCCAGAGACCCATGTTCGATCCTGACCACAGGTGCTGTCTGCATGGAGTTTGGATGTTCTCCCCGTGACCACGTGGGTTTTCTCTGGGTGCACCGGTTCCCTCCCACACTCCAAAGACTTTCAGTTTGTAGGTTAACTGGCTTCTGTAAATTGTTAAATTGTCCCTAGTGTGTGTAGGATAATGTTAGTGTGCGGGGATAGTTGGTCGGCACCGGCTCGAATGGCCGAAGGGCCTGTTTTCGCGCTGTATCTCTACACTTAAACTAAACAGTCTAGTAAAGGGAAACGGGAAGATAATTGATTGACAATATTGCTTGTGTAATCTGCTTGTCTACCTTTTAGCGTCCGAGTTAGGGGACGTTAGTGGAACAATTCTTCGACGCTATTGTGTGGTACGTGGTGGGACAAAACATGCTTTATACGAGAGCATGCCATTGCCAAATGCTGCTGATGAAGTCCAAGGCCCAGATCTTAGGGTGGCTGTGATGCCTACTGGGTGCAGGGTGCTTGTTTGAATAGTGGTGGTGGTGAGGTAGGTGGGTGGGATCGATCATGGTGTTGGTGGGCGTGCTTGGGGGGTCCTGATGGAGATCAGTAGCAAGGGTAGGTAAGGGCAACACACCCACCGCCAATTCACATGGAGCCAGGACTTGCTCACGTACAGCAGCTCCTCTTTCAGTGAGGAACAAAGTGCTGGAGAAGTTCAGCAGGACAGGCAGCATCTGTGGAGGGATTGGATAGGTGATGTCTCAGGTTTGAATCCTCCTTCAGATGATTGCAGTAAGGGAGAGAAATGGATGGGGCTTTCTCCCCCCTGCTCCAGCACTTTGTGTTATGCTCAAGATTCCAGCATCTGCAATTCCTTGTAACTCCTCCATAGGTATGTTGATCATGTTAATGAGAACCACGTTTGTGGAAGTGTACCCAAACAAAGCTGCAAGACACCACGGCACATGTCCATGTGTCCCCATGCATACTGGCATGGAGGATTCCAGAGCTATATCATTAACTTCAAAAGCCACTGTAAAACCCAAATCATGCTCAACATTTAACTTGCATAAGGCCCATGTATTTAACTTGTCAGCAGGACAAGTGCCTGTTTCAAGATGTCCCAGTGGGGTTAAGCCCAAGTTTAACCTTTAGTTTTAAATGGCACTGGGATGAGAATGTCACAGCCCTGGTGCTCTGGCCTTTCCTTGTGCTCTGAGGTTTAAATTAGGTTCAAACATAGTTCTAATATGGATTCAAAGAACACATTGAATTAGATAATATAATCTTGAAGTATATTTCAATAACCTGGGGGTTAGAGAAAGGCTGAGGG
This sequence comes from Leucoraja erinaceus, assembly GCF_028641065.1. Taxonomy (NCBI): domain Eukaryota; kingdom Metazoa; phylum Chordata; class Chondrichthyes; order Rajiformes; family Rajidae; genus Leucoraja; species Leucoraja erinaceus. The sequence continues at coordinate 12,984,421 of NC_073403.1, forward strand.
TAAGCGCGGTTAATTAAACAAACGAGTATTTATGCTCTACTAACAGAAACACTCAGGGGAGCTGAATGCAGCCAATCCAAATGAGTTTGTAAAATTAAAACACACTGAGAGGACAGAAGCAATACCGTGTGGTGTGAATCTCTCCGTTCAATTTGTGTTTACAATTTATCTAGAAATACCAATAAGACATGATCGTCATGCCTGTTTATGATCTTATTTAACAATGCACCGGTAGTTTGGAAATGGTTGGAGGGGAATAGGAAAAGAAACGAGGAGATTATTTGGGATAATTCCCAGCCAAGAAGTCCTTGAGCAAGGGAATCCGTGGACCAGATGTCGCAAGGGGATGAACGCAAATGCCATGGCTGCCGAGTCTGATTAATAGAGTTCAATAAACATTTACACTAAATCCTCTATAACGTATTCTCAATTCTCAAGGTTTAATGTGTTCATGTTGGGTTCAAAGTACATGATTGATTGCTTTAAAAAAAAAAAACTCTAATTACCAATTTAATTGTTAATTGTTTTCTTTGATAAACTTGTGGATAGTACCTTTGCAGATTCTGTGTGGTCTGCCAAAGCCACTGGTGTACAATGCAGCAAAATAAACCCAGTCCCTGAATTCTGGACCTTTATCAATCGGCCAACCAAAGTATAGCGATAAGTCTTGCAAAACATGCTTACCAGGGTAAATTCACTGATAAGTTATTTCCTGTGGGAAATTGGCTTCAAGGGAATATAACTAAGAGTTGGTGGAGGAGGGTGATCGCATGACGTCCTGCTCATACTTTCTTGGAATTATTGAATAAGAGTTCCTTATTCTTCCTGCTCAAGGTGTTGTTTGAATATTAGTGCTGCAGAGAAAGATGCTGAATGAAGATTCTAGGATTTGCTAATGTTTGCAACGGAAAGTTTTGACAAGGGCGAGTTAGATTTAATACACCCTCCGGGGAATGCATCAACACTGGTGCAAAAGGTCCAGAAAAAATCAAAAGGGCCATTATTGCAGCCAGGTACTACTGAGACTGCTAGCCAAACACTGCAGATATAGTTAAGGATGCTAACAGGTCTCTGCATAGTTCTGGTCACATAGGCAGAGTAATCTGGTGAAGGAGGTAAGAGATTACAAATTGGGCTTCACATTGGTGTGGGCCAATAGAGCTATTGCCTCACAGCTCCAGCATCCTGGGTTCGATCGTGTCCATGGAGGTTCTATGTGTGAGGTTTGCACTTTTCCTTATGAAAACACGAGTTTCCTTTGGGTTTTCCAGGTCCCTCCACGTCTTAAAATTCTCGTGCATTTGCTAGTCAGTAGAATATGGGGGAGTTGACGAGAATGAGCCTCCCACACTCCAATGAGAATAATCCTCGCCCATCTACCCTCCCCTCATAACTACAGCCCTTAAATCCTGGCAACACTGCGATACAGTGGTGACCAAAACTGCACACAATATTCCAACGCGTGGCTTAGCCAATGTTTTTTTCAGCTGCAACATGAATTCCCAGCATTTGGGAGCTGACAAAACTAACTCAGATGTGTTACCCCTGTGAAGAACAGTTCGTATTGCAGGTGAGTTTCGCAAGGCCACTTCTGGTCTATTGATTGTTACCTGATCCTAAAAACTCCCATGTTGATTTTGGATTTGGAACTGACCAGACTGGATTCAAGAGACTGGGTCCATACAGTGTGGGCCATGTGGCACCATATTGAAAGGTAGGTTGGTTCCTACAAGGTTACTACTTGAACCTGCATGCAAAGTCTATATTAATAGAACATTTGACTGCAATGCCCAGTGTAGCATGATTGCTCTTACCTCTCCATTCAAGAAACAGTACAGGATTGCAACGATGAAACCCTGAAAAGAGAGAATAAGTTTTCACACTGCACAAAATTAGATACATTAACCTTTGCTTGAATGAATGCATGTTGAATTGAGTTGCTGGTGGACTGATGGAGGCTGAATTACTTGTGATTTGGAAGCCACCTGCACACAGATTGGAAATTCAGGCTGCTCTTCCGTTACTTTTGAGCACTGTCCCAACTTACGAATATGTGCAACGGAACTTTGTACTAACTGTGCCAAGGTGGTTGTTTAATTTATGGTAATGTGGTTCAAATGATCTTGTTTTAGACAGCAAGTTCAATCATTGGCAAAAATAAGGATGAGATCTCTTCTCTCTGCTCTCTGTACACCCTGTATCATTATGTTCTCCCTGCTGCTCCTGCCAAACAGAACTCCAGATATCTCTTCAGTTCACATACTATTTCCACAATACTCCACTGTGCCCACTGGAGCAGTCCCATTTAAGCTGCAGCCCGATCTGCACATTTAAATAAAGACTCTGTTGGCTCCTGGCATGTTCCTATTGACTGTCCAGAAGAGCAGATCAAATAGCTGGCAGTGAAAATGGGCTGATTCGTCAGGTAAACTTAACATCCCTCCCGAAGATAGACACAAAATGCTGGAGTAACTCAGCGGGACAGGCAGCATCTATGGAGAGAAGGAATGAGTGATGAGTTGGGTCAAGACCCTTCATCAGACTAGTGGCATCATCTCTGGAGAGAAGGAATGGGTAACGTTTCAGGTCGAGACCTTACTTCAGACTAGAGACTTGTCCCGCTGAGTTACTCCAGCATTTTGTGTCTAACTTCGGTTTAAGCCAGTATCTGCAGTTCCTTCCTACACACTTAACATCTTTCCCAATTGGTTTCAGTTGTAAATGGTTGTTAACGCTACCCTTTGTATATCAATCACAACTTGAAAAGATTCTTGCTCAATATTTATTCGTGTCCATTTCTCGTGGTGCGCCCTGTTTTGACGAATGCAATCAACCCGGCGTGCACAATCTAATTGAACAAGTTGTCCTACAACTTTAGGCTGTGCACGCCACACGCAAGAAGGAGAAGAACAATTCTGTGTAAAATTATGGCCACCTTGCATTCTGCAAACTCAAGCTGCAGTGTCCGTTGATTTAGATTACCAAACTAATTTCTTGAACGTGTTGTTATCAACACCAGTTTCTGAAGGCATGTTATCTTCTCAAACAATAATGTTTTTTTTAATTCATTTGCATTCATTTGGAGGGTTTAAGTTTAACACTTTAGTTTCAAAGAGTATCGAGGTTATGGAGCAGTGGTAGCTATTAAAGTTCGGTAGACATTAGCCACAATTTCATTCTCTAGCGGAATAGGGTCACGGGCAGAATGGTCCACGTGTTTCTGTGTTTCATGCCATAGCACCTTTGGCTAAAGTTGCATTCATTAATAGCTTCTCTTTAGAGATACCTTTCATTCATGAAAGCCAGATTACCCACCTGGAAAGATCCCAAGGCAAGGTCAAATACCAGCCGGAAGTAGACGTTCAGATGATCAGGGACAAAGACAAAGACTATGTAGTTGACTCCAAATAGTGGTATGAGAAGCAAAGTCGATTTTGCAAGCCTCCTTTAAAAAAAAAGAAAAGGAAGAACAGTTTTAGAAAATTATTAATTTGCTTAAGAAACTAATTAACGTGAATAAAGAAACTCTTCCATGTTCTGCACTTGATTAATTGGAACACGAACTTTCAGAAATGAATCTTTAGTATTTTTCAAACACCAATGTTAAATTTAAAATTAAAGATCGCAGCTTAAACCCACTAATTTGGATCTCCTTTCGAAGGGTGTTAGCAATAGAGTCATAGAGTTATGCAATGTGGAAACAGGCCCCTCTGCCCAACTCACCCACACCGGCCAACAACGTCCCAACTACAGTAGTCCCACTTGCCTGCACTTGGTCCATATCCCTCCAAACCTATTTTAATGGTAGACGAGGTCTTGGTCAGCTTTGCCTATTTTGACAACTATCACATGGAAAGCTAGTGGAAGAGTACATTCCTGACACGGTGTGTGGGCCTCTGTTCCCCCCCCCCCCCCCCCCCCCCCCCCCCCCCCCCCGCCTTCAGGTCCCCGATGCCGCACAGAGGCCTCCGCGCTCTTTTCCTGCCACACACAACTCTCCACTGATCTCATATCCTACCTCAACCCCAACAATACCCACAACCATACTCCCTCTGCTCATCCTCTGAGCTCTCCTCATTCCTACTCCTCTCCTACATCAACCACATTGCCTTCCTGAACCCACGCTTTGTGTCAGTTTCAGCCACTACACCTGTCTTTAACCTCCTGATACGTCCAAGTACAGAGGGAGATTGAAAATCTGACTGAATGTTACCAGACAAACAATCTTGCTCTTAATGATAGCTAGACCAATGAGTTGATTGTTGACCAGAAAGGGCAAGCCACAGATCCACAAACTTGTCTTCATCTTGATATGATGATGGTGGAGAGAGTTAACAACCAAGTTCCCGGGTGTGGATATCTCTGAAGATCTAACGGGTCTAGCACTTTGATGCAACCACAAAGTAGAGCTTTATTTCCTTTGAAGATTGAGGAGACCAGGTCGGTTGATGAATACCCTATTGAACTTATGCAGGTGCATGGTGGACAACATGCCGACTGATTGCATAACAACCTGGTTTGGTAATTCACATTCCCAGGAACGTAAAAACTACAGAGACTCATTGATAATGACTTCCCCACCATTGAAGGGATCTGCAGGAGGCTCTGCCTTCAAAAAGATAGCCAATATCATCAAAGATCCACACTGGACAAGCTCTCATATTGTCACTTTGTCATAGGGAGGTGTGGGAGCCTGAACAGCTTCTTGCCTGCAACCATCAGGCTCTTGAACTAACTTGAGCAACTATGGTGTTCTATGGACTATGTCTTTGGTTGTATTACTATGTCTTTGATTGATGTCTTTGGTCATCGGTTGGAGCCGTACAATGCAGCCTCGCCAACAGCCTGTCTCGTCTTTTTCTTCTTTTGCTGTTTTGGTCTGTGTTTACTTGTATGTTTTTTGTGTACTTTTAGTTTTTGTATTATGTGGGGGTTGGGGAAACCTTTTTTTATCTCTTTCCTCGAAGGAGCTGTGACTTTTTCATCGCATCTCCGTCTGCACTGCAGCTTTAACATCGTGGAGCTGGTGGTCCCTTTGTTAGGGTTCGACTGCGGGAGCTCCAACTGCAGGAGCTTCGACCGCCCCGATGCAGGAGCTTTGATCATCGACTGCAGGAGATTCGATCGCCCTGACGGCGGAAGTTTCGACCGGCCCGACCGCGGGAGAAACGGAGGAAAGATGGTATGTTATTTGCCTTCCATCACAATGGGGAATGTGAGTTCGCCGAAAAAAAAAGATGGACGTGCTGTCTGCGCTGGTGAGTAATCGGAGGGAGTGCAGTGATCTCGGTGTTGTGCGGGGACGTGGCTCTATGAGGACATCCCAGAGTTTAGTGCGAGTGTGGATGGCTTTCTAACTGTTCGGGCAGACTGGGACTGCAGAGGGAGTAATGGTGGTCGGTACAACACTGGTCACATCACAGTGAAGGAGCGCGTGTGTGGCCCGGACATTGAACTGATGGCTGTGGATCTCCGCTTATGCTGTGTGCCCTGGGGATTCTCACACTCCGCTGTAGTGGCTGTTTAAGTCTATGTTTAAATTTTTTTATGGTTATGTATCTTGTTTGACTGTTGGCAAATCAAATTCCTTGTATGTTTACCTCTATCTCTTCTTGATGACCATCCAGTCAGTGCATTTTCTTGGATTAAGGGTGGTACGGATTGCTCCTAATGGTTTCAAAAAGGATTAATTTAAATGGAAGGAGAAATATGCAGTAGGATGGTAGTGTCCAAATATGACCCACCTTTAGATTGCTTTATGCTGGAATCTTGAGAGCATTTACCTCTTGTTCTCTGGCTTAGTGGGATCAGTGTTTTGAAAAACCCTTTGTGAACTGGAAGAATGGATTCATAAAATGTTCTTTGGGGATCACTGACTAATGGAGATAAGGACGGCAGGGCATTTTGGGGACGATGGCATTTCCTGCTGCACTGTGTGTTCTAGGATATGTTTAGTTCAGAGATACAATGTGGAAACAGGCCCTTCAGCCCATCGTCCACCCATACACTTCTATTCTATCCCTCTTCTGCATCCTGCACATGGGCACTTTACAGAAGCCAATTAATCTACAAATCTGCATGTCTTTAGAATGTGGGAGAAAACCAGAGCACCTAGATAAAATCCACATGGTCGCAGGGAGAATGCACAAATGGAATCCAGTGCTGTAAGGTAGTAGCTCCACTGTGCCACCACACGTATTCTGTACTTACATGTACTGCCTGTACTCGCTTCCTCTGCTGTCTGATGAATATACTTTCTGGATCAGGATTTGTATGATGGAGATGAAGAGAATAAAGTTCACCTAAATAAAAGGAACACATCACAGCTCAGTGATTTTCACTGTGTCCTGTAAATCGGAAAAAAAAAACAAGTGACTGGAATTTGTCTAAGAGTTGGCTAGTTTGAGAGAAAGTAATTGAAATGTACCTGTAGTTAAAAATTCAAGTCTATTCAAAAGCGTTGGGGATCAGGACCCTGTGGTGGATGGTCTGGGCAGGGATGTGGAATTTAGAAGATTGAGGGGGGATCCTATAGAAACTTACAACATTTTTAAGGGGTTGGACAGGCTAGATGCAGGAAGATTATTCCCGATGTTGGGGAAGTCCAGAACTAGGGGTCACAGTTTAAGGATAAGAGGGAAGTCTTTTAGGACCGAGATGAGAAAATCATTTTTTACACAGAGAGTGGTGAATCTATGGAATTCTCTGCCATAGAAGGTAGTTGAGGCCAGTTCATTGGCTATATTTAAGAGGGAGTTAGATGTGGCCCTTGTGGCTAAAGGGATCAGGAGGTATGGAGAGAAGGCAGGGATGGGATACTGAGTTGGATGATCAGCCATGGTCATATTGAATGGCGGTGCAGGCTCGAAGGGCCAAATGGCCTACTCCTGCACCTATTTTCTATGTTTCTATGACTCTCTGATAGATGGACAGGTGGCAGGGGAAAGGATTTATTGAGAAGAAATAGGGAATGGTAGTGAAGGATGGATGGATGGCTCAACGGAGAGGGGGGCATGCCGTTAGTACATGCAATTGGGTTTTAGACTTTAGAGATACAGCATGGAAACATGCCGTTTGGTCCGAGTCTACGCTGACCAGTGATCACCCTTGGCTTCTGCAAATAGTCCCTAGTGTGTAGAATAGAATTAGTGTACGGGTTTTCATAGGTGGGTGCTGGCTCGATGGGCTGAAAGGCCTGCTTCCACGCTATATCTCTAAAACTAAACCACCCCGTGCACTAGCACTATCCTATACACTCGGGATAATTTACAATTTACAGAAGCCAATTAACCTACATACCTGTGCACCTTTGGAGTGTGGTAGGAGACCGGAGCACACGGAAAAAACCCACGTGATCATAGGGAGAATTTACAAACTTTGTACAGACAGCACCCATAGTCTGGATCGAACCTAGATCTCTGGAGCTCTTATCCAGCAACTCTACTGCTGCGCCACTGGGCTTGGGCTGCATGGCAGAGAGGAAAGCAGGTGGCAAAGCACTTGGTGTCGTGGAGTGGTATTGGGCTGAGGTGGTGCAGAGGGGTGCAATTCGGTATTGGAACTTACCCAATTAATGGCCCAGGGTGCCACTGTGTTATCCCATGGATGTGTATGTTCCTAGTCATCTTGGTATATATTTGCCTGCATTGATTCAGAAGGAACGTTCCATGGGCAATGACTTCAACCTATACTCTCTGATTCAAAAATATATTGGGCATAAGGGTGACTAGTGCCCAGTTGAGTGTTTGGAGTGAAACAGTCCAGAAATGATCTCTGGTTCACTTCACTAAAGAGCGTAAAAAAACATTATGGTACAATTGACTCTCCGAGACACTGTGTTCTGCGGTGATGAGAAACCAAGCCTGTGCAGCTGGAAGGCAAGAAAATTACCTGCCTTCCTTGGCAGCCAAAGGCAGTGTGAAGTCTGGGGTGTGTAACTAAATCAATACTGAAATGGATATATTACCCTGACACATGACAGTGGCAGTTTCACCTCAGAAACAAAGAACAAATACTCACTAAAATAGTCAGTGAAATCGGAGCCTTGATGATCCAAAAGTATGGAGAGTCAATTGAATCCCAGCATCTAATGGAAATGAACAATACATTTCTTGAAGTGGCTGAGAGAATCAATCTCAGAAAACAGTGTTTTTAATTGACTTCACATGGTCTATGAGTGAAAATAGATAACCGGGGTCCTGATGCTCTTCTTCATCCAGAGAAGTGTGAATGAGTGAGTGAGTGAGTGAGTCTTGTGCAGGTGAGCACACAGACAGCAATATTTGTGGTCTTGAGTAAATCATGGTGTCATTGAGACATTCTGTACCTTCGGGAAATAGGCCCTTTGGACCAACTCATCTATTCCAATAAGTTAGTCCCATTGGCCTGCATTTCCCCCTAAACCATTCCTATCCATATACCTGTACGTGTAACTTAAATATTGTTATTGTACCTGCCTCAACTACTTCCTCTAGCAGATCGTTCCACATACCCATCACTCTCTCTGTGAAAAGGTTACCCCTCAGTTTCCTATTAAATCCCTCTGTTCTAGATCTTGATTCCTTACCTCGGAAAAAGACGCCGCACATTTACCCTATATTCCCCTCGTGATTTTAAACACCTCTATAAAAATCAATCTCCTGCGTTCCAAGGAATAAAGTCCTCGCCTGCTCAACCTCTTCCTATAGCTCAGGCCCTCAAGTTCTGGCAACTTCCTTGTAAATCTTCTCTGCATTCTTTCCAGTTTAATGGCACCTCTCCTATATCAGCGTGACTAAACCTGAACACAATACTTCAAGTGTGGCCTCAACTATATCTTGTACAACTATAACATAATGGTCCAACTTTATTCAATTTACAGAATGTTGAAGGCCAAGGTACGAAAAGCTATCTTCACCACCCCATCTACTTGTGATGGCACTTCCAGGGTACCATGTACTCGTAGTCCTAGACATTCCTGAATTCCAAGTGATCTAACCTTCCAAAGCAGCCTTGTATGTGGAAACTATTCAAAGGCCTTGCCCTCATCAACCTTCTTGGTTACTTCTTCAAAAAAAATCAAATTCATGAGACACGATCTCTCACGCACAAAATTATGCCGACTATCCCTGATAAACCCCTGTCTTTCCAAATGCATGGATATCTTATCCCTCAGAATCCTCTCCAATAACTTTCCTACCATACATATGCTAGGACCTTTACAGTCCTTCTTAAATAGAGGCACTATATTAACCTCCAGTCTCCCGGCACCCCATCCTTTTCTAACAATGATTCATGTATCTCAGCGAAAACTTCTACAATTCCTTCTCTAGCTTCCCACATTGTCCTTGGAACCTCCTGATCAGCCCAGAATATTTATCTACCTCATACATCGTAGGACATCCAGCACCTTATCGACTGCAATATGGACTGTCCTCAAGTCATCTCTATTGGCAATCCCAAGTTTCCTAGTCTTCATGTCTTTCTCCACATTAAAAAAAGGTGAAAAACACACTGAGGACCTGCCCCTTTCCCGTGGCTCCACACACAGGTGACTACCTTGGTTTCTGAGGGGCCCTATTCTTTCTCTAGTTCCATTTTCCCCTTAATATACTTATACAATGTCTTTGAATTCTCCTAAATCTGTCAGGGCTATCTCAAGCTCTCTTTTTGCCCTGCTGATTTCCTTTGTATGTCTGCTCCTCAATCCTAAATTCCTCCAGAGGAAGGCGTAATCTCAACTGCCCATACCTAAGTGGTGCCTCCTTCTTTTTCCTGACCAGAGTCTCAATTTCTCTTGTGATACAGGGTTCTTCCCTTTCACTCTAACAGTAATATGCATACCTTGAACTTTCAGTGTCACTCTTTTAAAAGCATGCATCTGCTTTTGCATGTGTGCATGTGTGCATGTGTAGCAATCAGTTTGTCGCCAGGATCCAGTTTTGTTTTAACACCTTCATTTGCCAAGCAGTTAGCCAATGCTCAACATCGTAACCATCTATGCTCATCAATAAAGATGAGAGACTAGAGATAGGTGCATGCATTTATAACCAAAATTAGTGAGAATCAATCAAGCCATTCATACTGCTCTATTTAACAAACAAACAAACATATTTGTTCTTACCCGAAGTCATGGTTATACATCATTGCAAGAGTCCAGCTAACCGTGATCAATAGTGGGACACCTATAGGGACATAAATAAAATTACCAATTGCATTGAGAAAAACCTTTGAAAGTTAGGCTGTGATTTTCCTAAGTGCAAAATCTTTCTTCATAGTCAAAGGCATGAGACTGAGAATCTTTATGAGAGGGAAATGGATGATCCTTTATCATCGAGGCAACAATGATTCGAGAAGGTGGTTGACCATTTAGGAGGTCTTACAAAAGGTGGAAACCTGAAAGCTTGCAGGTAATTTTAAAGTATGAATGAAAAATGCCTCACCCCAAGCTGTCACGATGTACCACCAAAAATACTTCCTCTCGGTGAAGAAGACCACGATGAGCGTGTGAAGGTAGATGCCTTCTGCCAACAGCCAGAAGAAGTTTGCGGTGATACTGAACTCGAAGAAGGTGATGGCAGCCTTGCACGATGGCTGGAAATGAAGAATTTGGTATTAGTTTCTGCCTTAGATCTTGCCCATTCTCCATCCCATGTCTCCAAAAACTCTCACCAACTTCTACAGCTGCAAAATAATCTGGACACATCACAGCATGGTTTGGGGACAGCTCCACCCAAGACCGCAAGAAATTGTAGAGAGTTGTGGACGTAGCCCAGACCATCACACAAACCAACAACCCTTCCATTGATTCCATCTACACTTCATGCTGTCTTGGCAAGGCCACCAGCATAATCAAGGATGAATGTCACCCTGGTCACTCCCTCTTCTCCCCTATCCCAGCAGGCAAGAGGTATAGAAGTGTGAAAACACATATCTCCAGATTCAGGAGAGAGTTTCTTTCCAGCTATTATCAGGCAACCAAATCACCAACTAGAGTGTGGTCCTGGCCTACCATAGGAGACCCTCGGACTATCTTTAATCGGCCATGCTGGACTTTATCTTGCACTAAACATTATTCCCTTTATCCTGTATCTGTACACTGTGGTCGATTTGATTGTAATCATGTATTGTCTTTTCGCTGAATAGATAGCACGCAACAAAACGGCTTTTCACTCCACCTCGCCACACGTGACAATAACAACAAACGAAACTATTTCCATGTCTTTGATAAACTTGGCACTCAGCTCATTTATAAGATATGGTCTCCTTGGCTCTGCAATTTAAGACATGGGTTATGTTTTTACAGAGTGGTCCTGATGAACATAAGCCTTGGAAAGCTCTAACTTCTTCCAGAAATGCACGAATACCTAACCAAAACTCTCCAATAGAGAGCATACTGACGTGTTGCATCATGGCCTGGTTGCATGAAAGTGGTATAATGTAAAGATAGTTCCGTTACATTAAAGGGTACATTGTAGGAGAAAGAAATAGCAGAGGCTGTGGTAGCAAAAGAAGTTATATTCACCAGAAAATGTGTGAATATCAAAAATCAACAGGACCACATACCATTTGCACTGGTATTGTAAGAAGTCGACAACATGATAAATGTAACAAAGGAACTGTCTTGGACTGAGTTTGAAAATATTATTGGAAAAAAGGTTGACACCATCAGAAGATGAATGGAAGGACATAGATGTTATAGATGACAAAGCATCGATGATGGCTTGAATAAATACCTTGTACTGAAGCAAGTGAATATGGAAGGTGTATTCAATAAACGATTACATTACCCATGGAAAAGGATGGGAGGTGTATGACAACTAAAGGGGCTGTCCCACTGCAGCGACCTAATCCACGAGTTCAGACGAGTTTTCCCTCGATTCATACTCGCAGAATGGTCGACACGAGGTCCTAGGAGGTCTTTGTAACTCTCCTTCATGCTCGAGAGTAGTCCCTGTGACCCGAGGCCTCAGCTAGGTTGCGGCGTATTTTTCAACATGCTGAAAAATGCTTGCGAGCAGAAAAAGGTCACCATGGAAAAAATCGATACTTTTTTTACTCGTAGGTTTAGTCGAAGTAGGTCGTAGTCGGTCGGCAAGTAGTTATTCGTAGGTAATCGAGGGTAGTCGAAGGTAGTCGTAGATAGTGGTCGAAGGAGATCGAAGGAGGTCGTCTTCACTCTCCACTATTCGAAGTCCAATTTTCCCGAAGCTAGTCGAAGCTAGTCTACTACATAGTCGAAGGAGGTCTTCAACCTGACATTTTTTTCAAACTCTCCTAAACTCTTCTAAACTCACCACCTAGGTCGCCGCAATGGGACAGCCCCTTAAGGCTCCAGAAACTGAAACAACACTCATTTGCAGGATCATCAAATTGGCATTGGGAATTAAAGGTCAACATATACCAGCAGAAAAAGCAAAAACCTCAGAACCAGAGGAAAGAAGCAGGGCTGCATAGAGACCAACAAAGGGCCTGAGAAGAACACAAGGGTGTTCAGAGGGTTGGTGTAATCGCAGTGTGGAGAGATAAAGGGGGTAGAAAGGACAGTGTGGAATACTAGGACTTGCATCAGATAAGTAATAAATAACTAACATTAGAAGGATGACACTGGACCTACAATGGAACACCACTGTCAATGACACATATTGCGTTCTGAGGAGCTAGACTCTGTGCCAATGTTATCTTTATCATCATTGTAAAACGCAGAGCACTACAAAAATAGCTGATAACTTTCGTTGGTTAAGGAAAAGCATTTTAACAAAAGCAGACTGATAAATTGTGGTCACTGTTGGAATGTCATGAAATAGCCAAGTAGGTGACAGGAAGACAGGAAAAGATTGAAGGAAGGAGAGGTCTCTGTTCATGGTGACTGTGGCTGTGCCAGGGACAACAGTGAGCATCCGCTTACCGTGGAAAGCGTGCACTGGTCGGAGTCGCTGTCAAACAGCACCACATCCTTTATCAACACAGCAATGGCTTTCAGAATGAAGGACACAAACAGGTTCATGTGAATGTAGTTTCTGGTACAGTGTAGTTTCCTGTATCAAAACAACAGAAGATGTCATAGAATTAGAACAAAATACCTCAGGCCGCATAAACCAAGCATCTTTTTGAGAAGCTGGGATCACCTTCCCAGTAGTTTTCATGACTCGGTCTACCAACCAACTTACCACAACTCTCAGCCATGTGTATGAATGAATGAATTAATAAATAAATTAATTAATTAATTAATGACTGAATGATTGAATGGATGAATGTATGAATGAATGAATGAATGAATCAATGATTGAATGAATGAATGAATCAATCAATGATTGAATGAATAATGAATCAATCAATGATTGAATGAATGAATGAATGGATGAATGAATGAATGCTTTATTGCCACATGTGACGTCACAGTGAAATTGCTTGAATTTCATACCTCATATCTAAGGTATACAAGGTAAGCATTTCCTCACTGAGTTTAGAATGAGCAGAAGTTCCGGGTGGTGCCTGTGTCCATGGGGAAGGGGGATGTAGTGATGAGGCGGCGACCACAAGGCAGATTGGCATTTAGACAGTCACATGAACAGGCAAAGAATGGAGGGATATAGACCATACGTAGGTCAGTTTGAAGTGGCATAATGATTGGCACAGACATCGTGGGCCAAAGGGTCAGTTCCTGTGCTGAACTGTTCTATGGAACAATGTTGGTAACAGGGGAGTGGATTGCAGGAGGCAAGGGAGATTGCTAAGTGAGGTGAGCGTGGATATGTGGTGAATGTGGAGAGGTCCAGTGGGGAGAAGGTGGAGATGACCTGGATTTGAGAACGATCATTAGGGTTGGCGGGATGAGGTGTCCAGAGCTGGGGTCAGGTCTCAGACACGGGGTTAATGCTGGGCTGAGAGAGAAGTCTTTCTGAGAGTAGACTATTAAGAAATAAATTCTTTGGGAGTTGGGAAGAGAGAGAGAGTTGGTAGGAGGGGTGGGTGAGGGAATGGTGGCTGAGGAAGAAGATTGATAAGCTGTTCGGGGAGTGGTCGGTGAGACAGATGATGAAATAGATTGTCAGGAATTGGCAATGCGATGGTGGGAGGAAAGAAATCGCAAGGGGGCAGTGCAGACAACAGGGGGAGGGAGATCATCTTAGCCAGGAGTGATGTGTGTTGGAGAGGGTAGCAATAATGCTCTCTGGTAGAAGAGCTGGGAAGGGAAGAGCAGTAGGTGGGAGAGTGCGAGGCACAAATTGCTGAGAGGTGTTGGTTTTGGGGTGTGGGGTAGAGAGGGTGCTGATTTGTGGGTGGAAGGTTCATTGCGGAGGCTGGAGGATTACGGGGAGAGTTGGAGAAGGGACACCAGCGATTCAGGAGACAGTTTGCAATAGGACCTCAAATGGGCATGTGGTGCTCTCATTGTCCCTTGGGTCCACAAACAATATTGGACAAGACCTTCATCCAACAAGGCGCAGCCTTAGTGTCCTTCAAATTGTAAACACTCCCCAGCTCTGGGAAACCCAGCTACTGTTAAAGAGTTGCCAAAATCTAAGGAACAGCACATGATTACCATGCATAACAATGGATAACTCTCTCCCCCAAAAGGGCTATTTGTCCCATCCAAACCTACCACAGTGACACCAGATGCAATGTGTTTTTGTCAGTTTTGGAGGTTGGGATTGAAATTTTACTATTTTGCCTCGCAGCCCCATCCCATCCTGACGAGGTTAAGACTGCCCTCTCCAATATTTAAAAATGCCAACACCTTTTGGAAAATTGGAATTAAATTATAGCATGTGGATAGGAAACTTGCAAAATATCACATGTCCCCAGGATCATGTCTGTGCAGGAGCCAGTGAGAGGGAATACTGGGTGGAGGTTCAGACTAAATGACACAGTGGTAAGGCAGTAGAGGTACTTCCTTACAGCGACAGAGACCCGGGTTCGATCCTAACCATGGGTGTTCGTTTGTACGGAGTTTGTACGTTTACCCATGACCTGCGTGGGTTTTCTCCAAGACCTTTGGTTTCCTCCCACACTCCAAAGACGTACAGGTTTGCAGGTTAATTGGCTTGGTATGAATGTAAAATTGCCCCTAGTGTGTGTAGGGTAGTGTTAATGTGCAGGGATCGCTGGTCGGTGTGGACTCAGTGGGCCGCAGGGGCTGTTTCCGTGATGTAACTAAACTAAACTGGCTGGGAAACAATCTGAAGATCAACTTAAATCTCAACTACTCAAAGAAAGGACAGTTCACTGAATTAAATTTTAATCAAGACACTTTTCATGAAGGCAAATTGTATTTATTTTATTTTTTCCCTTCCCTTCTTAGAAAATGAACAAAGCCAATCTGAGCATCAGCATCTAGACCCTTGAGTAAAGTTTCCCTTTCTGCAATTCCAGTGATATTTCTGTGATAATTTTCTTATGTATGCAGAGTGGCTACACTACAGTAGCAAGTTAATGCTTTAGTTTAGATTTGAAACCTTTCAAGAGCTGCTTAGGCTAAGACGACAATTTTAATAGAAAACATATTCTCCGCTAGCCCGAGACTTAGCCTTTCTTTAAATATATTAAAATTGCCAGTCAAAAGAAGTGTTGAATTAATCTACTGGAATCAAATCAACCAACCTTAATGTGATGATGAGCAACAGACATTGATAATCCACTTAGTTTCATAAATTATTACAGTAGTGAATAAAACCAATACTCACTCAGACAGATGAATGAATTTCCAGACACCAATTCAGTCACTCTTGAGATGAAGATGAAGGATATATTTGAGATTTAGATTAAAATATGCACAAAACACTAGAAGCATGCACTAATGCTGAGAAGGGTTTTACAAAGAAAACATGACCATTTAAAAGAGCATAATGAGAAGTATTATCACTGGGAGGAGTTGCTATGGCTCACTTCACCTTGTCTGGATTTATACCGTACCAGTCCCATGTTTTAAAATTACATTTGGAGAAGAGATAAACAGAGAAAAATAGGTGCAGGAGTAGGCCATTCGGCCCTTTGAGTCAGCACCACCATTCAATATGATCATGGCTGATCATCCAAAATCAGTACCCCGTTCCTGCTTTTCCCCACATATCCCTTGCTTCCTTTAGCCCTAAGAGCTAAATCTAACTCTCTCCTGAAAACAGCGAAGAAGCTACAGAAACCTCAGTGTTGGGTGTTAGTGCTGTGTAGTTGTTCGGCAGGGATGAATGACTGATGATCTGAAAAGCTCAGAATCACATAGCACAAAGAAAGCCCCTCCGACCAAGATGCCCCTCAAAATTAGTCCCATTTGCCTGCGTTTGGGCCAATCATTCTGTAGGCTGTATGTTGTGTACTATGTCCTGTTGTTGCCTCAGTGGTAGACATGTGTTCACTAGCCTCCTTTGGTCTCTGTAGATTAACATTTTTAGCCAATAGTTCCATGGGTGGCAATCACATTATAAGTGGTTCGTGAGTGACAGCAGCACAGAGGAAATGTAGAATTACTAAAACATTGTTCCAACCTCACTTGAATATACTAAATGACAACCTGCACAAGGGTTGAGAATTCCGAGGGTGTCCGCAAGATGAAGATGCTTCTTCTGATCTCCATCATTATTTGGATTCTGCTGGAGATTATTGGAGAACCCTGTCAGAGGAAACATTGACTCTGCTAGGCCTCAGTAGAACTTGATGCATTTCAATGACATCAGATATTCTTGCTCAATATAACTATTTTCTGAGAACATTTTGTTCCGAGCAGATAAACAGTACAAATTCGCAGTTAACGCTGTCTTGCATTGTTTAGAAGGTCTTGCAGGTACTTTTGGCAAGCAAGATATGGCCACCATATTTACCGTGGGCCACTGTTGCTCCAGAATCTAAATCAGAAAGTTACATGTTTGCTTTGCTCTCCAGGCCACCCTGAATGTATTAAAGGCTGACATTCTGCCTAGCTGCACTGTTCGACAAACCTTCCAGATGATCTGGTCATTAGTATATTTATTGCTCCATTAATCATCTTGCAGCACGTACCTTGGCGCTGTCTTTCCAATGTTGCACTGATTATACTTCAAATAGTATTTAATGAGATGCAAAATGCTTTATGGCATCCTGATTTCATAATCCTTACAAATCGTTCTCAAAATGGATTTATAAGTAACTTGGCAGCAGAAATGATACAAGTAGTAGGTCAAATTATCAGTTGTTGATGTGCATAAGGATTAGCAATCATCAGCTTTTGTTAGCTGTATCTTGCGGCTTCCATTATTTGGCCCGATTGACTATTCTCCACCAATCTTCCCGACTTTCCCTGTGCTGTAATTGTTGGTACCTTGTGCACATTAAGGTTAGGTTAACGCCTATGAAACTTCACAGACATGAGACCCTCTGCCATTCCTTCAATGTTTATTTTGTTATTTTTGTACAGTTATTGGCTGTGGAAATGCAGTCAGAGCATTTCAATTCCATAACTCTTTTACTAACCAAAAAATTAGGAGAATACGAGTTCAAATTCTGCCATAGCTACGTGAGAACTGAAGTTCAGTTTAAGTAAAATGTAAAAATATAAGTCAGTACATGAAACGGTCAGATTATGGTTGGAACTCTAATGCCCCTTAGGTAAAGCAGTCAGCCATCGAATGTTTGTCGAACACTTGCGCTCTGTCTGCCAAGGCAGACTTGCTCTTCTGATTGCTCACCATTTTAACTCCTCTTCCAATTTCCATACTGATCTTTCTATGCTATGTCTCCTCAATTGCCAAAGTGTAGCTACACATAAACTGGAGGAACAGCACCACATATTCCTCTTGAGTAGCTTGCATCCCAACGGTATGAACATTGAATTCTTCAATTTTAGGTAACTAACTTTACAAACACCCTCCCCCTTCCCTCCCCACCCCTTTATCCCCCCTCTTTCCTGTGCCACATCTGGATGCACACACATTTCTCCCTTTATTTCTCCTATCCTATTTGGACTTTCACCCATGTTCCTCTGGCTTCACAATTTGCACCTCTTCTATCCTTATCTCCTCATCTCACACTTTTTGTCTTTTTATCTCCAGCCTTTGTACAACCATCTCTGCCCGTCATAAACACTCCTCACTGTATCCGCCTATCACATAAGATAGATACAAAATGCTGGAGTAACTCAGCGGGACAGGCAGCATATCTGGAGAAAAGGCAAGGGTGATGTTTAAGGTCGAGGCCTTTCTTCAGAAGGGTCTCGACCCAAAACGTCACCCATTCCTTCTCTCTAGAGATGCTGCCTGTCCCATTGAGTTACTCCAGCATTTCATGTCATGGTTTGGTGTACATCATTGGTGTAAACCAGCATTTGCAGTTCCTTCTTCCACCTATCACTTTCCAGACTGTCTTGTCCCCACACTTTTTCCCCTCCACCCGTACCATAATCAGTCTGAAGAATGGACCTACCAAAAACATAGTCTATCCATGTTTTCCAGAGATGCTACTTGACTCGCAGAGTTCATCCAGCACTTTGTGTTTTATTTCTGTAAACCATCATCTGCAGTTCCATGTGTCTACAATCTAGTTTATAGATGTACTGATGTAAGGAACTATTAATTTTATTATTTGAGGGCTATTGGGAGCTGGCACAGAGGAGGAGATAAGACTTGGGGCAGTTCAGCCATGATTATATTGAATGACAGATCAGGTTTGAGTGGCCAAGTGGCTTATGCCTGCTCTTATTTTGTTAAGGGTCTGTCTCACTGGGCGATTTTTTCAGCGACTGCCGGCGTCATATCAGTGTCGCCAAAAGATTTTGAACATTTCAAAATCCAGCGGCGACAAAAAAATGTTGCGACACTTAAAAAAACACCACGCGTCTTATGTCATCATGCCGCGCCACACCGCAATTGTTTTGGTGACCTGATACATCAGTCAATGATGCCGGCAGTCGCTGAAAAAAAATCGCCAAGTGGGGCAGGCCCTTTTAGGCTCTTATTAGTTAACTGTTTATGAGTCATTTGTTCCTTTGATCTATCATTCAGTTAGATTGTGGTGGGTTTACACTTTAGCTCCTACCTTGTTTCTCTATCTTATAAAACCCCCGCACAACAAAAATAAATCATCCATCAATGTAAGTTTTAAAGTGTTCAGTTTATCGGTGTGAAGGAAACAGTACCAGATCTCCACTACCATGGGCACAATGTGTTGGCTTTGCTGCCGTCTCATAAATCTTTAACTAAATTAAAAGAAATAAGCAAGGGTCTCAGTGGAGACAATGATCAATGAGAGAAACCAGTGACATTCTCACCAGAACCCTCGGGGCTTGCAACAATGATCAAATTCAAATCTGTGACGTACTTGCACTCATTCAAACTCCATCTACTTCTATTACATCAACAAAGCACTTGCCAACAGAACAAAATTGAAGAAGGGTCTCGACCCGAAACGTTGCCCATTGAGTCTGAAGAAGGGTCTCGACCCGAAACATCGCCTAATCCTTCTCTCCATAGATGCTGCCTCACCCGCTGAGTTTCTCCAGCATTTGTCTACCTTTGATTTTTCCCGCATCTGCAGTTCTTTCTTAAAAATGTAACTCTATATGTGTGTGTGATAGTTAAAGCAGGTGTGTGTATAGAATGAGCCACAACATAATCGACTGCATTTGTGAAGTTTACATTAAAACACATTTTAATGTAAGCTTATTGTAATGTAAACTCAATTGTCGAGTATTTCATGCTTCAGAAAATGATTTTTTCATGACTCATAGTATTATTTTAAAACTACTGTAAAGATTGACTCCAATATATTTAGTTTGATTATATCTACTGGTTATTTGGCAGAAGCATGTTGGTGCATGAACAATATGAAGATCTAAAATACAAAGAGCTGAAGAACTCAATGGGTCAGACAGAATCTGTGGAGGGAATGGACAAATTATTCAGGTCAGGAGCCTTGAGTATGAAGATCCCTACCTGTAACACCATCTGTCCATTCCCTTTACAGATGCTGTGTGATCCACTGAGTCACTTTGCTTTTTGCTCAAGATTCCAGCATCTGCAGTCACTTGTGCCTCCAATATGAAGATCTATATTGTTATTTCCATCTCATCTTTTGTCCAGAATTCTTTCACAGCAAACCGACACATCGCTGACCAGTGGATTTTCCCTTTCGGCGAGTTGGGGGATTGGGGTCTGAGCATCCTGGGGTGAATCCTCCTGACATTGCTGGGCTGTTACACGACATGTTAAGGTGACCAAGGTGTGACCAAGGTGTACCTTGCATATACAGTCAGACAGATACAACAGGGTAACAGGTCCTTTATCCCACAGAGTTGTCATTAATGATTGACCCCACATTCATACTAATCCTAGATTACAGCAGTAGAGCCCAGGAACTGGCCCTTCGGCGCACAATGTCTGTGATGTTTATGATGTTGTTCTACAGTAATCCCATCTGCAAGCACGTGCATATGCTTTCATCCTCTGTCTGTTCGTGCATCTGTCAAATGCTTCTATCGTATTTACATCCATTGGCAGTGCCATCCAAGCACTTTTACCCTCTGTGTGAAATAGTAATTGGGATCGCTTGTATGTCATAATAAAGATGCTCTACTGCCGAGAACATGCACACTTGGGTCAGGGTCTTGTGCAAGTGTTGTGGTTCCGCTTTTAGGTTTAATGATCATCAGTGTTGAGCCATTTTACTTCACCACTTCCCCGTTAACACCAATTGCTGCAGTTAAACTGATCCCTACTATTCTACATCCCAGGGCTATGAGAGACGCCCACTCAGTTGACATTTTTAAACGGCAGCTAAAGACTTATCTTTTTAATCAAGCTTTTAACTGGCTTTACTTCCTTTGTCCTTTTACTCTCTCAATGCTATATTTTATATTTTTATATAAATCTGTGTCTTTTTTTAAATACTATTAACCACCCACGTTCTTACTGTTTTAAATTGTGTTTTTATTTAGACCTGTGTCCGTGTGGAAAGCACTTTGGGTTGCATTCAATTGTATGAAAAGTGATACACAAATAAAGTTATTATTGTAATTACATTGAGATTCTTCCAGTGTATGTCATGATTGGTTTCTTGCTCTGCTGTGGATTTAATTGACTTTTGAATTAATTTACTTTAACGCTTAATTAACGCCTTCATTCAGATTTTTGAGCAGTGTCATATTTCTTGCTTCATTAGCCCCGTTTTCTAATATCTGTCTTGAAATTATGCTGGCCATTTACTGGTGTGTGTGTGTGTGCACAAAATTAATGTTTATTCCAATGTTTGATACTGTAATAAAAGTAACATAAAGTCATTTCATGAGACTCGTGCAAGCCATAAAATTAATTCACAAACTGCTTATTATTTTCAGTGCTCTGCTTCTGAATTATTTTTGTTTTTACCAGAGTTAACATGTAGCTAGCCACTTGCAAACAATTTCATACCCAGATACTCTGAATGCACACTTCAGGCATGGGGTTACTCCTGCACCAGTTTCTATATTTAGGTGGAATGAATTTCAATGTTTCCCTTGCAACTCTCTCTCTTGTTTGA
The DNA here is from genome assembly GCF_028641065.1 of Leucoraja erinaceus. Classification (NCBI taxonomy): domain Eukaryota; kingdom Metazoa; phylum Chordata; class Chondrichthyes; order Rajiformes; family Rajidae; genus Leucoraja; species Leucoraja erinaceus. The sequence continues at coordinate 13,005,883 of NC_073403.1, forward strand.
TAGGTTATTTTGACCATTAGTGGGCACTTCCAAGACAACGATGTCCTCCCAATAACATGATGGAATGGGACTCATGTGCTGAGGATAAGCTTTACCTTTACCTCGTTCTGCCCTCTCCACATCTCGCAATACCTCCTACATTGTACCAAACCGGCTACATTGCTCTTGACTCCGATGTCACACCAAACTACCCAACACTCAGAGCTTGACACCACAACCCTACTTTAGCCCAAACTGAACTGTGTGATGTCCTGATCTCTCAACCTCTACCCCTAGACCCCAACCATCAAGTCTCCAGAATCTGTAATCTCCATAACCCAGGCCTCAACCCCATTACTATCCTTCCTTTCCATTGACCTTCTCCCAATTACAGAACTGGACTACTCCTACACTTCCACCCTAATACAGGGCACAGGCTGATAAAGTGATCCTGATCCTGTTGGTTCAACTTCAGAACAATCCACAGGATGACATGTTTCCACTCCCCAAAAAATGCACTGAAGATTGCAGTGTGGATGAACCATGACCAACTGAAACACTGGCACCTCATCATTATGCCCATCAATATGGCCAACATAACCAAGGAAATTCACACCGCACTCATTCCTTCTTCTCCCCTCTTCCATCGGGCAGAAGATACAAAAGTCTGAAAACCCATACCACCAGAATCAAGGATAGTTTCTTAAGACACGAGATAAAGATTTATTCCGATCCCCCGCTCTACCTTGTTGTGGCCCTTGCACTTTTTCTTTTATCTGCACTCTCTCTGTAGCTGTGATGTTGCATTCTGTATTGTTTAATTGTAATCATGTATGAGTGATTTACCAAGATACCATGCAAAAAATAGTTTTTCACTGTACTTCAATACATGTGACAATAATACACCAAAACCAATACCATCCCATCCTCCCAATGGGGGCCTGGAATTTCTAGTCATCATGACTCTCTATGCACAGTGATGATGCTCACGTGTTTGATACAGGTGAGGGAAGTTAATCCCAAACCTATTGACTCCTCAGCATCATATCTAGCAGCTTCATAAAGGGCAGCACAGTGGTAGAGTCGCTACCTTACAGCGCCAGAGACCCAGGTTCAATCCTGACTATGGGTGTTGCCTGCACTGAGTGTGGGTTTTCTCCGGATGCCCCGGGTTCCTCCCACATTCCAAAGACGTGCAGGTTTGTTGGTTTTTGTAAACTGTCCCTAGTCTGTAGGATGGAACTAGTGTACGGAAATCACTGATCGGCACAAACCTGGTGGGCTGAAGGGCACATGTTTGCACGCTGTATCTATAAATTAAATGAAATAATTTGAATGTCTTCACCATCACTACCCTCGTTCACCCCAGAAATTCCTCCATGGGATGAACGAGGTTTGTTCTCAATTAATCCCATTCTAATAATTTCCTTACAGTGAGATGATGCAAGCCTTTATTCCAGATCTTAATATTTTGGATGAGATAAAGAATTGGGAATCAGAATTCAATGTCAGTATAAGTGACATTGGCGTGTACTTTTACGTAATAAAATGTAATAATGATATTTTGAATTGCAGATGATTGAACAAGGAGGAGCAGCAGCAGGACTTTCGGTTTGAGTTCACAAGACATTAAGAGCGATATTTCTAATGATTCTCTGTTCTGTTCCTTCTAACCACAATGGTCCACAAAGCACCAACCATAGATTCTTCGCTCCATGATCCTGCCATCACCAAGACCCAGGCACTCAGCCATTCAAAATTGTTCCCTGTTCCAGTGCTGGCACCTTTGTACCAGCCTTTCAGACACTAAGAAGCACAACCTTTCAACTTCAATTACGTCCTTCAGATCTTTTGTAACCTTTCCTTCGGCAACCCTCGACAAACTACACCCAGTCCTTCTTCCTGTCCGACCCTTTGTTACACATAGGGCAGGAACAGGTCCTTCAACCCACAATGTCTGTGTCGAACGTGATGCCAAATTAAATTAATTTCCACATGATCCATATCTCTCGATTTCCTGCATATTCATGTGACTATCTAAAATCTTCTTGAAGAGCTCTATCATAACGGTTTCCCCACCAGCCCTGATAATGCATTCCAGGCACTAATCTCTCACTGCCCCGCACATTCCTTCAAGTTTCTCTCCCTGACCTCAAAGTTATGCTCTGTAGTATTCAACAATTTCACCCTGGGGGGGGGGAAGGTTCTGATTTATCCACCCTATCTATGCCAATAAATTCTGAAATGTGGGGGGGGGGGAATTGAATTGAAACAGGGACACCTTGATCTGCAGTCAAATGCTCGACCACTTAACTCACTTAACTATACACCCCTTGCAATATATTTGCTCTTTGAACTGACCGTCCTATTTTTCTCACAAACTTAAAAACAATATCCGTGGAAAAAAAATTTTCGACCCGAAAAGTTGCCTATTTCCTTTGCTCCATAGATGCTGCCTCACCCGCTGAGTTTCTCCAGCATTTTTGTCTAGCTTCAGTGACAGAATTGTAGTGAGGGCGAGGGCAGGGGGGGAGGACATGACTTCAGAATTAAGGGACAGAAGTTTAGGGGTAATATGAGGGGGAACTTCTTTACTCAGAGAGTGGTAGCGGTGTGGAATGAGCTTCCAGTGGAAGTGGTGGAGGCAGGTTCATTGGTATCATTTAAAAATAAATTGGATAGGCATATGGATGAGAAGGGAATGGAGGGTTATGGTGGGACTAAGGGAAAAAAAAATTTGTTCAGCACGGACTTGTAGGGCTGAGATGGCCTGTTTCCGTGCTGTAATTGTTATATGGTTCTATGGTTATAGGAGCGAGAAGGGTGGATTAACTGTGATATTACCTGTTAAAATTAAATTAAAATAGAAAAGCAATAAAAATGTGTTACTTTTCTTGGAACCGGGAATTATGATGATTTGGTTAAGACTGATTACATTTCTGAAGGGATTGGACAGAACAGATATAAACAGACATGCCTGCAGTGGTTGAAGGATTACAGGATTTAAGGAACATGGAAATCAAACCAAACACAGGAGAATTAAGATAGAGGATAGGGCTTTTTGGAGATAATGATAAATGAGAGCTAATAACTGAAGCACGGAGCAAGCCAGCATCAGAGATTAGATTGATAGAGTAAAGCGGGCTAGTTAGAATGGAAGGCATGTTATGTAGGAGGATGTCAATTTGTTAGGTTAATTGGCCACTGTTCACTGTACCATCACATCTCCCAGTTCTGACTGAACCTCTGAAACACTTCACATTCATGTTGATCATAGGTTAGTTCTGTCCAATCTTTTCCGAAATGTAATCATTCGTAATAAAATCATAATTCTCAGATTTGAGAGAGTAGCACTGAATTTTATTACTTTTCTATTTCAATTTACTTTTTAACAGGGTAATTCAATTTTCTTTTGTCATGGTGCATTAGAGCTGGTGACAGTCCAGTCTGAATGAATGAATCGAAGCTGAAGACCCGTGTTGTGGAGATCGCCTGGACTATCATTACGTGGTGAGGGTGGACAACTATTCTTGTCACCCCTGTCCGGTAAGCAATGGATAAGTCAGGGTGGTTTGTCACACAGCCTTTCTGGAAGGCGGCCCAGTAGTGCAGCAGGTAGAAGTACTGCCAACCGACAACCTGGCTCAGATCCTGCTACTTGCGTGGAGTTTGCATGTTATCCTGTGGCAGCGTGGCTTTCATCCGGGAATCATAAGATCATAAACCATAGGAGCAAAATTAGGCCATTTGGCCCATCAAGTCTGCTCCATGGCTGATCTATTTCTCTCAACCCCATGCTCCTGCCTTCTCCCTGTTAATCTTTGACACCCTTACGAATCAAGAACCTACCAATCTCTGCATTAGATCTTGTTTCCTCCCAAATCACCATAAACACTTGGGTTGGCAGGTCTATTGGTTGCTGTAAATTGCCCCTTGTGTAGATGAGTGATAGAATCATTGAGGGGTTGATGAGAAAGTGGAGAGAAAAAAATAGAATTAGTATAAATGGGTGCTTGATGCTAATGTGGACTTGGTGGGCTGCAGGGTTTGTATCTGTGTGTTCAAGAAGGAACTGCAGATGCTAGAAAATCAAAGGCAGACAAAAATGCTGGAGATTCAACTCCGCTGAGTTTCTCCAGAATTTTTGTCTACCTTTGTATCTGTGTGTGTTAACTCTGACTCTACTCTCTCCGAGTCAACACACTGCGCACTGCCTGGGGGTGGATTTTGTTAACTGTGAACGGCAGTCAGTTGTCTAACATAAAGCTGCATTGTCTTGTTCTACATCCAACCACCTTTGTTATGGATCAGTGGTAGCTTTCTTGCTTCTGAGAGTTGGAGTTTTGTGTTCACATCTCATTCCAAAAAGATACAGCGTAAACTCTCACAAAGAAATGGGAGTTAGCGAAACAGTCTGATTAGTCTAAGTGGGGTATCAAAGAGTAAATTAAATGTGTTTGGGTGGGAAACAGGAAGAAAATGAGAGTGTCGATTGAACATGGTGAGGCTTCATGGTAATGGACTGGGTGGGGTGATAGTTTATTCCCCGACATGAACCATAAAATGAAGACAAACAATTTCTATGATACTGCAAATACAATGCCTTGTAATATTAGTAGAAGTACTTACCTGAAGAGACACAGAATTACTAAGGCAGCACTCAGGGACAGCAGGGATAGGCTGTGTCCAACAGTGTAACTGATCTTCACAGCTTGTAGAAATATTCCCTGAATGATAAAATAACAGCAATGACTTTAAGGCCGTAACTGCATTCAGATTCTTTAAAGTTAAATCGACACAAAGTGCTGGAGTGACTCAGCATCCCTAAAGAACATGGATAGGCTACATTTTGGCTAGAGACCCTTTTTCTGAAGAAGGCTCTGAATCCAAATCGTTGTCTATCCATGTTCTCCACAATTGCAACCTGACCTTCTGAGTTACTCCAGCACTTTGTGTCGATTTGTGCATTGACAAGCATCTGTAGTTCTTTGTTTGTACTAGGTTATGGTCATGTACACCAAGGCACAATGAAGTGCCTTGTTTGTATGAAGCTCGTGGCGAAAACAGTAAATAGTAGTGATAGATACAACAATAAGTACAGGAAATTAATGTAAAACTGTGAATGAAGGTTGTTGTTCAAATCAGAATACTGAAGTACAATAACAGAATAACCCTGTGGGGCCAGTACGGATTGTGGCAGCACCTCTGGTAAGGTATGAAAGAAGTATTTGGTTCATGAGTCTGACAGGGTTCTTTAGATAATTTTCCCAAGATTGCACAAAAAAACCCCTCTAATAATCATTTAATCAATTACAATCAATAAGTTTACAACTGATCCAGATATCCTGTGGTGTAGTGTTTTTGGAACCATTGATCTACAGTCGTTTTTTGAGCCCATGGTGACTTTTACGTATTAAATTACTCAAATACTCTATCCTGAGCATTTCTAAAGGAACGCTTTAGAATTTGTGTTTGAGTTACTCAACGCTAACAGCTTCCACTGCATCCTGTCCACTGATTAGTTCAGGGTTGAAATGCCTCTTCCCCAATCTCATCAACGCCTCAAATGCCTTGCACCCCTTTCTTTCCACAGGGTCCCTATAGGGTACAGAGAAGGCTAAAAACCCTCAGAAACTAATTTGTAAAAAATGCCCTGGGCAGTAGCTTTCTTGATGGTAACATAAATCCCAGCCTAGAACTGTCCCCAAATGTAATTCCTTTTGCATGGATCACGATTTAAATGGTGATTACGTTTACAAAGGAAAAGAAGATCCTGGTCACAAAACAAAAAACAAAAATAGTGACAGTGATCAAATCCTTCCACGGATGCTGCCTGACCCGCTGAGTTACTCCAACACTTTGTGATTTAAGTAGTTTTCCATTGATTGCAAAGCATCTTGAGATATTATGGTGAAAGGTGGCGTGTCAGAACACGATAGGGTAGAAGTGAGTACGATTCTGGAAGGGAAAGCACCGACCTTAATGTCGTCTTCCATGTTGCTTATGTTGATGCCACACGCAATAGAGTAAGAATGCAACAGCTCAGTCCAACCTTCATCAGTGCACTGTCTGCTCACGTTCCCTGGGGCAAGAGAAATGCCATTAGAACGGTAATTCACAACGACCGACTGGTGAAGCCAAAGACCTGGAATTCACAGCAACCAGGGTGAATAGTTTTATTAGTGAGAGCTATCGTCGATGACGTCCAAAAGCATTATGCTTTCCTATTTAACGTTAGTATTGTAGGAGAAGAGGAGAGAAACACTGCTTGGGAGTGATCTTCAAGAGGATATCAATGACATTTTCAAGGCAAAATCCATTGAGAATCTTTGATGGGGTTACTTGCCACCTTGGCCGAACTGTAGAAATAAATAAGTGAATGTATTGCAGCCAGAAAGTGACTACTGAAACATTCATAATGGATACACAATCAAGATACAATGCCCAGACTAATGATGGTGGATTCCTTCAGCACATATCAATTATAGGCTAAGGAACTGCTCACACCTACAGCAAGATAAGAAGACATGATATACAGTAGCATTTTCAATATTGAAATCTGAAACAAAACAGAAAATCCAGGAACCATATTCTTTATCATCATTGTTTAAAAAAAGATCATTTCTGGGATCTTGCTTTGCTATGTTTCCCCATGTTACAACTGTGACATAGTTGGGTAGTATTAATTCCTTCCGCAGATGATGCCTGACCCGCTGAGTTCCTCCTCTTTGTGATTTAGGTATCTAAATTTTCATTGGGTGCAAAGCATCTTGAGATATTATGGTGACGGACGACATGTCAGAGCAAATCGTTCCTTCTCCACTGTGAATTCCAACAAACCAGAAGCATAGGCCGATCATTCTACTTTCCCGTTTAATTCTTATGTTTCTGCTACCTCTTTGTGTTCTAGAAAGTCTTTATGTCGAAATAAATACATGGAGTCAGGCAGCAAGACAATCCCAAACTGAACCTTGGAACGCCAGGTCTGAAGGTAGGTCAGACAGACCCATCTCCCCTCTCAATAGTTGCCTTGTCAACTAGATTCCGTTGGGCTGTGGCCCATTTCATAAATGGCAAATATTAGCCAAGACTCAACTTCTAATGCAGATAAATTGGAAACATTATCTGGAAATGGAAACTTTTGGATGAGGCCGACACTTTAAAGGTAAAGTATAATGAGAAGATCTTGGTATAAGAGTCCACAGATCTTGGGTCTGATGATGGTGAGCCAATGTACACAGAAAAATCTATTCCCTAGAATGCGCCATTTTAATAAGCAGAAATATTCCACAATGAGAATTGATTTTCCTGGTCATTTTGACAAGTTGTTTGCAGTAAGCCCCTTTGTAAGGACAGTTAAGTCCACATTACCATTTCTAATCTTTAAACTATAATATTAGGCCAACAATAATAAGCTTTTATCTTTTGTTCAGAATTTCTACGCTACTAACCACTGAGGAGTAGTTGTTATTTCGAATGCAATGATTAGTTTTTTCCTGAAATTGGGTTCTGCTTGCCAAGAATGTTTATTGGGAAGTTAGATAAACTGATTTATGAGTTGTGGGATTTTCTGTGCAAGAATGGGGATTAAGGGAACATTCTTTGAATGTGAGGTAGTGTTCCCAATTTAATCCTATTTATAATGACTGAGATAAAGGCGCAGAGAGTAATGTATCAATGTTTGTCACTAGTTTAGGGAGGTTTGTTACATAGACTGGATTCAAAAGGACATGGACTGACTAAATGAATGAAGAAAAAAAGACATAGCACAGAGGTTAATTTGTGAAGTTTGAAGACTTATTTTAGAATTTAACCAAGAAATTCTGGAATTTTCCACAGTTCAGGAACTGTAGAAAAGAAAATTACAAACTGCAAGTTGCAAAGAGGTTGAGAATCCATTTGCACAAAGCTGGCAGGAATATCGAAAAGGCTGATGGGATACAACAAGAGGCCTCAGCCACGGGATGGATGGCTCACCCCAATTTTGTACATTTCCTCAAGGTGCAGTCTTATCCTTATCCATCGCTTAAAATTTATGTTGCCAGACTAGTTTCCCAGAACCTCCGATTTATTATGAGTTAAAATGGATAGAAGGTGCATTCACAATGGTATTGAGAAGAGGGGATGGAGCAAAGGAGCAAAGAACAGGAGTGCATCACCTCACAAACTATTGCCCCCATGACTATCTTTTATCGTACTTTACTGGACTATATCTTGCACTAAACGTTATTCCCTTTATCCTGAATCTACACTGTGGATGGCTTGATTGTAATCATGTACAGTCTTTCAGCTGACTGGATAGCACGCAACATAAAAGCATTTCACTGTACCTTGGTACACAGACAATAAACTAAGCTAAGCTAATCTGCATCTGCACATAGTGGATGGTTTGATTGCAATCATGTATGGTTATTCTCAATCCCCAGGGAGAAGCAACAGCAGCCCTGAGGTTGTAACAGAAACCATAAAATGGCACAAACCTTCTCTCTATCATTCATTTTGTAATCTGAACCAGCATGCCCCCAAAATAAAAACAGGAATGAACCGATAAACATAAACCTAATGGTCACAGATTGACTAGCAGGTGATGGCTTAAATACCAAATTTGGAGCCATTTGTGACCAGTTTGGACATTACAGATCTATATCAGTACAAGAAAGTGCAAGAGTTCCTTATTGAGGTTAAGACCTTAAAAGTCCTGTCCCACGATGCGAGTTTACCCAAGAGCTCTCCCGAGTTTAAAAAAAAAACAAACTCGTGGTAAGTACGTAAATGTACATAGCAGGTACGTCGGAGCACGTGGATGTCTCCTAGCGGCTCGTAATGCTAACGGCAGGTTCTCGGGAAATGCGGAAACTCGTGAAGTTTTTTCAACAGTGTGAAAAATTTCCAAGAGTAAAAAAATACTTGCGATGAAGTACCACAAGTTTTTGTTTTTTTTTTAAAACTCGGGAGAGCTCTTGGGTAAACTCGCATCGTGGGACAGGGCCTTAAGATCCCGTTAGTGTTTGGGTATCCATTTTACTGTTAAGTTTCTGAAGGTCATTTCTCCAGCAATGTGCCAAAGAAACTCACAGACGGAAATGAGTAATGTAAATTGCTTGCTTGTGAAATGAATGTTGAATTTTTCTCTGCTCTGGTTGGTGTGTTTGCTATCTGTGATGAATTGATACTTTTGAAAGTATTGGCTTTTGCGTTAAAGAGTGATTGAAATATTATCAATTCCTACCCTGTGAACAGAGCTTACAGGAAATCATTCATGTGACAACAAGAGGCTTGAATGAAATTACTTGAGCACAGACCATCAGGGACGGGGTAGTTTCAGCAATATTCAAGTTCTCTGGGTGCATCTGTATGAACCTATCAATAATATTGAGTTCCTTTACCCTACTGCTCACACTTTCTAATCAACAGTGAAAAGGGTACATTTCTGGCAGAACCTTTAAGGCGTATTTAATGCTAGTGTCAGATCATTCCCCAAGTGGAGAACACAGATCTCCATTTCAAATCAAATTCTACTTAAATTCTGCAGGGATTAGTGTTGGGACCTATGTTGTTGATATATATATATATATATGACCTGAACGAAAATGTAGATGGGCTAAATAGTATGTTTGCAGATGACACAAGAATAGATGAGATTGTGAATAGTGAAGAAGGTTGCCGAAGTATACAGCAGGATGTGGAGCAGTTGGAGTTCCAGGTAAATAAATGCCAGATGCAGTTGAATCTGAACAAGTGTGAAGTGTTGCATTTTGACAGGTTAAAGTCGAAGTGGAAACTATGTGGTAGTTGGAAGGATCCTTCGTTACTTTGATGATCTTGGGCTGCAACTTCATAGCTTCCTGAAAGTGGCAACACAAGTAGATAAAATAGTGAGGAAGTCATAGGACATGGGGCATTGAGTATAAAAGTCAGGAAGTTATGTTGCAGCTTCATAATTCATTAGGCTACATTTTGAGTATTGTGTGCAGTTCTGGTCACCCCTCTGTGAAGAAAGTAGAGGCTTTGGAGAGGATGCAGAAGAGATTCACTGGGATGTTCCTGATTAGAGGGCATCAGTTACAAGTGTTTAAGGGAAATGTTTTTTTACACAGAAAGTGGTGGGTGCCTGGAATGCACTGCCACAGGAATTGATGGAAATGTCATCGACGATCAACTGGACTCTGATAACTTGCATTCATTTCCCCCAGACACGCTTTATTTACTTGTGCTTAATGAGAGCAGCACAGACCCAGTTACTGCACTGCACTGAAATTCCAATCAGAACGGTCAACTTTTTATACAGATTATGACCCTTGAAATTGTGAGCACTTTCTAATTTCTTATCATCAATAACAATATGTTCTCAAAACATGAATATACAAATACAATAACACTAATACAAGTCAACCTACATGCTATTTAATCCTTTATTTAATTTTCAATATCATGAACCTTGTAGTGTGCGTCAAGAAATACCCATCGCAAAACATCGGGAAACGTCAATGAATGCCAATCAGGAACATTGATGTGCGTCAATGAGTGTCTAAAGGCTGTTGTGCTGTACAGCTATCCTAACCTTTGTCATACTGCGGTTTACACATTGTGCTGTACAGTTATCTTAACCTTTGTCACACTGCAGCTTGCACAGTATCATTTGTTATTTATACAGACATGAATATGCAGGCAATGGAGGCATATGGAGCATCTGCAGGCTGATGGGGTTAATTTAATTTTGTATCATGGTCGGCACAGACATTGTGGGCCTGTTCCAGTGCTGCACTGCTCTATGTTCTAAACTGACCTGTACACCCTCTGCAGAAGAGACAAGGACTTTAAGACTTTTGCCTTCCATCACAGTGAGGAAGTGCCTGGTAGACGCACTCTGGTGGATATTAAACTGTGTTAAGTGTGTGTTTTGTTGTTTTAATCTATGTTATGAATGCAGGGTATACATTTTATTTCAGACTGAAATATCTGAATGGCAATAAAGTATACTTTACTTTACACTGTACTGAAGTGGCATCCAGATTTTGTACAGGGTTTCATTTGGTAAACTGGCTCACGTGGGAAGCTGGTGACTTTCAGCTATTGTTGTTGAGAAAGAAGATGGTGCCTGTGGGCAAAGATCCTGGAGCACCCAGTAAATAAAGCTCGTTATTGGGAATTTGTATAACGTCCTGTTCATTGCAAATTCCCCACGAGTTTGAGGTTTAGGTACGTGCAGTGTTTTGTTTATTTAATGTTTTACTCTGCGCAAATCACAGCAGCACCACTTTTTGAAAGGAAGAGTTAATACAAACTTTGTCAAGGGACAAAACAAAATGCCAACCAGAAATATTAGCCATAGCGAGCTGTCAGAATCAACTCATTTACGAATACCCATGACAAGATTATGCCTTTGCATAACGATGTTCCACTGAAAGCACTGTAAGCCCAGGCGCTCGAGTGTACTGAGAATGCAATGATGACCCTTTTGTGGCTCCTTTTGAGAAATACTTCCACTTGTCACTAATAAATAGATTGGCCCGTGGGCAAGCCGAAAGTGTTGAGAGCCAAACATTCCATTTTGTTTCATTTCCTTCTAATTTTTATACCAGATTGTCATAAAACTGGAGGGCTCCCAAGTCTCTTCAGAAATGTGAGTGTTGCTTTGTCAGTCACTGAGCAGCTTATGAGCATCTTGAGGCAGGAGATTGCAGTGCTTTGTTTTAGCCTGAGTAGCATTGGTGAGCAGTGTCAGCAGGGCTGGTAGTGATCCCTCTCACCACTGTCTCAGATGGGCTCAAATCCTTCCCCCAAATATCTGAGCCAGGCATAGAGAGGGACATGGGATCGCGGGATGACCGAAATGGAGGTGACAGATGCCACTGACCTTTGTCACCAGCTACAGCTGGGCCTGTTAAATGGTGCCCAAATGGCAAATCTTGCATGTTGACTCAATGGGCTGTTTTGTGCACATAGAGGACAGAACTGGTATTAAGCCAAATAAGGAGATAGCATTCAAAGCTTTGTCAAAGCGATAGGTTTAAGGAATAATATTAATCGAAGAGGGGAAATACTTAGGGAAGGCTTGTCAGTCTCCAGACAAATGATAGGGTTGGCTTAAAACCAAAAATGAAGGACTTCAGTGAGATTATCTGGTTGTGGTGCTGAGGGACACGAGAGAAAGGGAGTGATGAAGGGAAATTTTAAACCCTTGGCTTTGTCTGAGTCTATGTGCCTGCGATGCTGCTGCAAACAATATTTCCATTGCATCTGTACCTTGCCCTACTTGTGCATGCGACAATAAACTTGACTTGATTTGACTATGTTAATTCCCAAAGTCTACTCCATCAGCCAGGGGAAATTGGTTGCGTCTTGGGTGGAGTGTCCAGCCCATTGCACCTTGCCTCTTTCTTAACGCTTCTTGAGTGGAATTATTTTTTTATACATGAACCTGATCTACAAAAAAAACCCCAGCAAAGCAGGGATTTTCCTTTAGAGGGCCCCAATCCATTCACCCAAATGTTTAGTCCCAACATTTACGACCTAATCTGGAATAACATGCTCATTCCAAATTCAGCTAATTATCTGCCTACCTTAATCAACAGTGTCTGCAATTCACATAATGGAGAACTACTGCCCTGAACTACTATCTACCTCATTGGAGACTCTCGGACTATCTTTGATCGGATTTTACTGGCTTTATCTTGCACTATTCACGCTATTCCCTTCATCATGTCTCTGTACGCCGTGGATGGCTCATTTGTAACCATGTATTTCCGCTGGAGAGCACATAGCAAACGCTTTTCACTGAACCTCAGTACATGTGCCAATAATCTAAACTCAACTACAAAGGGTGATCACGTGCTCTCCCATCTGGTGGCTCACCTGGTCGGTCTGCGTACTGCAGCAGAACCTTGGGACAAGGAAGAACCACGGTTGCTCCTGTCGCTCCCGCCGGCCAACAGGAGAGGTTGTCCCACATGGAGTGACACCCTACTGAAGGGGAGAGAAGGAATGAGAGTCAGCACACCAAGCAAGAGTTGGGGCAAAGGTTCGGAAACAATGGACGGCAAAGGTGGGCTCAGGTAAAACATGGGAATGAAAGACGGAAATTTATAACAACCTGAAATAAAGGGAGAGGAAAGCAAAAGAAACGGGTGTAGAAGTAGTCTGATGGATTTTTCCAGCCTGCTCCATCATTCACTGCAATGGCTGATCCAATTGGCATTTCCACCACTTTTCTGTGTGCTTCCCCCTCCTCTTCACTACTGTGTGCTTTAAATGTCTGTCTCAGTAGTGAATGTATTTGGTGACTTCACCTCCACAGCACTCTGGGGAAAAGGTTTACAACCCCCTCAGATAAGAAATGCACCCTCATCTCCATTTTCAGTGGGTACTTCATCACTCCAAAACTATGCACTCTGATTCTGGATACTGCCGCTGGGGAAAATATCTTCTCAGCACCCACCATAATTTCTCACAAAATCTTATATTTCAATAGGATTACCCCACATTCGTTTAAGCACTGACATGTTCAGGTTGAAGCTGCTTGACCTTCCTTCATAGACAGACCCTTCAACTCCAGAATCTACCCTGTGAACTTTATCTCTTCTGCCTCTAATTGAAATAGATCACTGCTTAAATATGCAGCCAAAATTGTATGCGATACCACTGATGTGGTCTTACCAGCATCCAGTGAAGTTGCTTCAAGACTTCTTTACCTTTATACTCCTTGCAATAAGAGCTAATACTACTTTAGCCGTCCTAATTACTTACTGTACCTACACACTAATGCCCCCGTCCCACTTAGGAAACCAAAACGGAAACCTCTGGAGACTTTGCGTCCCACCCATGGGTTCCGTGCGGTTCCCAGAGGTTGCAGGTGGTTGCCGGAGGTTGCAGGCAGTGGAAGCAGGTAGGGAGACTGACAAAAACCCCCGGTAATTTCCGGGAATCACACGGAAACCTTGGGTGGTGCGCAAAGTCTCCAGAGGTTTCCGTTCAGGTTTCCTAAGTGGGACAGGGGCATAACACACTACAGAGGCCCAGATCTGTTTGCATCACAATATTATGTAATTTCACTGTTTCAATAATAATTTGCTTTTTGATTCTGCTTCCCAAAGTGGATAATCTCACATTTTCTCCCAGTATCCTTCCTCTGATAATTTCTTGCCAACCTTCTTTGATGACTTTGTGTCTTGCTCACAAACTTGAGGGAGGACAATGATGATTTATTTTTATTGGGTGGCAACTCACTTCCCTCACTCCTGTACCTCATGCACAGTGAAAATAAAAATGACAAGAGATGCAAAGACCAGCTCATTGTATGCTGTCCCCTAATCCATGGGACAGATCCATTCATGGCATGAACCTTACGGTCAGTACCTCACTTTAGCAGAGAGCATGCTGTCATTTCCATGTCCATTTAGATAAACAGGAGCTGATCAGCCCAGGGTAACGGTCACTTCTTTATTGATGCGACTATTGAAAGGGGTGAAGCGTTCAGAACAAATCCCACCCTGCTGTATGGAAAAGCCCCAAGGGACCCACAGTTACAAGTCCTTTCTGTTGCTTTGATATTTCACTCACCGGACTCCTCCTCCAGAAGGAAGGTTGAAACATCGGAAAGACACGACTCCTCTGCCAGCTGGATCTCCAATAAAAGCTCACAGTCAGGATGGATCATCACTGCCTGAAGAACAAATTCAGGAGGTTTGCTGAAGTATGTGATTTATGCAAGGCTGAACCACTAACTTTATTGATGCTATTATTAAACAAAGTTGATCTCTCAATAACGAACACAATTGAATATGTTTCTAAGGTAGCACCTTTGGAATGTTTCAGAGATTGCCTCGCTGGCTCGATCAGTGGAACAAACTAACAGAGTATCCATCCTCTAATAAGCTCTTACAGTCACAACATGTATGCAGCAAATCCAGTTCAACATCTCCTCAGTATTGTCAAAGTCAAAGTCAAAGTATCCTTTACTGTCATTCAGACCTTTCAGTCTGAACGAAATTGTGAATCTTGCAGTCATAACATAGGACAAAACAACACACACGATGAACACAGTTTAACATCAGTCCACAGGCACCTCCTCACTGTGATGGAAGTCAAAAGTCTTAAAGTCCTTGTCTCTTCCCTCCTAGTTCTCCCTCTGCGTTGAGGCGATCCAGCTTTCGATGTAGGGACCCCGCCGGGTGTTGGTAAGTCCCGCGGCTGAATCAGAGCTCCGTGAACGGGCCGGTTCAAACTCCACGGCTCAGGGGTCGCCATGGTATACATTGTGTGGATTAGTGATGGTGCTAGTTTGCTGCAGCGAAGTTTGAAAGGCACCAGCCTGAGAGGACAATGCATTTGGAGGGAGAGGAGGGAGACTGGAGCAATTGTATTAAAGTGATACACATTGTCCAGGTCATCTGGGATGCAGGGTTCATCTAGGCTCCTGCAACCCATCTTTCACACCAACACCCAGGGTGCTAACCTGCCCATCTGCCAATAATGGTGTCAATCCATGCCTCACTGGGCTGCACAACTGAAATATCATTTTGAGGTTAGACACAAAATGCTGGAGTAACTCAGCGGGAAAGGCAGCATCTCTGGAGAGAAGGAATGGGTGACATTTCGAGTCGAGACCCTTCTTCAGACCTATGCCAAGTTCCTGGATGTAAATATCACTAACAATTCATCCTGGTCCAACCACATTGATGCCGTGGCCAAGAATGCACATCATCAACACCTCTACTTCCTCAGAAAGCTATGGCAACTCGGCCTGACTCCATTTGCATTCCTATCTGAATACATCAGATTGGCAACAGCTCTGCCCAAGACTGCAAGAAATTGAATAGAGTAGCTGAGTCCATCACACAAACCAAACTCCCCCCTAATCTATATTTTTTATGTTGCCACGAGAAACCAGCCATAATCGAGGACCAGTCACACCACAATCATTCGTTCATCTTCCCTCTCCCGTTGAGAAGATATGAAAGCAGCACTAGCTTCAAGAACAGCTTATTTTCTGCTGTTATCAGACTCTCTCTCTCTCGCATGCTAAGGATGTATTCCTGATCTACCCCATTTACCTCGTAGCAATTCTTTCTTGCACTTTTTAAAATCAGCTTTTTATCTGTAGTATTAACATTACGTTCTGCACTGTGTATTTTCCAATTTGCACTACCTGATATACTTATGTATGGTATGTTTTGCCTGGATAGTGTGCAGGTGAGGTTAGATTAGAAAAAAAAGTATCAAATATTTAAGGAAGGAAGGGGAAGATAACTGACAAACTAGCTGAAGTTAGAGAACGTAAACTTGTAGCAGACAGAACATTTGCATGTTTTTTTTTTAAAAAACAAGGAGGGACAGGTTAGCAGAAGGACTATTAGGTATTTGTAACACATGGCATAGCTTTTATACTAACTGATGTGAGTTTTACATTTTTAAAGAAGTGAGAACGTCTAGGGAACAATAGACTCATTAGTTCCACACGAGTGGGAGGAAAGATAATGGAAGCCATAATCAAAGATAGAACAGAAAAATTCTCCAGAAACTGTGGGGGATAAAGAATCATTAGCAAAGGACGAAGAAACATCAAAACTTCCATAAACGTATTGAATTCTTTGAAGGAATGACAATAAAGGATAGAAAAGGCCAACATGCAAAATGTAACGAATCGGGATTTTCTAAAGGCCTTTGTTAAAGTATTGTACAGGCAGGGGATGGAAAGAGGAACTCCATGGAACTGGACACAAGTACAAGGATGGAATTTATCAATTATAAAACAGGAAGAGGTGTTTAAAATTATTTATTTGGGCTGGTAAAAGGTGAAATGTATTCAATAAGTGATTTGGAATCACACAAACAATTCAACCACAAAACAGAAAAAAAATTGTAATATGTACAGATGTTAATAAACCTGCAGAACGGAAATGGCAGAGGCAGTGGGGCCTAACACGCTTTCTAAATCATCTAAATGGAGCAAAGGGTTGATGGATAAGTACATCAGGTAGTGCAAATTGGAAAATACACAGTGCAGAACGTAATGTTAATACTACAGATAAAAAGCAGATTTTAAAAAGTGCAAGAAAGAATTACAAATAAAAAGGCTATAAAAATGCAAATGGAGTTCATCTCTATGGAATTAGAAACAAGTAGAGTTCTCTTAAACTTGTGGTACTTGGGTTAGACCAGGGTTGGGGAACCTTTTCATGTTGGAATGCCGCATTAAGTTAGCTGTAACCTAATATGGCCGCATCCAAGAAACTTCAATTGGATATACTTCAAAATGTATCCTTTTGGAGTATTGCGTGAAGTTGTTCTGTTACGTTGAGGGCTAATTCATGCTGCCAATCAGTTATAGTTCTCATTGAAAGAGGCAGTTGTTTGTACTTTGAAACCTTATCGGGGTCTACGCATCCTACAACTTCGACAATGCATTATTTTATGATTACTACATCGCTAAATGGCCTCCCTCCTCCCCCCCCCAGCATATAAGCTACTTCGGTAGCATTATATACGGGTTTTACCGCTGCTTGAAATAACTGCCTTTGCCTTTGCTTTTCATCTTTTCATTTCTGCAATGCAACCTTTCGCGCCTCTCTCAAATTTGAAATATTTGTGGTCCTTATGAGTGGCATAATGCTGATGAGCGGCATAATGCTGATGAGCATTGAATTTCTTCAATGTTGATATTGCAGTATCACAAAGCGAGCAAATCATCTTATCTTTAGCAGAAACAAGATAATATTGCAGTTCCCAATCCTAATTAAAAACTATTTTTCTTCCATCAGCATTCTCTTCGTTTTCTTTGACATGGGCTGTTAAGCAGACAGAATTTAAAAAAATCAAACAAATACGCTGTTTAACTATTCTCAAATTCAACTTCAAACTGAAAACCATGTGCACTTCTATCAAAAGTTCATAAGGCTGAAGACTGGACGGCCAGCGGACTATTCCCGACATTTTCCCTCTCATCAACCAGCCTCAGGTGATGGTGGCGCCAGTCAGGCAGGGAGGTTAACGTACCTTCTGGAGTCGCATTAGAACTAAATCATGAGCATAACAGGTGTTAATGCTGGCCCTCGTGGCTAAAGGTATCAGGGGGTATGGAGAGAAGGCAGGTACAGGATACTGAGTTGGATGATCAGCCATGATCATCTCGAATGGCGGTGCAGGCTCGAAGGGCCGAATGGCCTACTCCTGCACCTATTTTCTACGTTTCTATGTTAAAATAGCCCTCATGACTTACTAATGTTTTAATTGTGGCTGTCAGTCAGGGAGGATTATTTTGTTGAATCTTCTTTTACTCTCTGGTATTTTAAACGTTCATTTTAAGATTAAAATAAAAATAATAAAAGATGAACAAAAACATATTAATAAAAATAAAAGTATTTGTTCTACAAAATTTGGATTCATTCAAGAGGCCGCAGTTAATGGCCTAGAAGGCCGCAGGTTCCCGACCCCTGGGTTAGACACTATTTAGAACACCATACACGGTTCTAATCTTCTACATCTGTAATAAAGGTAGAAGCACTGGAGACTGTGCAGAATTGAAACCTGCTAAAGATGATGAAAGGTTATAATCACCAGGCAGGACTGGTGACAATTTCCTCCGGAAAAGAGGCGGCTAAGTGAAGATTAAACAAAATTAATTAAATTATGGGTTGTATTGGATTTGTAGGACAACAAAGGAAAAATATTTTCTTACGCGAGAATCTAAAACTAGCGGCAAAAGTATAAGATAGCAATACATTCGACAAGGAATTCTTCATGCAAAAAGAGGTATGGTTATTAAAAGGGAGGGAAGCACAGATGCACAGAGGGGTAGATGGAGACGGCAATGATGTACGTGGGAGGAAGCTCACTTTAAATGACCACCACTAAAACAATCCACCTTCCAGAGCCACAGGTGCATCTCACTCCAAATTTCCCCCTTTGAAGCCAATGTTGAACTCTATCTACCTTCCTTTCCATGACCTGATCCCTCTAGCACACCGAGGTATTTTGTGAAAGCAGGTGCGTTTATGTCTACTTAATGGAAAAACACGATTGCCTCTTGCCTTGCAATTCACAACTCGCTCCTGGATCATTGAGCAGGCTTTGTTCCTGTGTTAAATTTATTTTACATATTAAATTTAATGCACATTATTTTATTGAATGCAAATTCCATGTGTGGATTTGTAATTTCAGTAACAGGTACCTGCTTGCAGAATATGTGGAGGTAAGGTTGGCACTCTCTGTTTACAAGTACAGGGGCACCGTGTTTCCATGGTGTCTGCAATAATGCAGATTTTGTTATTCAAGTTGGATAAGACTCAGCAGAATAGGTAATCAGCAGGGAATGTGCTACGTATTTTTCTGAACTATGAAGTTGGAGTTTGCACTGAAGCCGTTTGTCCATCCTGGCTCTGGTGCCCTGACTGAGTAGATTACCTGATCTGCAATTTACAAGCACAGGGTCCAAAGTCCTGACACAGGGTCTTGACCTGAAAAGTCTACCATTTCTTTTCATCCCCTCAGATGTTGTTGGACCCATTAAGTTCCTCTAGTAAATGTTTTTGCTTGGTGCAGAGCCAAAATATATTGAGATATCAAAGGAGAAGCCATGGCAAGTAACATTCAAATCCCACTATTACCACTGGAATGGAGTGTCCTCATTGTTCTCATCAGTATTCTCGTTATCTACAGCCTGGTTGCACCAGCTTTAACTATCAAATACCACAATATCATGAGAATATCCTAGTTAATAATAAATTATAATGCAAGATAATGTAAGAGGAATTTGACTTTCTTTGGATTATGAAGCTTTGTAATTCTGTGCTGTAGAAGAGCTGGGTAATCAGGAAGTTAGAGGCCTGCATTCAAGCTGCTTCTTGTTATATGCCCAAGTAAAATACCATTGACAACAGTAGGAGCAGATGTATTTCCTTTGTAGTTGCTAATCTGTAAACAGGAACGTCTGTGGGTAGCTGACATTAATGTGAGCAGCAGTTTGTGATTGATAGAACCACAAGATGACAAGTGCATCAGTGATATACTCTGTGATTGATGTGTTAGACGTCATTACTGCAACTCTGTATAAACATACAATTACGTTTCCAAAATAATATAAAAATATGTCGTATGACTTTGCTCATTAGAGTGGTATCTTGGGAGAACCAGAAGTATCACTGGATACTTCTGGATTGTAACATTTCCAGCCACTCCCGTCTGACGCAAAAGTAAAGTTTGTTGGCTTACCTAACCTATTGTGAGTTGTCAGGTTTAAGAAATGAACCTTAACAATCAGAGAGAAAAAGGTAGGAGCAAGCTTTGGGGATGGGAGAATAGAACCTTGTTATGATGCGAGAGATTTTCACTACTCTGGAAAACCAGGGTTTGGCACATTCGTTCACTAGTCTTGCACTGCATGTTGTTCGCAGAATGCTCACCTTCCACCAGGAAACGAACATTGGATGAGTTAGGTAATGGAGTCAAAGTACTCATTCAATGGAGTCAGTTAAATATATAAACACCAGAAAGTTGATGGCTCTCTCCTGGTTTGGAAGTCTGATGCCACTTCCAAGGCAGGAAAATGGGGTTGAGAGGGAAAGATAGATCAGCCATTAATGAATGGTGGAGTGGATTTGACGAGCCAAATGGCCTAATTTTGTTCTCACCAGTTATGAACAAATAAACACAAGGCTGGCAAGACATGGCTGGAATAAGGGAAGTCTCATGGCCTTGCATTTTGTTTCATGGGAGCTTCTCCTGTTGGATACTCCCCAACATCCAGGTTCTTCGATCAACTTGATCCCCCCCCTCCCCCCACATAAGTCTGAAGAAGTGTCTCGACCCAAAATGTCACCTATTCCTTCACTCCATAGATGCTGCCTCACCCGCTGAGTTTCCCCAGCAATTTGTCGACCTTTGATTTTTCTGGCATCTGCAGTTCTTTCTTAAACCTTTCACTATAGAGCCATCTCAAAAGGCAAATTGGCTGCTGCAGACAGAAAAAATCAATTATTTTTTATTGGATGCCTCATTTACTGATCCCATTCACTTTAACAATTTAGATAAGAAACGTTTTTATATGCCTAAAATTGTGCATAATTTGAAGCTATTAGACTCTGGCAAAATAGAAACTGTGCAGTCAACTGTAACAATATGTTCTTCTAAGATGCCAGACTACTGAGAGTTATATTTTTCTGGCTTATTTTTGAAAAATGCTCTGTAAATATCTTCCTTTGTCTGTTTGTGTGATTCTGGAGGCAACAAGGCAAGTGCAATTTCCTTCACACAAAAACTGCAAACTTTTGCTGGAAATGGAAGTGAGTAATGTGAAGCTCAGTTTCTGTTCGTGTTTAATTTATTTCTCGTCATTTTCAATTTGTACAAATATAATCCATTTAATAATTCCCAGCATCAACATAGCCAACTGGTTTGTTCTTGTCTTTTGTGACGTTTCTTAGCACTTTTTGTCATTTTTAGAATCAATGTGCAGTTAACTAGATTTTATTTGCAGAGAGGTGTTTAGTTTAAAAATTTATTTCATTTTCACCTGTAGTTTTTCAGCAAATTTGCAAAAGTCAAACACATTATATGTGTTTTGAAGTGACTGCTTTTTCCAATTCACCCTACCATGCAAATCATTACCTCATCTTATTTTGTGGATGCAATAATGACTTCAACATCAATTACCTACGGACAGAAATTGGCATCAAAAGATTGCAACCGACAACTTCCACGATTAACTTTTAATAAAGCAAATACGTCACACTGGAAGTGGCTAATCCTGAATGATTTATAGTGTTCGCCTGGGGACCTTCGTTGTATACTTTATCAATCCCACCAGTCATTCTCATGTATTAAAAATCTTCCTACGCCACACTATTATTAGTTCACATATGCCCCAGTCTGAGGTCCTGATGTTCCTGCTGCATGTAACGGTTTGGGACACAAGGTGCTAAAAGTGGGACGAGAAAGAGGTCCATCTCAGGCCTGCCAGAGCAGAACATGGTGGGAAAAGCTCTTACTGATCAATGAACATCGGTGACTCAAATGGCAAGATCGATGATGCTACCCCACCCCTACCTGTAGCTGTTGTGCTGATTATATGTAAAACAACAGCAAGTGCCATTAAGTTTAGGGTTCCTTTTTGATACCAAAACCTGGACCAAATTTCATGACCAACTAATGATTTAAGGAGGTAGAAAAGGAGGCCAACTTCAGGAATGAGATACCTCCAAGGCAGCACATTTGACAGTGGAGGACTGGGTTGCAAAGCCACATCTGTGAAGCAAGGGTGCATTTAACCGTAATTACTTGGAAATGAAGAGTCTTTTGGCAGCTGTAGCGGAGCAGCCTTGCGGAGGTGTGGACATGAGATTCTGCGGCGGCAGGCGAGACTCGAGGATGGTCTGTTGCCTCCCTGGTGTCAGGGTTCAAGATGTCTTGAACTGACTTCAGAACATTCTCGAGAGGGCAGGTGAGCAACCGGAAGTGGTTGTGCATGTGGGCACAAACGACGTTGGGTAGAAGAGGAAGGTTGTTCTGCAATGTGACTTTAAAGAGTTAGGAAGAAGATTGAAAAGCAGGACTTCTAGGGTGGTTATCTCTGGATTGCTTCCTGTGCCTCATGCTGGTGAGGGCAGGGACAGGGAGATAGGGGATCTGAATGTGTGGCTGGGGGGGGGGGGGGGGGGGGGGGGGGGGGGTGCGGGGAGTTAGATTGATAGACCACTGGGATCTCTTCTGGTGTAGGGGTGACATGGACAAAAGAGACGGGTTACACCTTAACAGAGGGGGACCAACATTCTGGCATGCAGGTTTGCTAGTGATACACGTGTGGGTTTAAACTAAATAGCGGGGGGAGGGGTTGACAAATTGGGAGTATATAGGTGGAGTTAAAGGGGAAGCGAGTACAGGATAAGGTGCAAAAGACTCCCAAATTAATGGGAAGGAAAGTTCGAGAAGGAATAAGGGAGTAAGGTCAGGGGCAATGACCAGTGTGAGAGGGGAGGTGAATATCAAAGTGATGGATGTTTATGTTAAATCTATCGTGTATTGTGTTCTTTTTACTTGTATGGCTGTATAGTAACTCAAATATTATTGTACCTTAATTGGTGCATGTGACAATAAATGTGAACTTGAACTTGAACAGACCATAATGGGAGTTGTCTACAGGCCCCCCAAATAGTAATCTGGATATAGGGTGCAAGTTGAATCAACAGTTAAAATTGGCATGTAGCAAAGGGAATGCTACAGTGGTTATGGGAGATTTTAATATGCAGGTAGACTGGGAAAATCAGGTTGGTATTGGACCCCAAGAAAGGGAGTTTGTGGAGTGCCTCTGAGATGGATTCTTAGAGCAGCTTGTAATGGAGCCGACCAGGGAGAAGGCAATTCTGGATTTAGTGATGTGTAATGAACTGGATTTGACAAGGGAACTCAAGGTAAAGGAGCCATGAGGAGATAGTGACCATAATATGATGTTTTAATCTACAATTTGAAAAGGTGAAGGGAAAATCGTAAGTGTCAGTATTACAGTTGAGCAAAGGGGACTATGGAGGCATGAGGGAAGAGCTGGCCAAAGTTGACTGGAAAGAGACCCTAGCAGGGATGACAGTGAAACAACAATGGCAGGTATTTCTGGGAACAAAAACATAAGGTGCAGGATCAGGTCATTCCAAAGAGGAAAATAAATTCTAAGGGGAGTAAGAGGTGGCCGTGGCTGACAAGGGAAGTCAAGGACAGTATAAAAATAGAGAAGATGTATTACATAACAAAGAACGGAAAGCCAAAGGATTGGGAAACTTTTAAAGAGCACAGAAGATAACTAAAACGGTTGCTGTGGCTGCTGCCGCGATCTTGTTGAAGATGGCAGAAACTGCAGAGAATGTAGTCATTGAATGTACAGGCCAGGGAGTGGAAGGTGTGGACAAGGAGAACCTTAACCTGGGAAAAATGTGCAAAAATAGAGCAGGAATAGCTACCATCTCCCAACACTCAAGAACGTTTTCAATGTGAGAAAAAAGTAAATTGGGATTTCTAAAAGTGAGAATATCGCCACTTTGAGGTTTCTCAGCAGATCCTTGACTTGGTGTTATAGCAGAATGTGGTACCTACTTAGTGCACCGAAAATGGGCAAAATCCAATTTCCACACTGCAGGGCACTGCCGAAGACACAAGTATACAACAGAGAGGGATATTTAATGTACCTCACAATATTCTTGGGCTAGTCCAAAACCAATCTCCCAAAGATGCTAGGTGGACTTGGCACTTTCCCTTGCAACCGCATGAGATGCAACACTTTCCCTTTTCCCCCCTCGATGAAAGCCAAGCAATCGTGCCAGGTGCGACAGGTTTACCTGCAGTCTTCCAAATCATCTATTGCGTCCGCTGGTAGTGTCCAGATCTATATCTGGCAAATGTTGGGCGATTTGTGGAAACACCTCATCGTCCGACATTCAAAGCTGACCTCCCGGAAACTGAAAAAAAATCCCATCCGCCTCCACTTCTCTGCAATGGGTATGCAGAATGGCAACAGCGAGCAGTGCGGAAATTGGAGGAACATACCTCATATTCCGTAATAAAGTCTGCAGAGGAACATCGAATGACCCAATTCTGTTAGTCAATGCTGTCTACTCCCCTTAATCAGTCCCCTGCACAAAACCCCCTCCAGCCTTCTGGCTACTCCTCCTTTTCCCTTTCTTGTCCCCACCCACCCCCACCCCCGATCAGTCTGAAGAAGGGTTTCGGCCCGATAGTTGCCTATTTCCTTCGCTCCATAGATGCTGCTGCACCCGCTGAGTTTCTCCAGCTTTTCTGTGTAACCTCCCAAAGATGCTACTTGGACTTGGCCATCTGTGTATGCCCAGCACTTTCCGTTTTATATGAAAGCCAATTCTGCATCCACAGATGGCAGTAAATTATTCTGGGTGTCCGAACACTGGCAAATGTTGCTGATTTGTGGAAACATTCATGTCAGACATTCAACTGTGCAGGAAACTGAAAAAAATGGATTACTTCTGGCAATTATGCAGAATTGCAAATGAAGTGCAAAATTTGAACGATATAAAAAGTAATAAAATGCAGAGGAAATAAATGACCGTGGGAACAATGTTCCTACCAATAATAGTAGCACAAAATATATTTAACTACATCTAATATATACTAATCAATTTAAATTGAGTTCATAGCGATATTAAAATGGTTCATACATTAATAGTATTTGATTATGTTAACAATTCCATTGGAAATACTATTCAGAATAATTTTTACTCACAAAAATGTGTCAATAAAATCAAATGGATTTATCACTTTCATTGTCTAGGTAATGCAGAATATGGAGAATCCATTAGCAAGGCAAAACATTGTATATGTAGTGTTTAAGAAGGAACTGCAGATGCCGGAAAATCGAAGGAACACAAAAAAGCTGGAGAAACTCAGTGGGTGCAGCAGCATCTATGGAGCGAAGGAAATAGGCAACGTTTCGGGCCGAAACCCTTCTTCAGGCGGTCTGAAGAAGGGTTTCGGCCCGAAACGTTGCCTATTTCCTTTGCTCCATAGATGCTGCTGCACACGCTGAGTTTCTCCAGCTTTTTTGTGTACATTGTATATGTACATGTGTATATAAAGTCCAGTCTGTGACAGCGGTTATATTTATTCAGTTTTTGTCTGAGGGTCTCCAATAGCTCAACTCATGCAGTATTTTGTCATCTGAATTTTTAATGTTCAGCTGAAAAATACACAGCTATGAGTTCAGCACTTGTCTGAAGGGTCTCGACCCAAAAACGTCACCTATTCCTTTTTTCCAGAGATGCTGCCTGACCCACTGAGTTACTCCA
This sequence comes from Leucoraja erinaceus, assembly GCF_028641065.1. Classification (NCBI taxonomy): domain Eukaryota; kingdom Metazoa; phylum Chordata; class Chondrichthyes; order Rajiformes; family Rajidae; genus Leucoraja; species Leucoraja erinaceus. Next base: position 13,031,658 of record NC_073403.1, read on the forward strand.
GCTTTTTGTGCCTACTTGCAAATAATCAGCAGTTTCGGCCTTTCTATTCTACATTTCCTGTTTATTCCTTCTTTTCTATTTTTATATTCCCCTCTTTACAACTCCTCCAGACTTGACCACTTCCTATTCACCAATAACCCCACCACCTTATTTCACCTCTTCACCTGCTGTGACCCTCCGTCCCATCATACGAGATTGATCCCTGGGAAGGCGGGACAGTCATACGAGGAAAGATTGAAAAGACTAGGCTTGTATTCACTGGAGTTTAGAAGAATGAGGGGGATCTTATAGAAACATATAAAATTATAAAAGGACTGGACAAGCTAGATGCAGGAAAAATGTTCCCAATGTTGGGCAAGTCCAGAACCAGGGGCCACAGTCTTAGAATAAAGGGGAGGTCATTTAAGACTGAGGTGAGAAAAAACGTTTTCACCCAGAGAGTTGTGAATTTATGGAATTCCCTGCCACAGAGGGCAGTGGAGGCCAAGTCACCTGATGGATTTAAGAGAGAGTTAGATAAACCTCTAGGGGCTAGTGGAGTCAAGGGATATAGGGAGAAGGCAGGCACGGGTTATTGATAGGGGACGATCAGCCATGATCACAACGAATGGCTGTGCTGGCTCGAAGAGCCGAATGGCCTCCCCCTGCACCTAGTTTCTATGTTTCAATGTTTCTATCACAAACCTTCTCTTACATCCTCTCCACCCTTTCATTGCTTTTAAAGCTTGTTGATCTTTTTAAACAAAAATCTGACAATGATCAATGGCATCTTTGCTTGGGCTTGCACCCACACAGACCAGCTGGCACTGCATCAAACACCGGAACCAGTTTGTTGCATACATTTCTTTAAGGGAGCACATACCCAAACCATATTTTTTACATCCTTCCTTTAATGATAAAAATGGACAAAACAAAATCCATTCTCCATGTGCTTTGTATTGGCAACAAATCTTTCAGATGCTTTTGTCTACCTTTGATTTTCCAGCATCTGCAGTTCCTTCTTAAACACTTTGTCTACTCCACTGGTGGGCGGCGCGGCCTTGCGTCAGCCGGCGTGGCTTTAATGGCCGCGGGACAATCACCATCGCCAGCCGGGGGCTTTGACTTTGACATCGGGGGGGGGAGTGCAGTGGAGAGATAAGTTTTTTTGTCTTCCATCACAGCGATGTGATGGATGGTTGTGTAAATTGTGTTGTGTCTCAGGTCTTTTTCGTTTTGTAATGTATGGCTGCAGAAATGACATTTCGTTTGGACCTCAACGGGGTCCAAATGACAAATAAATTGTATTGTGTACTGCGAAATCTCCTCAAGGTATGCCTACTTTGAAGAAGTTCTTCTCCTCCCTCTGAAGACAGTTTTACAACCTCCTCTCTAACTGCTCCCCCTCTGAGATCCCCCCCTTCCCTCCAACTCTGTCTCCTCCCCTTCTCAGTTCTCCCTCAGCCCCCTCCTCTTCCTTTTTCCTTTCTTCTCCCTGCCCACCCTACATCAGTCTGAAGAAGGGTTTCGGCCCAAAACGTTGCCTATTTCCTTCGCTCCTTAGATGCTGCTGCACCCGCTGAGTTTCTCCAGCACTTTTGTCTACCAAGTCTGTCAGATGATTGGTTTAATTGACTGCCCTTCCAGATCTGGTCTTCCACAACTGACAGGTGGATTTCACTGCCTTCTGGCACTCTGGTGTTGGTTTGGTGAAATTCATTCCCCTTGTGACTTTAATCCGTGCCAGCAGCAGGTCTCTGGCACCTCCATGGAAGCAGTGTTTTCCACCTTATTTTGGCCCCCTCTATTTGCTTTGCTGCACCTTTCTGGTTTCCCTGCACTGCGAAAAACACCTGTACACTCGGCTTGAGCTGTGCTGTGATTACTTGGGTTGAAGCGTACATTGTGTTCCCTGCTGATGTAGCCTCACCAGTCCCACCTACTGGACTGCATGACTTCCAAATATAGGTGAGAGTTTCCTGATCTACCACATCACAGCTCTCCATTCTTTCCATACACCATTTCAGTACAGCATCACCCAGCCAGTGTCAGTGGAGCCTTGCTGTACATTAACAACATGGGACATGTTGCTTTAAACCCCCAGGTTGATGGCTTGCTCCATGTGGCCATTACATGTTGCTCCTGGGTCGACTTGAAATGTCACTTGCTGTTTTTGCTACAACATCTTGGCAAAAATGCATTCAAAGTGCTTTCCTTTCACAGAACAAACTTCATGTGGCATTCAGTACATTGTGTTCAATTGATATGCTGAATCTGACAATGTCTCTATCCCTACTCTGCTTATCACAGCATAGAAAAATATAGCACATAGGAACTTGTACTCAAAGCCTCTTGCAAAAATGGTCCACTTAGCATTCAGCTCTTCAAGCCTGCTCCTCCATTCAATACAACTATGGCTGATTACTTTAGACTTTAGAGATACAGCGCAGAAACAGGCTGGCCCACTGAGTCCAAGCCGACTAGCATTCGCCCCATACACAAGCACTATCCATATCACACCAGGGACAATTTACAAAAGCCATTTAATCTAAAAACATGTACATCTTTGGAGTGCGGGAGGAAACCGGAGCACCCAGAGGAAACCCACGTGGTTACAGGGAGAACATACAAACTCCATAAAGATAGCACCCGTAACCAGGATCGAACCCGGGTATCTGGCGCTGAAAGGTAGCAATTCAACCACTGCGCCACCCTTTGTCATATATTTCTATTCTCACCTTCTCTGTATATATGCGTTGATTCATTTTGTGATGAGCAATCTACCTCCATCTCAAAACATATTCAATAACTTGGTCTCCCCAGCATTCTATGAAAGCAAATTCCCCAGGTTTACCTCTCTCAGAGCGAAGAAATTTCTCCAAGATCTCAGCCCAACATGTTATATCCCATATTCCAAGTCCATGAACTATCATCATCAGTTGCCCCCTCACCCGCAGCCTGTCTATAAATCTATCCGAAAACCATCCAATGAGTTCCTCCATCTTTCTTCTGCACTGTTGAATACAGATCCAGCCAACCTGATCTCTACTTGTATGTCAGAACTGTCCACCCAGCAATCAACCTGTGAACCTTCACTGCACTTCTCTGTGGTAAGTATATCCTTATTTAGATAAGGACACTAAAGCTACACATAATAATCCAGGTATGTTCTCACTAAAGCCCTGTATAATTGCAGCTAGATGTCTTTGCTCCTGTGCACAAACCCACCTGCAGTAAATGCCTAGGTACTGGTTGTCTTTTTAGTTTTTGCTGCATCAGTGAATTAAATTCTATTGTTCCCTTCATTGCATATAGTTTGTTTTTTGTAAATTCACATTTTGTGCTCTTTTCCCCACGCGAGACATTTCATTTGCAGCCTCTGAGATTGCCACCCACAATAGGTGCAGCATTTAAACCATTTTGACTGAACTTTCTCTGCTCTGCCTCTTGCCTTGTGTCCACATGTACTACCCACTGCTGACCACCCGAAATTTCTGGCCTGACTTTAGATAGCTCTGCAGTATTGTGTACCTAAAATGCACTTTCATCAAGTTAAACTTGACCCACCTTTTCAATGTTCCCTCAGGCTCGATTCCTGCACTCCACAAATAATCCTGTGGTGTATAACTACTAACTGTCATCAAATGGTGAGCTACTGTTACCTCAAGAAGCCAACTTCAATAACAATCATCATCCCTTGTATGCAGTTCAGTGGAAGGCCGACCACCTCAATAAAAATGTGTGTCCTTGTGTAGTTCCATATCAAAGTCCACTTTGGACAGTGTGCTACATGTCCACCCGCCAACTAACACAACCTTCAAAACTGGTTCTCTGCTAATTGTCCTGATTCTGTTCAAAATTATCAAAGGATTTTTCTTGCTCCTGGTGTGTAAACTCTTTCATTTTAAAATGCGTGTAACAACTTTAATGCCGCTTCAGACGCTCAAATGAGGGGTTTCTGTCATGGGACAACTCTCTGCTCTTGTCAAATGCATCAACACCCTAACTTCCATCCAACATGGTTTATCTGCTGTTACAGCTCAATATCTCTAACATCAACCTTTCTCTTTGTTACCTACTGTAAATACCTACTGTAAATTCTTCAGACAGGTTGCTGCAATTCAAGTGTTATTTATTCCACTGTGCTCCCAAGTGTGTCTCAGTGCACTGCCAAATATTACCCAAGTTTGGATGATTCGCACAATCTCTTTGGCATTCAGATTTAGATAGAGACTGAGTTGTAGAGTTTATCAACAAGCCCACCTAACATCTAAGGGCGGCACAGTGGCACAGCTGGTAGTGCTGCTGCCTCACAGTGCCAGACACCCGGGGTCAATCCTGACCTCAGATAGTCTGTGTGTGTGGAGTTTGCACATTCTCACTATGACTGTGTAGGTTTCTTCTGGGTTCTCCAAGTTCCTGCCACATCCCAAAGACAGGTTGTAGGTTAATTGGCTCTCTGTTAAATCACCCCCAGTGTGCAGGGATCAGTTGAGAATGTGGGATAACACAGTACTAGTGTGAAGGGGAGATTAATGATTGGCGTGGACTCGGTGGGCCAAAGGGCCTGCTCCCATTCTGTGTCTTTCAATCAATTACTAAGTTGAGCTGCCTGAGAAACAAGGAAGTAGCCAGTGACTAACTAAAATCAAGGGTATTACACAAAACAAGTTTCAAGTGAGGGCCAACATTCCTCCTGTACAGGGCAACAGGTTCTTTATTTCTAATTCATTTTGTGATCCGAAGAGTTGATGGCAAGGTCAGCATTTATTATCCTTCCCCAATTTGCTCTTGTAAAGTCAGATGACAATTAACTTCAAGGGGAATCTACAGTTGACCACCCCCAACACTATTACTACTAATATAGTTTGCCCATTTCATATGAAGATGCAAGTGCCCAATGGGTAGTAAAAGCTCTATTTGGTGGCATGGCTTGCACCTGAAGCCCTCTTCCTTGCCCTTCTTGTGGTTAGCTGTGCAGTTGGGAGGTGCTTTTGCACATCGCTCCCATCCGCAGCAGGAATCCTCTTGTGTAGGAAGGAACTGCAGATGCTGGTTTAAACCGAAGATAGACAAAAAGCTGGAGTAACTCAGTGGAACAGTCAGTATCTCTGGAGAGAAGTAATGGGTGACATTTCGGGTCGAGACCCTTCTTTTCTGGAATCCTCTTTTCTAACAGAATAGCACATTACTTCAATTGGTTTCTGTGGGTGTTGGGGTCTGTGGGATGATGAGATGGAAGTATGTAAAATTATGAAAGACAGATAGGCAGAATCTTTGCAAGTTTATTTTACACAGAGGGTGGTAGATTCCTGAAACACACTGCCAAGAAACAGATAAAAATGGTGATGTTTGAGGGATTTATGTAGACACAGAATTAAAGAACTTTGACCATACGCAGGCAGAGTGCAGTTTAAGTTGGCATTAGGGTCATCACAGATATCATGGGCTGAAGGGCCTGTTTCTATACTGTACCGTTGTATGTTCAAGATCATAATTGACAAACATATTAAATAGTAGCAGAGCATATTTTAAAAAAAATCAGTAGTTGTTCACCTCAATGTCTTTAGTTCTTGACTGTGCATTTGAGTAAAATCAGTGATTTTGAAAGATTGAAGTTTGTTAAAGTTTAGCACTGTGTGATGATGAATGACTATACAAATCTATTGACTGATTGAATCATAACATTTTGCGCAGGCATGTTCCAGAGAGAACCATCGCTCTCGTTTGTACTTCCATCCAGTCACAACAAAGAACCGTGTCACCGTGATTAAGCAATTGCCAGAGTCATCTCTGTGATGATATTTCTAACATGAAAATAATCAGATTTCTTCTGGGATATTTTTATTACATACATATTTCTTAAAATAAAGTTATAATATACAATGTACATAATGAAGATATCTCCATGGGAATTTAGTCAGTAATGGAATAGCTAAAAAAAAAAGCATGGGACCTTGTGCAAAAGACAACTCCTGTGGAACTATCCCAAATAAAATACAATTTACCCATTTGTCCTTCACGGTTCATTCTCACAAGGACAATGGACTCGTATACTCCAACACTTTACAAAATGGCAACCATTCAATTGAGATGTTGTAACAACAACCTTGGTTTCTCTCTCCAGCCTCATTGAACTTTTTTGGTTGCATGAAAAGAACACGGCAACTGTGCACACATGCTAAATTCACCTCAAATGCTAACTAATTGAGTCTGCCCCTCATAGCTGCCCCATTAAATCAAATCTATTCCACCCTCCCTTGGCAGTCTCAGGCAATAACCATTCTCCATTAAAATGCTCCCACCTTTGCTCTTTAACAATAACATTTTCTCTAAGCCTCACTATCAGGTCTCCCAACCATCCTCAACTTAACAACTGATACAGGGACATACATCTATCGGTCTTTAAGACCACCTCTGGTCTGACATCTATCTAGAAAAGCAACGGCAACTCAAAGCTGCAGTTGCCATTGTTGTTGACCTTCGGCAAAATCAGTAATAAAAGAGCATTTAAAGTGCTGTGAAAGCTAGACCTCCAATAGCTCACCTTCTACTCCCCTGTCTGAGCCATATCTGCACTCATGTAACCTGCCACCTATAACAAATACTCAAATGCAGCTTTATCTTAGCAGAATGATATACAAACTACTAATCTTGTCCTATGCACAAGGATGCCATCCAAGAGAATTGCCAGAAGACAGATTGATATGATGTACATACCCGAGAGAGTAAGGACATTATGAATGAATTTTATTATTCCAAACAGCAGCCCAGTCAATGTTATAAAGAAAGACAAAGTGCTGGAGTAACTCAGCAGATTAGGCTGCATTTCTGGAGAAAATTGACGTTTTGTACCAGAACCCTTCTTTAGACATAAAGAACCTGATCTGATCCTATCCATGATATTCAGTCTGGCTCCTATGTGACTCCAACCAAACATTGTGGTTGCCTCTTGCTTGTTCTCTAAACTGGCCGAGAGAGCAGACATGGGAACTTTAGGAATGGACAGCAAATGCTGGCTATTCCAGTGACGTTTTCACTCTGCGATGGATTGAACGAGTGTAAGAATTAAAAAAGAAAACTGATCCTATACTTAGAAAGTTATGGGGAAACATTTTTGTATCTTGAAGTAAGAGGTTTCCATGGTTTAACAGATGGCACTGATGAGCTATGAGAAGACCACACAGCTCATCCTTTAAGGCAAAAAATGCTTAGGTAAGAAAAAGAGTTACAATTACAACACGAGTCATGCTGAACAAAATCCAACTTTAGCTGCGAACAAAATATTGCTGCAATAGGATCCATTACACATTGTTTAGGAAGATAATGGTTGATAAAGTCTGTTCTTCTGAGGTCGGTAACAGATCAGGAAGTCTTGTTTGAGGGACACAGTTTTCAATGAACAAACACCAGCTATATACATGAATAAGACATCTTCAAAGAATTAGAAGATTCTTTAGAAGTGATTTCCACCACATGTACCTTTGATGTTGGCAAAATATGATGCATCACTAGGAAGAAAATTTAATGGACTTGAAACATAGAACTAAAAACTGCTCCGAGCTGTAACGATCCCTTGAAATTGATCAATAAAGTCCATTCCGTATCCTACATTACAAGATGCAGCTTCTTATTCAGTGTGGTTGTGGTCATAATAGGACAAAGATTATTAACACTGTCTAGCCATTCCGAAACTGTACTCTGTGCAGTCTTAGTCTGCAGTCTTCAAACAGTGCTTTTGTAATCTCACACAGTGCACTGGCTAATCCAATGCAGCACACTGCATAATTCTATTCAGCAAAAAGGAATGGAGGAACAAAGGAATTCAGTGGGTCAGACAGCATCTGTGGAGGGAAATATTTTTTTTTTATGATACTGCCTGTAAGGGAAATTCATTTCGTTGTCTCACATTTTTGAATACAATACAATACAAATAGACAGTCGACATTTTGGATGGGAACCAATATTTTGGATGGGAACCATATGCAGTATCCCGGTGGGAAGGGATAACATTAGTACTTGTAGTGCTGTATGGGACATTAAATAAACTGAATAATTCAGGCAATAACACCTGAAGAACATTTTAAATATCCCATACACAGACCAATCCCATTGTATTTAAATTACTCATAATCCAGGTCTACCGACATACAATGCTCATATGGTTTTAATCCCGAAGTGTACTCCAGCTACCAATCCAACTAATCCAAACAATGCACTAGCTAATCCAGAGTCCCTCCACTAAATCCAGAAGGATCAGTGGCTAAATTTCTATTGTACTTCAAATAACCCTAAATAGTTTACAGTCTATTCCAAGCAGCACTCCTGCTGACCCCGAGAACCCGCATTGATTTTATACAAAAGTCCATCAGTGAATGTCATAGAGTAACAGTGGGTCATGACCAACACGTCCACGTATCAGAATGCAAGTACTGGAGCATCTAGTGCATTTTTTTTGGCATCATTCCATTCTCAGCGATCAGTAATTTTGTCTAAATTCCTCACGTCTCAGATATTATAAGAGTGCAATTACAATGATCATTATTAGCTTGATGACCCCAGCATGGATTATCCTGTAGCCAGCGATAGACTCACCTACTCACCTCGTTGTTGTAATAACACAACAGCTGCTGAAGGATTGTACTGGAGCATGTTATAGATTTTTTAAACTAAATTTAGCAATTTATTAAATTACCTTTTCATTGAGCACAATAAAATATTCCAATTAATTAATATTTAGACACAAATTGCTGGAGTAATTCAGCGGGACAGACAGCATCTTGATTGTTGCCTGTCCCGCGGAGTTAATTCAGCATTTGGTGTATCTTTGGTTTAAACCAGCATCTGCAGTTCCTTCCTACATAATTAATATTTAGTTTGTCAATCTACCTATCTGTACGTTTCCCTGCTAATTATTGCATGCATCCCATCGACTGTCCATACCATCAACTGTCTGCCCACCAGTCCCACTGTCTGCCCAGGTTTGTAGAGATAAAGACAAGACATAGATATGTGGGACTAGCTCAGCGAGTTAACTTGGGCAGCATAGATGAGTTGGGCCATCTTTCTGTTTCTGTACCAAGACTAAGAATTTCTAAGATTCTCCAAGACTCTCTGACCATTACCTGCTCTGTCCTCTCCTACCCTTCATAGGCAAAGCCCAAGCAAACACGATGGGAGTAGTTGGTGTGGAGATGCTATCGCTTGTGTGCGATGGTGCACTTTTCAGGAGAAAACAGGAACGGGTAACTGGTTTTGGATGCCATTGATCATATTGAAAGACGGTGCTGGCTCTAAGGGCCGAATGGCCTACTCATGCACCTATTTTCCATGTCAAACTGAAATCGTGGTTGTAAAAACGATTTAGATGAAGAGATGAGGATTTTCGCAGTGTCACAGCTCACATTTCTCAGACAGTGGTTCGTGGGACCTTTGGGCTGAGGACTAATTTTCGTTTGCATTCCCCGAATCGGTGGCTGCCAATTCAAAGTCCATCGCTGGCCCCGAAGCAACCCGAGGCGGTCGCGAAAGGTTTTGCAAACACGTAACCTTCTCGGCAACCCCCCTGCACCCTGCTTCTTTTCAGACCTTCAGTAAAATCAACGCCAGCAACCAAACAGTGACCGGAACACAATGAGAGGAGAATCATCAAGTTCACAGTGTACTCTGTACATTGTTTACCGTGCACTGTGTTTAAATAATCTGTTGTGCTGCTGCAGGTACGAATTCCATTGTTCGATCTGGGACATATGACAATAAAACACTCTGTTCTCTTCAAGTTCGCAGAGATCGCTGTGATCCCACACAGGCAGAACCGCCCCCACCCACCTGCCCTGGTTTCAGAAGATTGATAAAAGGATCGAATGAGTTTAAAATACTAATTTTAAATAAATGGTTGTCACTGCTCTGAACGAAATTGCCAGTGACTTCTGCCAGCGAATGTAAACTGAATGAAGTGCAGAAAGTTAAAAGTACACCACAGGACATCAGACAGACTGCGAGACGCATGGAGTGTAAAAGTGTACTCACCGAGACGGTCCAGAGGCAGCTGAGCAGCAGCGCGCCGGCTGCAGGGCACATTCCCGGGGAGTGGAAGCGGCTCGTCCGGCACAGCGCGGTGCAGGGGAGCTGGGAGCGGCGAGCGGCGGACCCACGCCCGGGGGTGCGGGCAGACTCGGCGAGGGGCAGCACCTCAGCTCCAACAGTTCAAACCCAGCCTCGCTCATCGGGTTCAGGCTCACGGGCTCTTCCGATGTACAGTGCAAACAGCAATCTACAACAACTGGGAGAAATACATTTAACCTCACTGGTGTATAGTTGCACTGTGGATGGAAGTGGAGCTCCGGCGCTCGCCAGCCCGTGGGAGAGAAGGATGGTCTGATCTCTCGCCACCTGCTAATTGCAGTTTCAACACTTCTTGCCCTCACGTTCCGGTTCCCTCCGGAGGCCGCGTCTAATTCCTGCCCGCATGAACCGAATCTTTAAATAAAAAGGAGGGGAGAAATCAGCATCTTGGGTTTGGTGGGGCACTAGCTCGCCTCAATCCCAGTGACTTGTGGAAGAGACGGCGCCAAACACGCCCTCGCCAGTGACGCTATTACAGGACCAGCAATCCCTTTCAGGACGGCTGTCGAAGCTGTTAGAAACATCTCGCGTTAATCGTCCTTTTAATCATACTAACATTGAATCATCTCCCTCCTACCTCAATGTCCTCCTCCTATCACCTTTTCCACCCCTCCCCTTTCTCTCTTCCTTCCTCCCCCTCTCCTCCCCTCTTCAAACCCATTTTCTCCTCCTCCACTCATCACCTTGCCCATTGTATCAATTCCCTTCTTTCTTCCCCCCTTCTCACCCTAACTTCTTCATTCCCCTTTCTCCCTCCCGCCACCCCTTCCCTCCAACTTCGTATTGCACTTTCTTCATATCACCCTCTCAGTCCCTTTGTTCTCTCCTCCACCTGTCTTTCCCCCTGTCTTCCCTTTCTTGCACACCCTCATCTTTCTCTCCCTTCCTCTCCTCATTCCCTCTCCCCTCCTCTCTCATCCCTTTCCCCTCTCCCTCCTCTCCCCATTCTCCCTCAGGCCTCTTCCTTCACCTCACTCTGAGAAGCTCCTGCTCACAGACGACAAAGCACAGTTGAGCAGCACTGCCTGTTGACCACTCAGTCCATCAAGCCTGCCCGTAATTCAACATAAACATGGCCAATCTGCTCAAGTCAAGTCAAGTTTATTCGTCACATACACACACGAGATGTGCAGTGAAATGAAAAGTGACAATGCTCGCGGACTTTGTGCAAAAAGACAAACAAACAACCAAACAAACTACAAACAGAATGGAACAGAATTACATATTATTTTACATATTAAATATTGTGGGCGGAAGGAAAAAGGGAAAAAAACAGCACTTTAAAAAATAAGCAGTAGAGAGCTACATTAAAAGTTAGTCCCTGGTGAGATAGCTTACAGTCCTAATGGCCTCTGGGAAGAAAAAACGTACAAACTCCAGGTTTTCACTCCTGTACTGAGCCAGTAAGTACCTCCAGTGATGTGGCCTCTTTCATTCTTCTCCCTTCTCTCATCGAGCAGAAGATATAGAAATTTTAAAGTGTGCAGCACCAAACTTGGGAGCAGCTTCTTCCTTTCTGTCATCAGGTTTCTTAATGGTCCTTCCACAACATAGAGTGCTGTCCAATTCATCTCTACCCCATTGCGGACATTGGACTGTGTCTCTAGAACTGTTGGATTACAATGCTGAGAACTATATTCTGCATGCTGTATATTTTCCCTTTGCTCCATCATACTTGTGTGTGGCTTGATTGTGCTTCTATATAGTGTGTGATTTAATTGAATAGCCTAAAAACAAAGGTTTTCATGGTAGCATTGTACACATGACAATAAGACATCTCCACCCAGACAATCTTCCAGGGTAGAAAATTACAGATAATTAACACCTTCTGCAAGAAGAAATTCCAACGCACCTCATAGAACATAGAACAGTAGAGCACCTTCAGCTCATGATCTCTGTGCTGCACAAGATGGCAAATTGATCTGGTCCCTTCTGCCTACACTTGACCCATATCCTTCCATTCCTTGCATATCCATGTGCCTTTCCAAAAGCCTCTTATTACCACTGTTGCATCTGCCCCCACCACCACCCCTGGCAGCCTGTTGCAGGCTCTTACCACTCTCTGTGAAAAATGTGCCCCACGCACTTTACTTGATGGCACAGTGGTGCAGCGGCAGAGTTGCTCCACTACAGCACCAGAGACCCGGGTTTCATCCTGACTATGGGTGCTGGTTGTAAGCAGTTTGTTTCTTCTCCCTGCGACTGTGAGTTTTTTTAGGTTCCTCCCACATTCCAAAGATTTGCAAGTTTGTAGATTTACCGGCTCCTGTAAATTGTCCCTTGTGTGTTGGGTAGAACTAGTGTATGGGGGAACGCTGGTCGGCATGGACTCAGGTGGGCCTCTAAATTGCTGTACCTCTAAATGTAAACAAAAATACCTCCTGTACACTTTTCCTCTAATCTTAAAACTTAAGCCCTCCTGTCTATCATTTCATGAGAAATAGGTTCTGTCTGTCTAGCTTATCTATGCCTCTCATCGTTTTATATATTTATATCAGGACTCCTCATCCTCTGATGTCCCAGAAGAAACAATCCAAGTTGGCCAACCTTTGCTTATAGCCAATAGCTTCTAAAGCAGGCTGAATCCTAGTAACTTTATTCTGCACCCTGTCTAAACCCTCTCTAAAGCTCTACAAAGCTGTAATATGACTTCCTGTCTCTTATACTCATTGCCCCATCTGATGAAGCTGAGCATAACATACTGGGAAGCAAGGAACTGCAGATGCTGGAATCTTTAGCAAAAAATAAAAGTCCACTGAAACTCAGCAGGTCAGGCAGCATCTGTGGAGAGAATATACAGATGACTGATGTCTGAAGTCTAGAGCCCAAGCCGAAACCTCATTTGTCCATTCCCTTCACAGATGCTGCCTGACCCATTGAGCTCCTGCAGTCTTTTGTTTTTTTTTTACCATGCACCTTCTTTAGCTCTCTATGTGTTTGTGTTGCTACTTTCAGGCCACAATAGACTTGGACCCCATCAATGGTAACAACATCAATGTTGTTAAAAGTTCTGCCATTGACTGTATACTTGCCCCTTACATTTGACCTCCCAATGTGCAATACTTATACTTCCCTCATTTTTAAATGACTGTCCCCTTGAAACCTTTTCCACTTGTTTGATGAGTGGAAGTACCTCAATATTCTCCATATCAAGCTCCCTTACATTACCTGTTTCAATAAGACCAACCCTTGTGTATTCTTCTAAACCTCATACAGATCTAATGTTTAGGGGATAACATTCTTCTTAGTAGTTAGCTTTGTGAGTTTATTTTGATGTTAACAACACATTGTATTTAAGAAGGAACTGCAGATGCTGGAAAATCGAAGGCACACAAAAATGCTGGAGAAACTCAGCGGGTGCAGCAGCATCTATGGAGCAAAGGAGATAGGCAACGTTTCGGCCCGAAACATTGCCTATCTCCTTCGCATCCATAGATGCTGCTGCACCCGCTGAGTTTCTCCAGCATTTTTGTGTACCTTTAGCAACACATTACACTGATAGGGAGTTCACCTGCACCTCAATGGCAACACTATTTCATCCGTGGGGTGGGACAGTGGTAGAGTTGCTGCCTTACAGCGCAAGGGCCCCAGGTCCCAGGTTCGATCCTGACTACGGGTGCTTGTCGGTACGTAGTTTGTACATTTTCCCCGTGACCCGAGTGGGTTTTTGCTGAGATCTTCGGTTTCCTCCCACACTCCAAAGACATACAGATTTGTAGGTTAAATGGCTTGGTATAAATGTAAAATTGTCCTTAGTGTGTCGATTGTGTTAATGTGCAGGGATTGTTGGTCGATGCGGACTCAGTAGACCGAAGGCACTGTTTCCCTGCTGTGACTCTAAACTAAGAAACTAAACTATCTCATACATTCCTTTGTTCAACCCAATTATCCTCCCCTACTTTCACTGCTACCTAGACCAATGTGCTGTTCTGCCTTTCTCAGCACCGATTAAGTGTCTACGACCTGAAATGTTCATTGTTTTTCTTTTCATCGATACCACACCTGCTGAGATTCGCTAGCATTTTCTGCAGAAGTGATTACAAGATGATACGTGGGATCAATAATGGCAGGGTCAAGAATAATACTGAGCAGGCGTAAAAAAAACCCTGACTGCGTATGTTTTCCCCAGGTGCTCCGGTTTCCTCCCACACTCCATGTATAGGTTTGGAGGTTAATTGGCTTCAGTAAAGATTGTAAATTGTCCTAGTGTGTAGGACAGTGCTGCTCAGTGTGAACTCATTGAGCGGAAGGGCCTGTTTCCGCATTGTACCTCCAAACTCGACTAAACTAAGATGCTGTAAATTGCCTCAAGTGTGTAGGTGGCGGTTGAATCTGCAGGGTATGTGGGGGAGAATAACATGGGTTAAGTTTGGAATCATGTAAAAATGGTGGCTTGATAGTCAGTGTGGACTTGGTGGGTTAAAGGGTTTGTTTACGCAGAGAGTGGTGAATCTGTGGAATTATCTGCCACAGAAGGTAGTTGAGGCCACAGTTCATTGGCTATATTTAAGAGGGAGTTAGATGTGGCCCTTGTGGCTAAAGGGATCAGGGGGTATGGAGAGAAGGCAGGTACAGGATACTGAGTTGGATGCTCAGCCATGATCATTTCGTATGGCGGTGCAGGCTCGAATGGCCTACTCTGCACCTATTTTCTATGTTTCTATGTTTCCGCTATTCCACCAAGGGGCTAGCAGTCCCTTTATGACTCCATGACCAGAAGAGTAACGCAGATAAGTGCATGATGGGAGAGATGGTGCAGGAGAGAGGGTGCAGGAGAGAGGGCTTCAGATTCCTGGGGCAATGGGACTGACTCTGGGCAGTGGGACCTAAGGGGTGGGCCTCACCAGGCAAACTGCACTTTTTTGACCAATTTTTATGGCTTTGGGAGTGTAGTTGGGATTGGGCCAGCAAGAGTTGGGAAACACAGTACAGATTTAGAATGGGGGAAGAACGGGACAGGAAATAGATGCAGACCAAACTAAGACAAGGAAACAGACAAAACGGGGAAGTCCAGAGGTGTTTGATGTTTTATATACCTGGAGTATGTAAGGAGTTTATTGAACAGGACAAGATGCTGAAGGCACTGGCAGACTTGTTGAAAAATGATACTGCAGCCATTACTGGCTACTACTAGGGTCAAAGAGGAACAGAACAGGCAGGTTATTGTTTCTGATTACAGGAGTTAGCAGACGTAGTATTGTGGGGTAGAAAGGGGTTTCACGGAGGAATCAGGAGGGAAGGATAGGAAGGACAATATTAGTTAATTAAACAAGCACAGTGTGAAAGGGTTACAACATTTTCCATTTGGGGCCAGATTGATTCAAGTAAATAAGATAATAAAGATAAAAAGAAAAAATGACATTGTTAAGAATTTGCTAAAGGCTTCGAAGAGAGGAAGGGATTTGTTTCCAGAGTTCTGATAAGTACAGAAGCACTCACCGACAGTGGGGAATTGAGGTTATTTTGATAGTAGTTGGGAAAGTGTCCTGGTAAAAATGTTTGTAAATTAGATTCAGAAGTTTCCTAGGCATGATAAAGCAAGCCAGAAAAGAGGTTGGGAATAATTCTGGATTTAGATTTATACTGTGAAATGGAGTTGGCTAGATGGAAGTTGCATCAGGAGAGTTTTAAAGTTATCATAATTCTTTTAGATTTAGCATAAATATGTTAGTTATGGAAAGAGAGGAAGATGTAATAGGCAAGTCAATGACAGAAAGTTATTTAACATGTGGAAACAGCTACTTGAAGAAGAATCAGTCTTGGAGCAACGGGAGGGACATTTTCACGAAGGAAGAGTGTTCCAACCAAATCTATAGCCCCTTGATTTTCAGGATGAGGAAAGGATAAGAGAAGGCAGCTGTTTCAATTTTCCACCCCGCACCCACTCTATCTCTGTTCTTCTGCACTAGTCCACTGGCTGTCTTTGTGATGTTGGAGATGGCCAATATTAATTCCTTGCAACAAATATGCTCCTATTCACCAGTGTGGGTTCCATTAGTAAGTTTAAATACTACTTGCTGACAGAACCAACACAAACTACTCTCCTCCCAGTAGTCCTTTGTTCATTCAGCCCCATCCACCCGCTGTGGGCATGAGTGACTGCCTGGGTCTTTGTTTTGCACTCTGCATATTTTTCACTCTTCAATAAATATTTCAGAGCAGTGCTGGGCCACTTCATTCATTTGGAAAGTGTGGTTATAGTGACAGAGATGTTTGTAGTGGAAATGCACTTAGTTAAATTGATTCTTGTTTTGTTTTTGTGTGGGAAAGAACTGCAGATGCTTGTTTAAATCGAAGATAGACACAAAAATGCTGAAGTAACTCAGTAGGACAGGCAGCTTCTCTGGAGAGAATAAATGGGTGATGTTTCACGTCAAGACCCTTCTTCAGATACTATTTTATTTTTGGTATGGAAAGCAACTGATGGTAAGGAGTTACAAACTTGAGCAAGATAGATTTTTTTCTTTAGGAAGGCTCTAAAAGTCTCCTTCCTCTCAGATGTCATAGAATCATAGCTGCAGAGCATGTCATATTTACATTAAGTACAGCTCTCCAACTTTAATTGCTGCCCCCTCCGCACACACACACACACACACAAACCAGAAGCACTCATGCTGCCCACTTACACACCTTGTGCACCAGGGACAACTTTAATAAGCAGAACAAGCAACAAACAAATATTAAAACTGCTGAAGCAAACTCGATTTATTTCTGGAAAAGCCTAACAGGTTATGACCAATGATGTTTATTTATTTAGTCATGCGTTGTGGGCAAGGCAGCAGCACCAACTCAAACTATCCTGACCCTCAATCCACTTTACCCTTTACACATTCAGTGTTACAACAAAAAACATGTTTCTTTCTCTCCAGCATGAAAGATTACAACCTTCAATACCTTTTGAATTCCATGTATTCATCTGGGTTCTCTCTTGCTTGATTTTTCTCCCATTCTATCTGTGACAACAGTTACAACCTTTGCCATGTTTGGAGTATCTTTTCCTATCATTGGGTCTATGACCTCCCAGTGGGGCATCCACAGCAGAGACCTTTGTGGTAGAGGGCATGTACTGTAGGTGTGAGCAGTAGGGTCTCCTGAAAAAATGATTAATAGTTGTAGATTAGATTGATTAATCTTTTGTGGCTCCTTTTTACTACTTCATTACAAAGTATCTGCAAGACTTGCCAACTTGGAAAACATTTTCCTCTTCTCTTCAATGTGAGTTCTGTAGACCCTCTCTCACTTCTCCTCTTCCGTGGTCACAACTGTTCTTCTGCTTTTTGACCAGGTTCTTTTGTATTACTACGTCTATGTATCTTTCCTCAGTAGTCGTCTTATACTGCCATATACATTCCAGTTTGGCCCCCAACCAGTATCTCAAGT
The DNA here is from genome assembly GCF_028641065.1 of Leucoraja erinaceus. Taxonomy (NCBI): domain Eukaryota; kingdom Metazoa; phylum Chordata; class Chondrichthyes; order Rajiformes; family Rajidae; genus Leucoraja; species Leucoraja erinaceus. The sequence continues at coordinate 13,049,142 of NC_073403.1, forward strand.
CAGTCAGTTCAACACTTCTCCTTACAGCTTTCCCTCCATGTCCTATGATCCACCATCTCTGCCATCATTGGTACATTTTTTTTTTCTTCCCACTGCTCCAGTCCTTGCTGAACATTTTACAGAACATGTGCGTTCTGTCCCAAAAGTCATCCCAATCTTCCTGTTTCATGCCATTTCAACTCCCCTTCCCATTCTGACTATCTATCCTCAGCCACCTCCATTGCCAGGGAGAGGTCCAATGCAAATTTGAGAAACAACACCTGCAAAAAGTTGTAAACACTGCCCAGGCCATCACCGGCTCTGACCTCCCCACCATCGAGGGGATCTATCACAGTCGCTGCCTCAAAAAGGCTGCCAACATCATCAAGGACTCACACCCTCCTGGCCACACACTCATCTCTCCGCTGCCATCAGGTAGAAGGTACAGGAGCCTGAAATCTGCAACATCCAGGTTCATTAACAGCTTCTTCCCCACAGCCACCAGACTATTAAACACAACTTCAATCAAACTCTGAACTATAACAGCCTATTGCACTTTATCTGTTTATTTATGTGTATATATATGGTCTATGGTATATAAACACACTGATCTGTTCTGTATTTATGCCTACAATATTCTGTTGTGCTGCAGCAAGCAAAGCAAGAATTTCATTATCCTATCAGGGACACATGACAATAAACATTCTTGACTTGACTTGACTTGAGATAGTCCACAATCTAATGGTATGAATACTGAATTTGCAAAATTTCAGATAATCCTTTCCACTGCATTTCCCTCTCTCCATTTCCAGTTCACCTCTGGTCCTTCCATTTTATTCCTTTTCCCATACCCTGCTCCAGCTACACCATGGTCTATTTTCAGCCGTTCCTTCCTCCTCCTGATTCTATTACCTACCAATAGACAATAGATAATAGGTGCAGGAGTAGGCCATTCGGCCCTTAGAGCCAGCATCGCCATTCAATGTGATCATGGCTGATCATCCCCAATCAATACCCCGTTCCTGCCTTCTCCCCATATCCCCTGACTCCGCTATTTTTAAGAGCCCTATGTAGCTCTCTCTTGAAAGCATCCAGAGAACCTGCCTCCACCAAACCTCTGAGGCAGAGAATTCCACAGACTCACCACTCCCTGTGAGCAAAAGTGTTTCCTCGTCTCCGTTCTAAATGGCTTACTACTTATTCTTAAACTGTGACCCCTGGTTCTGGACTCCCCCAACATCGGGAACATGTTTCCTGCCTCTAGCGTGTCCAAACCCTTAACAACCTTATTTGTTTCAATGAGATACCCTCTCATCCTTCTAAACTCCAGAGTGTACAAGCCCAGCTGTTTAATTCTCTCAGCATATGACAGTCCCGCCATCCGGGGAGTTAACCTTGTAAACCTATGCTGCACCACCCACATATTTCAACCACTGGATTCTCCCCTCCCCAACCACCAATCACTCACTAGACCCTGTCCTACACATTCCCTCTTCTCTTTATACTGGCTATCTTTCGTCTCCACATTCAATCCTGATGCAAGGTTTTAACCTGAAATGCCGACAATTCAAATCACCCCTCATAGATGCTGCTCGACCCATTGAGCTCCTCTAGTACATTGTTGCTCCAGATTCCATCATCTGCAGCTTCTTGTGTCCCTGGGTTTATAGTAATTGACGACAGTCAAGAAAAATTAGAATGAGGAATATGTGACAAAATTGGTTCCTTCAACATGTTGTTGTATTCTGTGATCATTGTCAACAAATCATATAGTCCCTCAACAGGTCACGCTACACCTGTGCAACGAAAAACAGTTAAAGTTCGATGAAGGATCTTTGACCTGAAGGAGTAACTCTGTTTCCCATTCACCTAATGCTGTCCGAACTCCTGAGCATGTCCAACATTTTCCCTTTTGTGTTCAGTTTTCCAGCATCTGCAGTTGTTTATTTTCATATCACCTTAGTGCATTGAAATAAGGGAAGTCAGTCCATCACACTTTGGCCATTTCAGCATCAGCTGATTCACAGCTGGACCAGATGATGTATGGAACCTTGAGGAATGAGAAGGAAGAATGAGAATGAAATGGTCTTTGTAGATGTGCAGAGGGACATAAAATATTCTACAGTAACCATAATGAAAATAAAGTAAGATGGTTCCCTCCAATATTCTGGGCAATATTAGGGAGAAATCCATTTTGTGAGATTTCCTGCTACATTCAATAAGATTGACCAGAGGACAGGCAGGAAATCTGATGGAATGAATGCATTCCACTTCTTTCTACTGCTACTTGTATGTTGCTCGTTGACAGGGAGGGGGCAATGTTGTCCCCAGTGGAATCACTGCTGGGGCATACTGGCGAGGCAGTGAAGTGGTGATGGCCTGTGTTTGCTAACAGTGTAATATACCCAAGATGTTGGTTTACTGCATCAGTAATACAATAAACTTGCATTTTTGTACCAGCTTTAATGAGCTCAGAATGTCATAAAGCACTTCCCATCAGAACTGCCCCCTCCATCGACTCTTTTAAGTCGAGACTTAAAACTCATCTTTACTATCAAGCCTTTCTTGACGTCCTCTGAGGGAGGACTATATGTATGTATTTATGTATGTACTTAATCTATGAACCACTGTTGTATAACGTTAGTACCTCCACCAATGTAAAGCACTTTGGTCAACGAGAGTTGTTTTTTAAATGTGCTATATAAATAAAAGTGACTTGACTTGACGACTTTAAACTCTGTTTAAATGTGGTGGTTGGTGTAGGCAAGAAAATGTACAATAAACTTGCACACCACATACTACAAGCATGACCAGATGATGCATCTCAGCGATGGTACTTGAAGGATAACTATTTTGCAGAATATTGGGAAGAACTCCCTTAATCTCCTTCAGCATCTCCTTCTATCTGAGGAAACAGACTCAGTTCAACATCTCTATCCAAAGATGGTTATCCCAGTAGTATTTCACTGCAGCATCATCCTGGGTTTTTGTACACGATTCCTCTTGAGCTCACACCCTTTTGACTAGGAGGGAACAATGAAAGATGGATGACTCCTGGTAGCAGATTCCAGAAGTCCAAAGAATTTGAGTTCAAATCGTCCAACCATAGGTGAGAATGTGAATTTAGATTAAATAAGTAGATTGGAAGCAGAAAGCTGGCCTTAATAAAGGTTGATGAATTGTTGTGAATTGGCTGAAGAAGGGTTTCGGCCCGAAACGTTGCCTATCTCCTTCGCTCCATAGATGCTGCTGCACCTGCTGAGTTTCTCCAGCATTTTTGTGTACCTTCGATTTTCCAGCATCTGCAGTTCTCTCTTTAATATGAATTGTTGTTAGTTTACTCATTGTAGGTTACAAATCCTGCTGCCGTTTAGCTGATCTGACCTTTGTGTAGCTCCCGTCCCACACAAACTTGAAAAGCCCTGGGAAACATTCTCATTAGCCACCCACCTCTATTACATTACTTGCACTGGTTGAGAAATGTCATCCACCACCATTGAGTCATCAGAGCAATAGGGAATAGCTGGTCATGTCTGTGTCCTGAGAGGAAATAGGAAAAAAAACATTTTTTCGAAGGACAACATCATTACCATCAAAATGGACAACGTGAAGAAAGGAGTTTGTACGTTATCCCTGTTACACGTGGGATTACTCTGGGTGTTCCGGTTTCCATCCACACTTCAAAGACATGCAGGATTGTAGGTTAATTGGCTTCTGTAAATTGCCCCTAATGTGCAGGATAGAATTGTTGGGTGATTTATGGTCAGTGTAGGATAGAAGTGTATGGGTGATTGACGGTCAGTATGGACTTGGTGGGCCGAAGGGCCTGTTTCCATGCTGTATCTCTAACAACTATTTTTTTAAATGATAAAGCAACAACAGTAAGTTTGATATCTGTTTGTATTGATGTCTTCATCATAAAGTCACATATTGTCTTGAGTTTGATTTTATCACTTCTAGAATGCCAGAATCCTTTTTGCAACACCATTGGGGCATTCCATGTTTCTCGTATTCATTTCCTACAACACCATAGGAGACCATTTAATTCACCAACTCACCAAGTTTTTAGAATAATCCCACCGATCATATTCAGTTTGGTTTAGTTAGAGATGCAGCACAAAAACAACCCTTTTGGCCCACCAAGTCTACACTGATCACCCATTCACACTAGTTCTATGTTATCCCATTTTCCCATCCACTGCCTACCATTAATTTACAGAGGCTGATTAACCTACAAACCTGTAAAAGGAGGGCAAACTGAGAGATCAGTTGTAAATGACATGCTGAAACAAAGAAAAGTGATCTATTGTGTAGTGTAATTGCTGTATCAATGTAGTGGATGATTGCAGCCAATTTGTGCATGGCAAGGTTCCACGTATAATGAAATAGTGACCAGATAGTTTGTTTAATAGAGTTGTTTGGGAGATAACTGATTGTAAGGATAATGGGGAGATCGCCACTGCAGTCCAGTGAAAGATTTAATGTGCAGCTGAGAGAGTTCGGTCTTTGATTTGTCTACAGTATAGCAGTGAAGTATAGATTATGTGTTTATATCCAGAATGGGATTGGAATCTCCAGAGGAGGCTCAGCAATGAAGGTGCAAAATGAATCACAGCAGGGACACTAAGGAGCGATTGAATATTTTATTATTTATTGTTGTCCTGGGACTCCAACAGTATGACAATATTGTAATTCCTGACAAGTTCTGATGTTGAATAATTGTGGTTTTGGTTGATTTGTTCGGAGACTGAACAAGAGTACCCTGGTTTTGAAATATTACGTTCCTTCAGATTCACAACTAATTTTGGTAAGTTATTTACTTCAGCAAAAGCAGAGCATTATAAATTGATGTTTTATAATACATCACTGGATGTGCAGAATGAAAATGTCTTTTGCATCTGGATTTTATCATTTGCTCCATAAGGCGATGTTGTTACTTGCTGAGATGAAAATTTGATCCGTTCTTACATGAAATAAAAACATTGCACCAGTTCCTTGTACCTGCCTAGTTATCTCATTATACCAACATATTGAGCTGTGAAAACAATACCTTGATTGAAAGAACTGCATCAAACTGACACCACCACCTGAAGAGAACTCACATTGATTCTTTCAGCATATTGTGGGATATCTTTTCCTCTCTGCTTCAACACTTTGTCAAGTCCACTTGTGTTTGAAGATGTTACTGAACACACTGAGGGTGTGTTTGCTGAATACTAATATCATTGTTTTCAATCTTGCTAAATTTTTAATGAAATGCATCAGTTTCATTTGCAGAAGGTTAACACTCAGGGATTTCCAATTTGGGGAATCGGCAGCCAATTATCATGGAGAATGAATGCCCAACTGCAATCCAGACTCAGCAGGGAGAAGAGGGATATAGGTTAGTGCAGGAACAAGATTATGTTAGTAATTGAAGGTGCTGCAGTGGGGATCAGAATGACAGAGTTGAGTGAAAGCAATTTCCCACTAGTGAATTCTATGTTCTGATTTTACAAGACAGTTCCATTTTCTGTCTATCTCCAGTTGAAAATGTCATTGCCTCAATTAAAAAAAAAGATATTTTGTAGAATTAAGAAGCTCAGCGGAAGCAGGCAATTAAAACCTCCCTTATTACCAAGTCCTGGCAACAAACTCATTGCACTCTATGAGTTAAACCTTGCGAGGAATAAAAACAAAAGACAACCATACAGAAGGGAGCATTATTAGCCAATGGCACAGCCAAGCTGATCAACAAATAGCCATTTTAGGAGAAGAAATAAAAGAAAAAGGATAATTCAAACATGAAAGCCAATAAGGTGGGAAATTACTATGCGGATAACCATAAACCGTTCTTGCGTATGGCGTGCACAGCCTAAAGTTGTAGGACAACTTGTTCTATTTGACCTTATTTGATAGTGCACACCAGGTTGATTGCATTTGTCAAAACAGTGCTGACCATGTGAAGGTTGGATTCTCCCACCCCAAATGGGGGTGATATGTTGAGCTGAACCCTAACTGATGGAGCCTCTAACAAGAAAATAAAACACACAGACTGTGAGAATCCAGTGCACTAGGCACGGGTCCAACCAGCTGTGGCTCATTGGGTACTGCCCTTGCCCCAGTCAGAGTAGTCCTGGGTCTGATCACAACTCCGGGGACTTCAGCACAATACCAGAACCTGCACCAACAATGACTACCCTTCAAAAGAACTTCTTACCATTAAAAGGTTTTTGCAGTGACTCCAGGTTGTGAAAAGTTCAACTAAGCAACCAAGTAATAACAGAAATGAGAAAGGAAAAGAAGAAAGAAAAAGTCTGGATTTTATTTGGTTCTTTGGTGGTCTGCTGGTGGTTGGATGAAGGGGAAAGTGAGGAACTCCTATCTCACCTGTTCAAATGCTGGGCTTGCATCATGATGCATTTTTATTCGGCGGCATTGATGTTGCTGGAATGGGAGAATGAATCGACTTCTACATTCATTGGACATTGTTTGGCAACAAACACATAAGCCACTTATCAAACAGTGATCCGAGAATGCAAGTCATAAATTAGTTTGCAAAAGAACACACATGCAAGTGTATTCAGGCCACTTTTTAAGTGTGTAATTTTTCTCAGTGCTTAATTCTACCATTTAGTTGCATTGAAACAGCTTTTTGTACATTTATTCTAAATGGCCTGTCCCTTCAGATTTTTTTGACGACTGTCATTGTCGTAGAGGTCGCCGATGAAAACTGGCGACTGGACTAATGGGCCTGTCCCACTTAGGCGACTTTTTAGGCGACAGCTGGTGACTACGACAATGGAATTCACCGAAGTCAGCACCGACAACAACCTACGCCATCCTGGCGACAACCTACGACAGCACATACATCAGGAGAAGACAAGCTACAACAAGCCCATGGTCGGCGACTGTCGCCGAAAGGTTTTGAACATTTCAAAATCCAACAGCGACCAGAAAAACACTATGACTCTTTAGGCAACCGAGGAGACTACTGACGATCATACAGGCGACCGTGTGGCGACAGCCTATTTGTTGGCAGTCACCTAAAACATTGCCTAAGTGGGGCAAGCCCTAAGGATCAGAACTGACCCCAAAGGGACTTCCAATAAAAAAAACCATACTCACTAATATACCTGGAGGAAGAGGGCATAGGTGGTTCATTTGCAATTTTCCCCCCAGCTAATCTGATTTACTGAATTTGCACAAAATCTGGGAGGGGGTGGGGGGTTGCTGTGTTCTGGAAAAGTCATTAGCATTAGAATCGTCACACTGGGGGAAATAGGGTAACTGCTCCTGTGAAAGATCTAAATACCCTGTTGGACATAATGGTGGAAGTTTCTCCACAAAGAGCTCCAATTACTATTGCACATTAAGGTGAGCAGCTACCAGCATTCCCTTTTGACTCTGCACACATCTTGTTGTATTCGTTGTACCAATCTGTTTCTGCAATATCAGACCATCTACAAGTCAATTAATCATCAAGAAACCAGCCAACCAATTAACCAATATACCAATTAGCTAATTATCTGTAGCGTTACCGAAACAATCAACCAAACATCTAATTAGCTGTGCTATGTAAAATCATTGTTAAGTTGTGTAAAATTACATGCATTCAATTCTAAGTGTGTGTCTATATAAAACATAATTACAAAAAAAAATGTATGGTTTATATTTGTTCTAGTTTGGTGTAGTCTACATATAGAGTTAATATTTTGCACAAACTTTGGAGCTAATGGCTATGACATAAATGTCGATTAAAGGCTAGAATTTATAATATGATTTTCTTAAATGCACAAAGACTGTATTCATTTTTGAAGGGGGAATGTAGGAGGATAATCTCATTTCACAGACTAGTGATAGAATCATGAATTTGATCCATTTCAATAATAAGGTTTTCCCCGTGAACATTGAGACCAGCTCTTCTGAATTAATTATTGTTTGGTGAAAACGGTAATAAACTTTCAAATTTACTGTGACCACAATCTTCAAGCACATCTTTACTTCAATAAATATGTCTTCACACTCTGAAATTTGGATTTGTAATGGCATGACGTCGCAGAAAGAGACTCCATTTAATATTTTGGAATTAAAACCTGTCCAACTGTTAAATTGTTATAAAATTATCCAGACTCTATCATGTTATGTTTCCGCCGAGGACGGAAATGTAATCACATTACATTGTAATTACTTTAAGAATATAATTCATGCTCATTTAATTTATTCTCACTTCCATTCCATCCCCACTAACCCACTGCAGATTTTGGTTTCTTCCTAAACCATCCTTTTCAGAGGCAGAAGTTCTCTATGCAACAAAATTAATTTCCATTTTCACATACTCCCACTTGTGTTCCCTTTTGAAAACATCAGTAGTTTTTTTTATCTGTAGTACCTCTAGCAGTTCGTTTTTACATCCCGTGGCACCTTGGGTTTCTCCCAATCACCCATTGAAAAATTATTCCATTGTCTTAATTTGCAATACACTGATTCCGTTTAGGGGGATATGCTTTTGGTTTTGTTGATGTACATTTAACAAGGTAGCCAGCCTTTGTGAGTTAAAGTCTCAGAGTCATTCGGGCAGAAACATGTCTGGCTCATTGTGTCTATGCTTGGCTATCAATCGCCACTTACAAAAGAAGGTGCTGGAGTAACTGAGTGTGTCGGGCAGCATCTCTGGAAGACAAGGACAGGCATCGTTTTGGATCGGTACTCTTCCTCAGACTGATTGTAGTCGGGGAAAGAAAGCTGGAAAAGAGATGGGGTCAGGGCAGAGCCTGGCAAATGTAAACGGATACAGGTGAGGGGTTGGGGGTGATTGGTAGAAAGGCTTGAGATGAAAAGGAGACATAAGGATGTCAAGTCAAGTCAAGTCAAGTTTATTTGTCACATACACATACGAGATGTGCAGTGAAATGAAAGTGGCAATGCTCGCGGACTTTTGTGCAAAAGACAAACAACAAAACAACCAAACAAATTATAAACACAATCATAACACATATTCTTTTACATAATAAATAGTAGAAGGAAAAACGTTCTGTAGAGTTAGTCCCTGGTGAGAAAGGCGTTTACAGTCCGAATTGCCTCTGGGAAGAAACTCCTTCTCAACCTCTCCGTTCTCACTGCATGGCAACGGAGGCGTTTGCCTGACCATAGCGGCTGGAACAGTCCGTTGCAGGGGTGGAAGAGGTCTCTCATGATGGTCATGAGAGACCTCTTCTCTCATGGAAGAGGTCAGACAAGGAGTAAAATGTAAAGCCAGATTGAGGAAGATAGGTTGAAAGGGAGGGGGAAGTAGGTAGAGTGGGAGAAATGGGTGTGCACTCGGGTGGGTCATAGGAAAGAGAGGAGGGAAAGGGGGTAGGTGGGGGGTGGGGGGTGGGGGGAAGGTTTCACCTTAAATTGGAGAATTGACATCTTAGTTGTAAGCTACCCAAGCAAAGTATGAGCATCCACGTGCTGTATGTTGATCTTATAGACGTGCCATTTTAGTCTTTCCACATTTGCATCAACTGTCTTCCACATGCATACGCACAAGACAATTTACAATGGCCAATTAACCTGCCGACTTTCATATGTTTCAAATGTAGGAGGAAAATCATGAGGTGACCTACAGCACCGGATGTCAGGATTGAACCTATGTCACTGGAGCTGTGAAACAGCTGCTGTACGAGACGCACCGTTGTTCTGCCCAGAAGTAGACTTGATTTATGTCTTTATTCTCTGTGTCCTGTATCAAGGTGAAATCAAATTATTTCCCTTTTTACTACTTTTTATTACTAATTATTTCCTTTTTACTACTCCCACCAACCTTCTAAAATGTTTTAGCTAAGCCTTACGTATTTCACCAATCTCAATTAGCATCATTTCCTTTTGAAGTACTTCAGATCTTAATTTCAGTTCTTTCATTCACAGATGTAGGAATGAAGGAGGTCATTCAATTTTTAAATTTGTTCCGCATTTAAATCAGTTTTGTGGCTGATTTTTTAATTTTTGATTTGATCTACCCAGACTGGTCTCTTAAACCTTAATTGGCTTGCTGAACAAAAGCATTATTTTTGTTTCAGGTCTGAGATATGATTTTCAAAGGCTTCAATCGATCAAAGTCTGTGCTCAGCAGGCAGATTGAAGTAGGCTCAAAATGCTGGAGTAACTGGGTGGCACATAGGCACAGTTACAGCCTGACAACGCCAGAGACCCAGGTTCGACCCCGACTACGGGTAGTCTGTACGAAGTTTGTACGTTCTCTCCGTGACCTGCATGGATTTTCTCCAGGAGCTTCAATTTCCTTGCATACTCCAAAGGTTTGTAGACTAATTTTCTTGGTAAAATTGTAAATTGCCCCAAGTGTGTGTAGGATAGTGTTAGTGTGGGGGATTGCAGGTCAGCACAGACTCATTGGGCCGAAGGGCCTTTTTCCACGCTATATCACTAAACTAAACTAAACTAAACTCAGCAGGGCAGGCAGCATCTCTGGGGAAAAAGTATGGGTGACGTTTTGGGCTTTGAAGTAGACGGTGAATTTCATCCTCAGAGTCTAACTGTAACAATAGGTGGCTCAGACACTGGGAAATATTGCATACTTTGTAGTGACTTGCCAACACCCTGCTGTTAACATCTAGCTATCCCTAAGTAATTTACCATTCACTGGGCAGGCTGAGCCATTTCCCCCACTGTTGCCATCATGAAGTTGAGCTGGTTTTTGATGAAGTTGAACTGTGAGACTGTGGCCATTGAGCTGAAGAATCTGTGTGGGGCTATGACTGGAGTGGCTGTTAGTACAAAGACTCACCTGCAGAGAAGATGAACATATCTTATTTTGTTTTCTCAGACATCGTACCATTGAACACAATGTTGAGCTTCAAGTCACAGCAAACAAACATGAAGTACAGTAGTTGTCCTCTTGAGAACAGTTTAGAACCATGGCAGATGAACGACACACCAAGCCAATGATGTTCTTTTCAACTTTATGGAGTCAGGTGCAGATGATGTTTGCAAAAAGGATTTTTTATTCAAATATTTCTGCGCTACTTTTCGTCTTTAATAAAGTCAGTTTACATCATGCTAATAATCTGCCTATCTCTGGGTTTAAAATTTAAACTGACCCCTACCTGAGGAATCACTGTTCTTGATTCTCAACGCTCTTTTGGTGACAATTTGTTTCCTGGTTTCTCAACCAGCCCAAGTCTCATTTAAAATGTATCTCTCCCTGTTCTGGATTCCCTCACCAAAGGAAATACAGTAGGTTCCCCATATATCACCTCAAACTCCAGAGTGACCAAGCCAAATGTATACAATCTTTATTTAACCATTGTCCCCATTGGGTAGGAATCAATATACATAATGAAGAGAGCGCGGGCTGAACCTGCCAGTGTGATTGATAAGGCAAAACAAGCCATTGCTTTTGCTAGAAATAACTTTATTTCAACAATCCAGGAGCATTACATAATACCACCTACGATCTTATGTGGTGCATATAACAGCTGCTGCAGGTCTTGAATTTTAACAGGGCTCCCCTAGGTAGCTTAATCCTAGTGAGGAACCTGATATTAAATCTGATCCCAGAAGATCTCTGTAGGCCAAGGTCTAAGTGCTGGTAAATGAGATTGGCATAGGTAGATAGCATAGACATGGTGGGCCAAAGGGCATGGTTCTGGTTTATATGACACTATAACTCGTAGAACTGGAGTGCTTAACCCAATTACACTTTTGTGGGGATAAACTGCGTCCCACGTGGTTTTTCCACTCGTGTTGCAGAAATTGGGAGTTCCTATCCAATATTTGTGTTCAGCTGGAGCACCCTATTCTTGAGAAGAACCAGCAGCTGATGTGCTCTCTTATTCCGACTTAATGACCAGCAGGTTGCAGCACCTCGTAAAGGGGCAGCTCCAACGAGTTAGCACTCCTGACTGGAGCCTCCGCCAGTGGAATACGGAGAGAAGAAACACAAACACCAAGGAGCTGATTCTCGGACAAATGTGCTCACTACTGCGAAAATGAATTTAAAAATAATCTCTTGCACAGAAAGCCATTGTGGTGAAAGCCACACATCGCCCCCTATACCGTCAATAAATACCCAGCAATTAATTAGTGCCTTTCCATATGGCTTAGCATGTAAACAAGGTGCAGGTGAGCCCTTCGATTCTCATTTCACTATTTTCAGTAGCCTTTTCTAGCCATTCCTGATGGCTTCTGTCAGTTTCTGGTGAAGTGAACTGCAGTTAATTAAGGTCGGGTATTCTTTTGAAATTTTAAAAGCCTGCGGGATTTCTGAGATATTGAGTGTTGAATACTCAGCATAGTTCTGTAAAGGCCCTCTACCTCATCCAACTACTCTATTAAGGACTTTAAATTGCTATCGTCTAATGGGTGGTAAAATCATATAACTTCAGCCTACAGAAGAAATTGAGGAGGAAACAAGTCCAGAGAAATGAATGCAATCAGCCATGAAAGAATCTTGAAGATAGACACAAAATGCCGGAGTAACTCAACGGATCATGCAGCATCTCTGGAGAGAAGGAATAGGTGACATTTCAGGTCGAGACCCTTCATCAGACTCAGACTTCATCAGACCTTGAGTCTGATGAAGGGTCTCGGCCCAAAATGTCACCTATTCCTTCTCCCCAGAGATGCTGCCTGACCCGCTGAGTTACTCCAGCATTTTGTGTCTATCTTCGGTGCAAACCAGCATCTGCAGTTCCTTCTTGCACATCAAAGTAGCTTGTTTTATTTCTGCTTCACCACTGCACAATCGCCACCTGTCTGTAATAAATTCTTCCTGGTCAGCACAATACCAAGTCTGCCATCCAGGGACTGTACTTCTGAGATCTGACAAAGCCACTGTCCCTTTCCACAGGCGTGGCCTGACCTACTGAGTATTTCATGAGTTTCCTATTTTTGTTTCAGGTTTGTGCCATTTGCAGTATATGGTGATTTCAATCTAATTACTCCCATGATAGTTGGATATACATCTGGGACCTTTGGTGGGTGGCCGAATGGAATCTGTTTCTTTTTCTCTCCCAGTGATGCTCATGGGAAGGAATGGGTAGAAAGTAATACAGGCACATTACCGATTTTCTGGAAACTGATGGTCCAGTACCTCCTTTAATCCAGACAAAATTATGAGAACATACTTGAAATCTACCCCAGAAGTCTCCCCAAAATGTCGCACCTTGGCCCGGATGAGACAGCCAATCTCTACCTCATCGGGGCTTCGGTGGCTGAACTTAGTGTAAGTGGCCAATGGTGTTGCCAACTCGGTAGTGTAGGTGTTTGGAAGACGCTGTTAAAACGTGCCTAGGCCCGGCGAGGCCGCCTATCTCTACCTGGAATCGTGCGTCTGTCCTCTAGAATTGTGAGCCGGCCGGGAAAGCGGCGACTGCAACCCGCGGGCGGCCGCTGATCTGACCCACATCAAGGTTTCCGAGGTCAACTCAATAACCAGAGCCCAGGCTACCTGTGCAAGAAATGCAAGTTTAGCTGTAAATTTAATTTACAGTGTACATTTAATATTTGTTTTCTTGACGTTTCTAGTAGTCCATGGTGTTGTAGAGACATGGGAGGACCAAAGTCAGGACCAAATAAAAATAATGGCTCACTGACCTCTGAAGATTCACCTTATCTGATACAGTCATAACCAAGAGGAATTAACTTCATCACAAGCGGCTTGGCCATTTAATAATAATAATAATAAATAATAAATACTTTATTAATCCCCTTATTCAGGGGAAATTCAGATGTCCTTGCAGCACACTAATAAAAATACAACATAGCATTCAAGAAGTTTAACATTAAAACATAAAAACATCCCCCCACAGTGGGAACCACTGTGGGGGAAGGCACAAAGTCCAGTCCCCATCCTCTTGTCCACTCAGAGTCGGGCCTATTGAGGCCTCCACAGTCGCCGTTACGGGGCCCGATGTTCCCGGCCGTTCTCGCCGGGTGATGGTACTCCGGCGTCGGGAGAACCCTCAGCAGCTTGGGGTGCCAGGAACGGCCGCCTTCTTACCGGAGACCGTGGCTTCCAAGTCAACAGACCGCGCTGGACGGAGCTTCACACACTGGCGATCTCGGCGAGAGATCCCAGGCTCCGGGATGTAAAGTTCAGTGCCGCAGCTGGCCGCTCCACAGAACCGCCGCTCCACGATGTTTTTATCGGTGGTCCCAGCATACTGGAGTTCCAGCACGGCGACTCAGGCAAGGCATCGCCCGCTCCGCGATAGCGCTCCAGCGCTGCCGCAGCCAAAGCCGAGGTTCTGGCCAGGTCCCCTCAGGAAACGTCGCTCCAGGACTTAAAACGTAGAAATGATATGTCAAAGAGGGTGATGAATCTCTGGAATTCTCTCCCCCAGAGAATTGTAAAGGCTCGATCATTGGAAGTATTTAAAGTGGATGTACTTAAAGATTTGAAAATGAGGTGATTGAGGGCTATGGGGAACTGGTGCAGAGAATAAGGGGGATCATATTCAATGGTCTGTATCAGAATGAATCAGAATGGTTCTGATACTCTAGCCACGGGTTATCACTCATTCACTCACTAGATTGCCATTAATTGCTTCAATTATATGGGCAATTATTGGAAACATTAGCTGTTTTCAGGACTGTAGTGGTTGGTGATATTTAGAGTGAAAACCTGCAGATATTGTGGGTTGATTGAAAAAATAAAGTTGAAAAAAAACATTTCAGACTGAGAAACCTCTGCTTCGAGAGCAGATGTGGAGATGGTACTGGACTTGAATCCCAAACACTCCCCTTACCGCACCCACTCCCTCCACCCCACACGCACTTCCCCCATCAGACACACTCCCGTCCTTTCCACATGTGTATCGACTTCCTCCGCAGCCACGTAAATCCTTCTACATTCCCCCACCCCTGAGCCCTTCCTCCTTCCCAGAAGAATTGGAGAGGAGGAGAGAACAGAACTCTCCTCTATCCCCCAGTCCAGGTGTGGGGAACCTGCGGCGTTAAGGCCACATGCAGCTTTCTAGGCCATTAAATGCGGCCTTTTGAATGAATCCAAGTTTTGTAGAACAAATCCTTTTATTTTTATTAATATGTTTTTGTTCGTCTTTTATTATTTTAATTTTCATTTTAAAATGAACTTATTTAAAATACCAAAGAGTAAAAGAAGATTCAACGAAACAATCCTCCCCGACTAATGGGCACAACTAAAACATTAGTAAGTCATGAGGGCTATTTTAACAAAATATTGTACATTTTGAAGTATATCTAATTGAAGTTTCTTGGATGCGGCCTTATTAGATTACAGTTAACTTAATGCGGCATTTCAACATGAAAAGGTTCCCCATCCCTGCCCCAGTTCTCCACCTCTCTTTGAATACCTTCCCTCTCTCCACCATCTCCATGCCTCACCCAGATCTCCCACTGTCCATCTCATGCTAATCAGTGCTTCACAAGTGAGTGCTGGATAGGGAGCAGATCCTATATTAAAAACACAATTACCCATAACATCACCAAAACTGCTTTCCATGCGTGAAGTTAAGTTTACAGCACTGGAGGTAGAAATGAAATGTGGGCAGACCTGCTTGATAAGCCTGGGCCGATTTTGGAAGTGGTGTGGGGAAAAAGGAGAATACTTCCACAGGCTGTGAGATTCATGATGACCGAGAAGATTGCTTTCCTTCTGAGGCAATTCCCCATGATGGTCGGAGATTAGATTCCAGCTTTATAGGACTTTGTTTAGGCCACATTTGGAGTATTGCTGATAGACACAAAATGCAGGAGCAACTCAGCGGTACAGGCAGCATCTCAGGAAAGAAGGAATGGGTGACGTTTCGGGTCAAGATCCTTCTTCAGACTAGTCTCCAGCATCTTGTGTCTATCATCCGTTTAAACCAGCACCTGCAGTTCCTTCCTACACATTGGTAGTATTGCATGCAGTTCTGGGCCACAGGGTTACAGGGTTACAGGAAGGCTATGGAAAGAGTGCAGATGTTTACCAGAATGATACCTGGATTAGGAGTTATTAGTTTTAGGGAGAGACTGGACAAACTTGGATTGTTTACTCTGGAACACCAAAATGGGGATGGGGATGGGGAAGGGGGCGGAGGGGAGGGGAGAGAAATCAAATACTAGAGGGCATAGCTTTAAGGTGAGAGGGACAAAGTTTAAAAGAGATATGCAGGGCAATTGTCTTTTAAACACAAAGAGGATAGCTAGTGTTTGGAACACTGCCAGGATTGGTGGTTGAGGCAGATACAATAGTGTCATTTAAGAGACTTTTAGATATGCATATGGATATGCAGGGAATTCAGTTATATGGATTATATGCATAGTGATAAGAGATGATGTTTGACACGGACATTGTGGGCCAAATGACTTGTTCTTGTGCTGTCCTGTTCCATATTCTCTACAACACACATCTATTCTCTTAAAGGAGAAGAAGGTTAGAGCGGTTCAGAAGGCTTCAGGGGTGTTCAGAATGGTTTTGATGGGATTGGCAGGATTCAGAGGTGTTTAGAGGGGGTTCAGACCGGTTCAGATGGATTTGGAGCGGTTCAGAGGGATTTACAGGGGTTTAAACGGGTTCAGAGGGGTTTAGAGGGAGTCTGGTGCGAAAACTGTGATCCTGGTGCGAAAACTGCGAGCGTTCCGCAAAAAAAGTGTGAACCTGGTGCGAAAAGTCGAGCCGTCTGCGAAAAATGCCAGCCTGATACGAAAAGTGCGAGCTTTTGCGAAAATTGCGAGCCTCGTGTTACATTTGCGAGACTGGTGCAAAAAGTGCGAGCCTGGTGCAAAAAGTGCGAGCCTGCCTCGAAAGCTGCGAACCTCGTCTACAAACTACGAGCCGGGCGCACAAGCTGCGAGCCCAGTGCAAAACGAGCAAGTCTCAGTAAATGGGGAATTAGGGGAGGGCACTAATAAATGGGGAATTAGGGGAGGGCACTAATAAATGGGGAATTAGGGGAGGGCACTAATAAATGGGGAATTAGGGGAGGGCACTAATAAATGGGGAATTAGGGAGCGCAGCATTAAATGGTGAATCAGGGGAGGATACCATTAAATTGGGATTTAGGGGATGGCACCAGTAAATCAGGAATTAGGGGAGGGCGCCAGTAAACAGTGGCACAGCTGCCTCACGTTCAGATTTAAGAGAGAGTTAGATATGGCCCTTGTGGCTAAAGAGATCAGTGGGTATGGAGAGAAGGCAGGTACAGGATACTGAGTTGGAAGATCAGCCATGATCAAATTGAATGGCGGTGCCGGCTCGAAGGGCCGAATGGCCTACTCCTGCACCTATTTTCTATGTTTCTATGTTTCTATCTTTCTAAGAATGTGGGACTACCTCACCACTGCATCCTCATGAAGAAATCCATGACCAACAAATCAACCAACATTTCCAGTTGTTAAAGAATATGCAATATTAATGAAATCACATTACACATCCGGGTGCATATTTTCCAGGAAGTTCCCCAACAAGTCGACAGTGAGGAATAATGCATTATCAAGTGGCCAAAACAGTGAAGAGAATTCATGGTTAATCAGGTACAGATTAAAATCCAAGCCTTCAGAAGGCCAATAAGCAGAGGGGTAGAATCACCGCACGTTCAAGAAATAACATTGCTGATAATCAGACAGCTGTGGAAACATTTTGCATAAGAAACTGAAGTACATCCTTGGCCTGATCCCAATGCACTGAGGGGATCTGGCATACCTGTTGATGCAAGCAGCAGCTAACCAGGACGTAATTATTCTCGAGTAATTGCTAATGAATTCTCCAAATATGTTTTTCACTCTCCCTTCTAGTCTGAATAAATTGGGATGGAGTCTCCTGGATTAACAAGGAGTCTCCTGAGTGCTTAGCCATATTTTGCAATATTCATATCTGACTAGTGTTGAAACTAATGTGAACGTTGAACGTTTCCACTAGCTAACAAAATGTTCATATCCATTGTCTGCAAGACAATCATTTGACTTTGCAATGTAAAACTACAATGGCAGCTCCAACAACTCCACAGTGGCTTGGGTCTTTCTGCTCAGCTATTGTGCAATCTACTCAATCAGTACTGTCAGTCAGATCTATCAAACCCAAACGCCTCACAATCAGACGAGTGAATTGTTTATAGCCTACTGTGAATTCTTAATCGACCAGAGCTCAGGCACACCTTTGGAATGTGATTAAATGGAAGACGAAAAGACAACTAAAATAAATGACCAGAATTCCAAGTTGAAACGGTTCAGCGGAAAACCTGCATTAATTGAATCAGATACTAAACGCTTCATTGCAGATACACCAAAGTGATATCCAAGTAAAGAGATTATGTTATGATGTCAGATTGTATAACGAAATATTGAATTTCCTTGATTTTAGGAGATTAAAGGTGACCCATTTTAAAAATACTTATTTATTTAATTTGCAGATGTGAGTGTCACCTACAGGTCCAGCCAGTATTCATTGTTTATCTCCAATTAATCTCAAGGTTATGGAGAGCTGCCTTCGTGCATTAAACATTTTCGAGGATTAAGTGTTTATGAATGATTGAAGCATGTGACAGGATAGAAAATGACCAAGTGGGTTTTCCACAGGTGCTCCGGTTTCCTTCCACACTCCAAGGACATACAGGTTTGTAAATTAATTGACTTCGGTCTGGGTTGCGAATTGTCCCGCGCGTGTAGGATAATGTTAGTGTACGGGGATCGATGTTCGGCGCGAATGCAGTGGGCCGACGGGCTGTATCTCTACACTAAACTCAACTGTAAACATATGATGTTTGGGTTTAAGAAGGAACTGCAGATTCTGGAAAATCGAAGGTACACAAAAATGCTGGAGAAACTCAGCGCTTCGCTCCATAGATGCTGCTGCACCCTGTAAACATATGATGTCTTGTTTTCGATTCCCCACCCCAATCAATTCAGCAAGTTTCTGTCTTACGATCAAAGTTGACCTTGCCCCAATGCAGGAATTTAACTTGTGGGCTCATCCTGCCCTTATCCATAACTATTTTAAAGCTAATGTAACTGTTGCTGATGGTCCCAGAAGGCAAGCCCACTGACATTTCAGACACTGGCCCTTCCCAATTTCCCAAAGAGTAAGTCAAGCTTTGGCCCCTTCCTTGTAGGCCCCTCTACGCCTTGCATTAGGAAACTTTCCCCAAGCACATTTGACAAATTCCATCCCATCCAAGCCCTTGACACGATGGCAGTTCCAGTCAATATTGGGAAAGTTAAAACCCCCTAATATGACAACTTTATTTCCTTCTAATTCCCGTTGACAATTTGGGGGCCATTAAAAGCTTCACACTTACCCTTAACTTGAACCTCCACACAGCCGCTCCTAACAGGCCACTCCACTAGACACTGCCTTCCTTTTTATACACCCACTTGGAGCACCTTTTCTTTACGGTCAGCTGCTTTCAGCTGCAAAACTGGATGAATCTTGTTAACTGGCTGACTTTCAAAATTCCCACTCTTCCATTCCTGATGGTAGCTGCTCACAGAATATACAGAGAGGCTGACTTTCTGACAACCATGTCTGAGTTATATGTAGAGGATGTGTACAAACCTGAATCTTCATGAGTTAGAAGGGTAGATATTGTAGGATGAATGCCTCCAATGACCTTTCCCCTTCTCGGCCACTGACAAAGGACAGAGGTCAGGACTGAGGGGATTGCAGGGAATGGGTTCAGGGAGAAAGAGCATATGATAGAGATGGCCTGAAGAACTGATTGTGGGGAGGAGAGGCCTCGGACCTTGAATGCGTACCAGTGAAATTAGTGATGTCGACTGGATATGCGTTGACACCAGCGCACATGTCAAGATGTCTCCACATATTAGACTGAGAAAGTAGAAGAGCAAGTGAAGGACTTTTGTCGTCTGAAAAATGAGCAACAGTATTCTCTGCAAATTGTATCACATTGAATGTATCCACTTATTGCTACCCATACAATTTCATGGACATGGCCTTTGTGAATACCTCAATTAAAAGGCAGCACCTTTGGCAATGCAACACTTCTCGAGTGCCAGGCTGCAACAAATATATACGTCCCATTTAAAGTTTTGAAACTGCTGCCGATATAAATGTTTGGTTAATTAAATTCTGTCAACGGTGTCTGTGTCTTCCTATTAATGATAAAGGAACAAAAGCGAAAAGCTGACAAATTGATCATTGTGATGGTCCCCAAGGTTGGTCATCTATCCCCGCACCCCAAGCAAAATGCACACATGAACAATTCAGCACATAAGTCCTGCCAAGAGCTCGTCCTTGTACTGAAGTAAATTAGTATGAAAGGTGTTTGCTTCTCCCCATGACATTATGGTAATTACTTGATGTCAATATCAGGTTTAAAATTCAGCTGCAAAATTATTTGTGATGTTTGTTGGTTCTTCACAGAGCCACAACTGTGCAGCCTGGCATCACAATTACCTGCACTGCAATCAGCTTGTGTAACAACAAAATACTCAGGGGTTGAACAAGATTTATTTGCACATTAATTTCCACTTTAGGCAAGGATCTTTGTGGCTTTGAGAACATTTACTTGTGATATTTATCAATCAAGTGGAAATCAGCACTCATTATAAGGGCAGCCCAAGATCAACCCTTGCCCTGAGCTCTTTAGAAGCCGGCCTTGTACATTCCTCTGCAGTAGTTATTTTGGTGTTTTAAAGCAGATTCACAGCTCATTGAAGGCTTCACTCACGGCCATAGGGTCAAACTGCATAAAAAACAGGCCCTTCAGCCCACCATGACCATGTTTATTGTATAGGCCTCAACTATACTAACCCCATTTCAGGCACTTTGCCCACAACTTTCTATGCTGTGTTGACTCAAATGCCTATTTACTCATCTTTAAATGGTGTGCGAGTACCTATCTCCACATCCCCACCAATTCCCCCCCCCCCCCCCCCCTCTCCCCTTCCCCCCCCCCCCCCCCCCCCCCCCCTCCCCACACACAACTCAGGGGAAGTGAGGTCTAGATTTCAACTACTCTCTGTTGCACTCCACCCCAGATGACATTCTGGTCTTCTTCTTGCGTATGGCGTGCACAGCCTAAAGTTGTAGGACAACTTGTTCTATTTGATCTTATTTGATTGTGCACGCCAGGTTGATTGCATTAGTCGAAACCGGGCGGACCACGTGAAGGTTGCAATCTCCCATCCCGACATTCTGGCGAATTTCCTCTACACCCTCTCCACTGCTATCATGTAGGAATCAAAACTCTATGATATTGGCCTGGCCAATATTTAAAAAAAGATGCACCATCACCTCCCTGCTCATATATTCTATGTCCTGGTTAATGAAGCAAAGTATCCCATATGACATCATCTTCAGTTTATCTTGCTGTGCTGCTACCTTCATGGATCTACAGACCTGTATACCAAGGTCGACTAAAAGTGATGGAGAAACTCAGCGAGTGAGGCAGCATCCATGGATGGAAGGAATAGGTGATGTTTCAGGTCAAGACGCTTCTTCAGACTGAGGTCCCTCTGTTCCTCATTACCCTCTCACTCTCTTCCATTGATTGTGTATTTCATGGCCTATGCCTGAATATTGTTCAGCTCTTGCTGTCTGCACACAAGGAGTTATAAATTGAGGTAATTATGGTGCAATTATCAGCAAATTATTTTCAAGGCTTGATAATAGGAAGATCACTGATGAAACAGCTGGTCATGGTTGTGCTTGGGTGGTTGATGGTCAGTATGGATTTGATGGGACAAAGGAGCCCATCGGGATCTCTCTGTGACTTGGTGATTCTATACTAGAGAGATTAGGTAATAATAATAATAATACATTTTATTTACCGGCGCCTTTCAAGAGTCTCAAGGACACCTTACAAAAATTTAGCAGGTAGAGGAAAAACATGTAAGGGGAATGAAATAAATAGTAGAGACACGACTAGTACACAAAGTAAATACAGAATTCAATACAAAACACAGTATGAGGCAATTAATGCACAGATGAAAAGGGACGGCACGTGGGGCTAAGGATAGGCAGATGTGAAGAGATGGGTCTTGAGGCGGGACTGGAAATGGTGAGGGACACGGAATTGCAGATCAGTTGGGGGAGGGAGTTCCAGAGCCTGGGAGCTGCCCTGGAGAAGGCTCTGTCCCCAAAACTGCGGAGGTTGGACTTGTGGATGGAGAGGAGACCAGCTGATGTGGATCTGAGGGACCGTGAGTGTTGGTAGGGGGAGAGGAGGTCAGTGAGATATGGGGGGGCCAGATGGAGTTTAACTTCTTACATAGGGATGCCATTCACAGGGTATAGGATGGAAAGCCAAAGCAGATCAGGCAATGGTCATTCTGTGCTTTAAAAAAAAAAAGTCAATTTATGAAACGTGTTTCATGACCACAGCCAGTTAAATATTTTTAATTTGTTCAGCAACGATTGCCCAAAAGAAAAGGAATGTTGAACATTCGATATGATTTCAGATGAAGGGGAGAGTCCCCACCCTTCAACCGAATCAGGAGGAGTTTGGCACTTCTTCATCTCAGTGAAATGTATAACATTCACTAGAGACTTGAAGGGCAAGTTCAGGGTTGATATTTCCCTTGGCTGGGGTGTCTGGAACTAGGCATCAAAGTCTAAAAGCAGGGACAGAGATGAGAAGAAATTTCTTCACTCTGGGGCAATGAATATTTAGAATATTTAGAATTATCTACACAAGAAAGGGCAGACACTGAGTATATTCAAGAGAGTGATCAATGTTTTTTGAATATTAGTGAATATGGGGTTAGTGTAGGAAAGCGGCACTGAGGTAAATGATCTTATTGAACGGTGGAGCAGGCACAAGGGACCGAATGACATTCTCCTGCTGCTTCTTCCTTTACTCCAATGTTCTTTGAAATAGACCAAGGGGTCATTTGCATTCTCTTGCACACATTAAATAAAAATGTGATCAAAATGCATCATCCATCAATGAAACCAAGCCGCTGGGGATTAAGTGGCACAGGATTAAACTAGCAGAGTATTGTTCCATGTTCAAGGCTGCAAAACTCAAATTACTTTGCTCTTTATTTACTTCCGCTGGAAAAATACCAGTTAGAAGCAATTAAATTACCCAACTCGAACTATTGAATAATTTGATGACAAAATAGCATTCATAAACCAAATCTAGTTAATTGATAAATGTAAAGCATTTATATAGTCAAGAGGTGCATGGATAAGAAAGAACGGGCAAATGGGACTAGTTTAGACAGGACATCTTGGTCAACGTGAACAAGTTGGATTGAAGAACCTGTTTCCGTGCTGTATCTCTATGAAGTAATAAGAGGATTTCAAGGTATGGGCGCGGAGTTTAGAAAAGGTAATGTTACTCAGCCTTTCAGGGTACAGTTCCACAGTTCACGGCTGGTAGTGTTTTGATCAGAGGGAACTTCATGCGGTTTTTAAAGTTAGGGGATGTTTTTTGCATTTACCATTCAGGGAGCGAAGGACAGATAGAAGATGAGAGACACAAATTGCTGGAGTAACTCAACGGGTCAGGCAGCATCTCTGGAGAAAATCATGGTGTAATGAGGATATTGTGACTCAGCGATGGGTCAGATAGAGTCTTTGGGAGGACATGGAGTTCAATGTGGGAAAGTATGAGGTGATGGGAAACCAAAAAGCTACTATCTGAATGGATTTGAACCGCAAATAAATGAAGTCCTGAGGGACCTAGGTATTTTTGTTCATGAATCACTAAAAGTTGGCAAGGAACAAGAGGTTAGGAGTGTATGTGGTATATTGGTCTATTGCAAAAGGGTTGGTGTTTAGAAAAGGGGAAGTTATGTCACAATTGTACAGGGTTTTGGTCAGTCACATCTGGAGTACAGCATAGTGTTGGTCATTTTAACAGGAGGCATTCTAAAAGAGATTCAACAGGCTAATTCTTAGGATTAGAGGGTTCTAAAGAGAAACTGAACAGGTTGGTTCTGCAAAGGTTGGCGTTGAAGAATGAAGGGTGAAACATAAAACTCTAAAATGGCTTGACAGGGTAAATATTGGTATATATCCACAAGTGAGAGAATCCTGGCCCAGGGGACTTAGTTTCAAGATATGGGCTGGTTCTTTAAAACTGAGAAATGTAGGGAATTATTCTTGCAGTGGGTAATGAATCTCTGGAAATCTCTGCCAGAGTTGTGGACACCAGCATACTGGAAGTATTTAACCATACATTGCTTTGGAGAAATTAGCAAAATTGAGGGCTCTGGGGATCTGACAGAGGAGAAGTTGAGAACTGCCACAGTTCATGTTGAATAGAAGGGCAAGATTCAAGGGCTTGGTGGTTGACTCCTGCTCATATTTTCTTATGTTCTTATGTTCATCCTCCTGCAGAGGGTGCAGGATTCATCTGCATCGTCATCTGAAGGAGGATCCTCTGCATATACTCCACACAGGATCTGTGGAGATCCTCTCTCCACAGTGAGGGAAGATCTGACGATCCACGATCCTGTCTTCATTGATGGGCTGATAGTGCAGAGTGTCAATAACTTCAAGTTCCTGGGCGTGCCTATCTTTGAGGCATTGTCCTGGACCCAGCATATTGATGCAACCATGAAGAAAGCCCATCCATGCCTCTACTTCCTGTGAGGATTGTGAAGATTCAGTGTGTCAACGGATACTGTCTCGAAATTCTACAGTAGAGAACACACAGTATTAACTGGTTGCATCATGGCCTTATTCGGCAACCCAGACACAAAGGAGCAAAAGAGATGACAAGGAGTGGTGGACACAGCCCAGGCTCTCGTGGGTACTGACCTCCCCATGATTAAAAGGATCAATAAGTGGTGCTGGATCAGAAAAGCAGCTAATATCATCAAAGACCCACACCACCCTGGCAATGCTCTCATTTTACTCCCACCATTGGGAACAGGGTATAGGAAGCTAAACTTGACAACCAAGTTCAAGATTAGATTCTTCTCAACAACCATCAGGCTCTTCAACACTCACAACACTAACCTTAACTGTGAATTGCAGACTGTCTTTGCTTGTACTAAGGACTTTGGGGTATTTCACACTAGTATGGGTGTTATTAATGTATAGAATGTTTGTTATATATTATCTGTGTAGTGCATTTACATGGCCCGTTGTACTACTGCAAGTAAGAATTTTATCAATTAAAATTCTTACTTGCAGTAGTACAACGGATCATAAGATAATGAAACACTCTTGACTTTTGATTCTCTTGTGGGGCTGACAGGAGATGAGTCTTGATTAGGTCAGCATTTGTAGAGGAGTGCTGGATGACTGGAGTGACATGTCCTGGTGGGGGAAATCAGAGCTGGTCCAGGACATTAAATCATTTGTGACGAAAGGACACAAAATGCTGGAGTAAATCAGTGGGTCAGGCAGCATCTCTGCAGGATGTGGATAGGTGACGTTTCAGGTCAGGATCCTGCTTCAGACTTTTCTGAATGATTTGTGACCATAGGTTAAATTGACTTTTAATTGTATAATGCTCAAATAAAAGCACTATGCACTCCAATTTCCAGACACTATTCTTCTATCCTCCCAGCTAAATTAAACATTTATTATTCAATTGGTTAGGCAGGTTTGTTTGCTCAGGCAGTTCTGCCGAGTGCAATCATCTCCACATACAAACAGCCTTGTACAAACAGTTAATTTACAATAGCTAAACTTCCATTCCTATGGCATAATAAGGCCAAGAGGAACAAATAATTTACAGATTCTTTTTACCTCTTTTATTTGATGTTAAAAAGTAATTTTATGAGCTGATTAATATTGATAAGATTCAATGTATTACTAAATCCTCAAATAGCAGTTGAACACCACCAGACTAGGCACTTCAGGTTAAAATCCACTCACTTAACTAAGTTTTTAATGAAGGATCAAGTCTCAGTCACAGTTTTGTGCCACAGAATCTATATTGTTGGAGCTTGTATGAGTGAAGATGAGCATGACATTTTTGTGCATGTATAAGATCAGGGGGTAGATGCTGAGAGTGTCCCAGTAGACTGTCAGTCGGTAGGTTTTCAGCATTGCTTGGAAGGGATTTGTGGTGCAGCATTCACCTGAAGTAAACGTAATGCCTTGAGTTATGCAATTGTTCACAGACTGTCAAAAACAAGCGACGTGTCTGAAAACACAATGACAACCAATGCCACACAGAAGTATCCCAGGCAACGTTTATGTGTGGGGGTATGTTGGTTGCAGTGGGTGGATATGATAGGTGAGGAGGGGCAAGAGGAGGTGGAGTGCGTGGGCTTGGGTGCTGGTGGCAAGTGGCTTTGGTGGGCAGGGGGACATGGTATGGGGTGGATTGGAGTTTGGTGGAGTGAAAAGATGTGGGAAAAGGCACTGTGGGGAATAGGCGGTGTGGGTTGGAAGAATGCAATGACTTGGGAAGAAAGGTGGGCTGTTTTGAGGTGAATTGGAATGGAGTCATCTGGATTAAAGTTAGGGAAGAAGGAATGTTATGGATTGGAATGTAGTAGGTGAGGGTCGGTATGAAGGATGTTATGTGGAGATATGAGCTGGGGTACAATGGGATAGGATGGGGAGTGTTTGGGGGTGTGGTGGGTACTTTGGGACAATGCGGGTAGGGTTTGAGGTGTGGCGGGGTAGGGTGTTGTGGGATTCAATGGCAGATGTTGAGTGCAGAGAGGGTAGGGCTGATCTTGGGTACATTAGGGTGTGCTTGTGTGAGGTTGAGAGGAATGGAGTGAAATAGTGTACTTGGCTGGTATGGGATGTAATGAAGTGAGTTTGTAGTGGATTCTAGAAGGATGGATGGGAAGAGACAAGGTGGGGATTTTGTTGTTTTGAGTAGGAAGCAAAGTACTGAGAAACCATGTAACCCATGTAGCCCAGTTAACTGTTGAATAAACAGGTCCCCAGACATCAGTTTTAATTTCAAAGTTGTGACTTGGTTAGTAATCATTGGTTGCCTTATAATAGAATTTTAACAATGCTAAAGCTCTATAAATCAGTTATTATTATATTCGTCCACAACTCGGGAATAAACCAGTTAGGAAATGCAATGCTGAATTATTCAAATAACTTGACGATGAGGGGTTTAACTAAGTAAGTTGAAAGGTTGGACAATTTGGGGACACAAAGAACTGCAGGTGCTAGTTTAAAACAAATGACAGAAAGTCATCAAGTATCTCAGTGGGTCAAGCAGCATCTCTGGAGAACATAGACTGGTGACATTTCGGGTTGGGAAGGGTTCCGACCCGAAACATCACCTGTTCATGTTCTCCAGAGATGCTGCCTAACCCGCTGGGTTATTCCAGCACTTTGTGTCTATATTTGAATAAGGTGCAGATGCCTTTAGACCAGAGCAAGTTAAAAGGAAATTATATATATTTTCAAAATAATGAAGAGTTTTTGAAAGAATAAACAGAAACAAACTATTTGCCTTGGCAGGTCTGTCAGTGGCACATGTGCGGTTTTAAGATAATTGCCAATAAAACCAGGAGGGAGATGTGAATTGATAATAATCTGGACTGTGATGAAGAGGTGGTGAAAGCAGATTCCATGCTTTCAAAACATTTCCAAAAGGGAGTTTCAAACATGAAAGTATCATTTGTCGGTTGTGAAGAAAGAATGGCAGACTGGGGCTGATTAGATCGCTCCAACAAACATCTGGTGTAATGGGGCAAATCTGCCTCACAGACTGCAGGAGACCAAGCTGGTTTCAGTTTCAGCGATCATGAAATAGTTAGAACCACAATCAACTGCAGACAACAAAATTATGGTGCTTAATACAGTTGAGAAGTTACCTTCTTATTTCTCTTACTCTAATCCTCAAACTCCAATAGACTTTATCATTCAATTTATTTCTGATCAATTTGGCTGAATTGGATGGAGATGTGATGGACATCTTAATAGTGAACCATGTCCAGTAGTTAAGTCATACCATTAGGCTGGGCATAACACTGGCAATTTGAACTCAAAGCAGGCCCATCAAGTAGCGCTTGCTCTAAAGGGTAGAGCACTTCACTCTGCCTGCTTATTTTGTTCCTGGCTGTTTGAAATAAACAAAGCCAAAACATAATATGCAGAAATGAACATCCAATATTCTAGACATGCTCATCTGTGAGTTTTTGAAAATAGGCATTGTCTGTGGATGTCTGAGGTCTCTAGACTCGGAATACACACACATATAAATCAAGGAACTAAATAAATCCTATATGATCTTACCTAACCTCAGTACCACCACATGGAGAATCTCTCTCACTATAGACTGAGCAGCTAATGGTGTCTTAAATAATGTCTGTCTGAAGAAGTGTCCTCACCCAAAACGTGTCTGTCCATTTCTTCCACAAATGCTACCAGACCCATTGAATTCCTCCAGTATTTCATCTTTTGCTCAAGCTTCCAGCACCAGCACTTCCTTGTGTCTCAGTGTCTTAAATTAAATTGGTTCATGTCAAATTTAAGCTTTTCTTTTGACATGGATGCCCACAATGTGAATTAATTAACTTGTTCTTGACAAGTCAATGCAATAGTTAATGCACTAGCAACTATTTATAACTTATTAAATCATAACTTAAAGCTATATCTGACTTGTCAATAGGCGCAAGCAGGCATATTCAAAGTTGTCTAAAGAATAATAAATCATTAACGTAAACACTGGCTGAAGAAATATTTAAGAGATGCAATTTAATATAGGTATTCATTAGCATGATATGATTTTAAGCATTCATTTTATCTGCGATTTTGGATGATTAAAAATGATGAGATTTATAAAGGGTTAGATCCCTAAACTGCTGATAAGCTAATTGCATGAAATAACATATTTTTTAATCAGCTGCATATGAATGAATAAGATTATTGGCCAAGTATATATGTATGCATGCGAATGGTATGTTGGCATTCATAGCAAAGGAATTTGAGTATAGGAGCAGGGAGGTTCTACTGCAGTTGTACAGGGTATTGGTGAGACCACACCTGGAGTATTGTGTACAGTTTTGGTCTCAACATCTGAGGAAAGACATTCTTTCCATAGAGGAAGTACAGAGAAGGTTCATCAGACGGATTCCTGGGATGTCAGGACTTTCATATGAAGAAAGACTGGATAGACTCGGCTTGTACTCGCTAGAATTTAGAAGATTGAGGGGGGATCTTATAGAAACCCACAAAATACGCAAGGGGTTGGACAGGCTAGATGCAGGAAGATTGTTCCCGATGTTGGGGAAGTCCAGGACAAGAGGTCACAGTTTAAGGATAAAGGGGAAATCCTTTAGGACCGAGATGAGAAAAACATTTTTCACACAAAGAGTGGTGATTCTCTGGAACTCTCTGCCACAGAAGGTAGTTGAGGCCAGTCCATTGGCTATATTTAAGAGGGAGTTAGATGTGGCCCTTGTGGCTAAAGGGATCAGGGGGTATGGAGAGAAGGCAGGTACAGGATACAGAGTTGGATGATCAGCCATGATCATATTGAATGGCGGTGCAGGCTCGAAGGGCCGAATGGCCTACTCCTGCACCTATTTTCTACTTTTCTATGTACACAAACAAGGAATTTACCTTGGTGCTCCGCTCGCTAGTAACCACACGATATATAGTAATGATTAAGAATGACACAATTGAATGACACAATAAGAATGACAATTAAGTTCATATAGTAACAATTAAGAATGACACATAAAACATTAAACATTAATAATAAAACATTACAATTTAAACATGTGAATTAAATATCAGAGCAAAACAAGGATACAGACTTTTGGTTATTGAGTAGAGCTACTTCACGTAGAACAAAGCTGTTTTTATGTCTGGCTGTGGTAGCTTTGACAGTCCGGAGTCGCCTTCCAGATGGAAGTGATTCAATGAGTTTGTGGCCAGGATGAGAGAAGTCAGAGATAATATTACCCGCTCACTTCCTGGCCCTTGCAGTGTACATACAGTTCATCAATGGGGGGAAGGTTGCAGCCAACAACCTTCTCAACTGATCGAACGATTCGCTGCAGCCTCCGGATGTCGTGCTTAGTGGCTGAGCCAAAGCAGACCATGATGGAGGAGGTGAGGAGAGACTCTACGATGGCCGTATAGAATTGGACCATCATTGCCTGTGGCAGATTGTGTTTCCACAGCTGCTGCAGGAAGTACATCCTCTGTTATGCCTTTTTGACTGTGGAGTAGATGGTGTTCCCCCCCCATTTCAGGGATATGGAGATGATGGTTCCAAGGAAATTAAATTTGGGGAGGGAGAAGTGTAGATCGAAGGTGTCAGTGTTGCAGTTGAATAAAGGGGACTATGGGACCATGAGGGAGGAGCTGGCCAAAGTTGACTGGAAAGATACACTAGCAGGGATGGCAGTGGAACAAAAATGGCAGGTATTTCTAGGAATAATACAGAAGGTGCAGGCTCAGTTCATTCCTAGGAGGAAGAAAGATTCCATGGGGAGAAAGGGACGACCATGGTTGACAAGGGACGTCAGGGACAATATAAAAATTAAAGCGAAGAAGTACAACATAGCAAAGATGAGCGGGAAGCAAGAGGATTGGGTAATGTTTAAAGAACAACAGAAAATAACCAAAAAGACAATACGTGAAGAAAAGATGAGGTACTAAGGTAAGCTAGCCAAGAATATAAAGCAGGATAGTAAAAGCTTATTTAGGTATGTGAAGAGGAAAAAATTAGTTAAGACCAAAGTTGGACCCTTGAAGACCGAAAAAGGTGAATTTATTATGGGGAACAAGGAAATGGCAGATGAGTTTGCCAGGCACTTTGGATCTGTCTTCACTGGGGAGGACACAAACAATCTTCCTGATATAGTAGTGGACAGAGGATCTGGGGTGACGGAGGAACTGAAGGAAATCCACATTAGGCAGGAAATGGTGTTGGATAAACTAATGGGGCTGAAGGCTGATAAATCCCCAGGGCCTGATGGTCTGCATCCCATGGTACTTAAGGAAGTGGCTCTAGAAATCGTGGATGCATTGGTGATAATTTTTCCAATGTTCTATAGACTCAGGATCAGTTCCTGTGGATTGGAGGGTAACTAATGTTATCCTACTTTTTAAGAAAGGGGGAGAGAGAAAACAGGGAATTATAGACCAGTTAGCCTGACATCGGTGGTGGGGAAGATGCTGGAGTCAATTATAAAAGATAAGATAGCCGGACATTTGGATAGCAGTAACAGGATCGGTCCGAGTCAGCATAGATTTACGATGGGGGAAATCATGCTCGACTAATCTTCTGGAATTTTTTGAAGATGTAACTAGGAAAATTGACAAGGGAGAGCCAGTGGATGTAGTGTACCTGGACTTTCAGAAAGCATTTGATAAGGTCCCACATAGGAGATTAGTGGGCAAAATTAGGGCATATGGTATTGGGGGTGGAGTGCTGACATGGATAGAGAAGTGGTTGGCAGACAGGAAACAAAGAGTAGGGATTAACGGGTCCCTTTCAGAATGGCAGGCGGTGACTAGTGGGGTACCGCAAGGCTCGGTGCAGGGACCTCAGCTGTTTACAATATACATCAATGATTTGGATGAAGGGATTCAAAGTAACATTAGTAAATTTGCAGACGACTCAAAGCTGAGTGGCAGTGTGAACTGTGAGGAGGATGCTATGAGAATGCAGGGTGACTTGGACAGGTTGGGGGAGTGGGCA
This sequence comes from Leucoraja erinaceus, assembly GCF_028641065.1. Classification (NCBI taxonomy): domain Eukaryota; kingdom Metazoa; phylum Chordata; class Chondrichthyes; order Rajiformes; family Rajidae; genus Leucoraja; species Leucoraja erinaceus. The sequence goes on from NC_073403.1 coordinate 13,080,626, forward strand.
GATGCATGGCAGATGAAGTTTAATGCAGATAAATGTGAGGTTATCCAGTTTGGTAGCAAAAACAGGAAGGCAGATTACTATCTAAATGGCGTCAAGTTGGGAAAAGGGGAAGTACAATGGTATCTGGGGGTCCTTGTACATCAGTCTATGAAAGTAAGCATGCAGGTACAGCAGGCAGTGAAGAAAACGAATGGCATGTTGGTCTTTATAACAAGAGGAATCGAATATAGGAGCAAAGAGGTCCTTCTGCAGTTGTACAGAGCCCTAGTGAGACCACACCTGGAGTATTGTGTGCAGTTTTGGTCCCCTAATTTGAGGAAGGACATTCTTGCTATTGAGGGAGTGCAGCGTAGGTTTACAAGGTTCATATGCTGAGAGAATGCAGCAGCTGGGCTTGTACACTCTGGAGTTTAGAACGATGAGAGGGGATCTCATTGAAACATATAAGATTGTTAAGGGCTTGGACACGCTAGAGGCAAGAACCATGTTCCCGATGTTGGGGGAGTCCAGAACCAAGGGCCACAGTTTAAGAATAATGAGTAAGCCATTTAGAATGGAGATGAGGAAACACTTTTTCTCACAGAGAGTGGTGAGTCTGTGGAATTCCCTGCCTCAGAGGGCAGTGGAGGCAGGTCCTCTGGATGCTTTCAAGAGAGAGCTAGATAGGGCTCTTAAAAATAGTGGAGTCGGGGGATATGGGGAGAAGGCAGGAACTGATTGGGGATGATCAGCCATGGATCACATTGAATGGCGGTGCTGGCTCGAAGAGCCAAATGGCCTACTCCTGCACCTATTGTCTATTGTCTATTATCTATGAACACAAGCTCACCAACCTGATTCCCCCCTGCTCATACTGACCCCTAAGCCCTTCTGACCAAAACCCCTTCAGAAGTCAATCTTCCTTGACCTCATCTTCTCAACCTCAAATCCTCCTACCCTCTACCCCACAAACCTGAACCCCAACATGCCCTGAAGATGCCTTACCTTTGTCCACAGTCCACCCAAACCTGACCAACTGCAAGGAAAGCAAATGTCAATACTTAATGCACAGAGGGCAGCACTGAATAATCTCCCGCAGTCAAGCTGTCAGTGGTGGATCAGAGCGGAGCAGGGTTAAGTGTGACGGAGATAGAACCAATGTTTTCCCATGATTGTATCAGTGGGTGCAATTACATTTTGGAATCATTTCCTTGGCAACACTTAGTGAATCCAAAGTGCGTGCCAATTTCACAATTATCTTTTGTAAGCAGAATGACAAACATCTCCAACACGACAACCAATTGCTGTTTCTCAGTATGTATTAATTCTATCACAGAATATATATGATTTGGCGATCTGTGAAAGTCACCCTGACTCCCAGTTAGTAGATTAGGACATTTAGAGTAACACTTTATCCTGCAAATACAAATATAAAGATAAATGTGTGCTGAATGGCCAGTATCATAATGTATCAGGGATCGGTGCTAAATTTAACATGGAAATGTTACAGCACTGAGGGAGGCCATTCGACTCATTAAATGTCCTGACCTGAAACACTGTTACCATCCCTCCCCACAGATGTTGCCTGGCCCGCTGAGTTCCTACAGCAGTTTGTTTATGTGCAATACTAATGTAGTTGTCCCTCTACCCAACCTTCTCCCAAGAGAGTAGTAATTATTTCCTTTTGAAGTGTTTAGTCAGTTCTTAGTGAGCATCACAATTGGAGTCAAAGTCATGCAGCACAGAAACAGCCCCTTTGGCCCAATCCACCTATGCTGAACAAGTTGCCTATCTAAGCTAGCACAATTTTCCTGTGTTTGACTCGTATCCCTCTTTTCTATCACATGGTTAATTTTCTATCCACACTGTTAAAGCAACAATTCCGTGGCCTTCAATTGAATTTGCCTCCACTATTCCCCTTGAGAATCCTAAACTTTCTCCGTGTAAAAAATAATCTTTCCTCCATTATTTCTTATATTTTTCCACTCATTTTTATTTTTGTCCTCTGGTTTCTGATCCTTCATTGGGAATGGTTTCACACTGTCTACTGTGTCTCACCTTTCATGGCATTACACACCTCCTTCTGATCTTATATTCCTAAGAGGACAATTCCAGCTTTTCCAGTCCCTCGCTGAAACTAAAGTCCCTCTTCCCCAGAAACATTCTTGCAAATTTCTTCAGCACCCTCTCAAGAGCCTTGACGTTTATCCTACAATCCAGCACCCAGTATATACACTAGACTAAGTGGGACCCGTTGGGTCCCATGTTCACACGGAATTGCTGGTCCCCCAACGCAATATTCCACCTCACTCACTCACAGCTGGTGGGCTGGCAGTTGACTCATGACTATTCCTTGAAATTCCTTTTTAAGCAGGGTGCAAGAACACCAAATTCTAATCCATGTTACTACCACTTTGAGCAGGGTGCAAGGCAACCAAATTCAAGTGCAGTTTCCAACCACTTCAAGCAGGGTGCAAGGCCACCGAATTCAAATGCAGTTTCATAACACTTTCAGCAGGGTGCAAGGCCACTAAATTCAGTGCAGTTTCATACCACTTCAAGCAGGATGTAATGCCACCAAATTCAAGTGCAGTTTCATTCCACTTCAAGCAGGGTGCAAGGCCACCAAATTCAAGTGCAGTTTTATTCCATTTCAAGCAGGGTGCAAGGCCTCCAAATTCAAATGCAGCTTCATACCATTTCATGCAGGGTGAAACCACCATAAAACCACACAAAACACCAAACTCACACTTCAGTAGACATTCAGTGTGTTCAGTTGATTCACAGCTCAGACAGAGTCGTGACCTCTCGCTCCCCCATCATGCAGAGACTGAGCCACACCCACACTTCCTGGTTTTATAACCCCTCCCCCCCCCCCCCCCCCACCGGAAAAGGTGTGGCTTTCATGGAGTGATTGTCAGGAGAGAGATTCTCAACATTTAAAAAAAAACTAATAACACTTTTACTTTTCATTGATGGGAAGAATTCTCTGCACCAGCTCAGCGGAGGGGGACTGAGTAAGATGGCCAAAAATCACAGCCGTAAGTGTAGCGTTTTATCTAAAATCAATATACAGTGCAAACAGGAAGTAAGTGCATTTGCAGTAGTGCCTTTTAACCAAGCCAAAGAACCCAAGCCACCATTTACAGTAAGTCGTGCCTTTCAACTTCATGCCACCATTTGCAGTAAGTGGTGCCTTTCAACTTCAAGCCACACCCAAGCCACCATTTGCAGTAAGTGGTGTGCCTTTCAACTTCAAGCCAAAGCAACCAAGCCACCATTTGCAGTAATAATGCCTTTCAACTTCAAGCCAAAGCACCCAAGCAACTATTTGCAGTACGTAATGCCTTTCAACTTCAAGCCAAAGCACCCAAGCCACCATTTGCAGTAAGTAGTGCCTTTCAACTTCAAGCCACCATTTGCAGTAAGTGCTTTCAACTTCAAGCCCACCCAAGCCACCATTTCAGTAAGTAGTGCCTTTTAACTTCAAGCCTAAGCACCCAAACCATCATTTGCAGTAAGTAGTGCCTTTCAACTTCAAGCCACACCCAAGTCTCCATTTGCTGTAAGTAATGCCTTTTAACTTCAAGCCATTGCACCCAAGCCATCATTTGCAGTAAGTAGTGCCTTGCAACTTCAAGCCACGCTCCCAAGCCATCATTTGCAGTAAGTAGTGCCTTTCAACTTCATGCCACCATTTGCAGTAAGTGGTGTATTTCAACTTCAAGCCACACCCAAGCCACCATTTGCAGTAAGTAGTGCCTTTCAACTTCAAGCCAAAGCAACCAAGCCACCATTTGCAGTAAGTAGTGCCTTTCAACTTCATGCCACCATTTGCAGTAAGTAGTGCCTTTCAATTTCAAGCCACACCCAAGCCACCATTTGCAGTAAGAAGTGCCTTTCAACTTCAAGCCAAAGCTCCCAAGCCACCATTTGCAGTAAGTAGTGCATTTCAATTTCAAGCCAAAGCACCCAATCCACCATTTGCAGTAAGTAATGCCTTTTAACTTCAAGCCAAAGCACCCAAACAACTATTTGCAGGCAGTGCCTTTTTACTTCAAACAAACCATATTTTCATTTTCAAAGCACATTACGGGGACTCACAGTTATGTAGACATTTGTTCAGTGTTATTCAGAGCTCAGCGAGACGTGACCCTTGGCTTCATCCATATTGAAGAGACTTAGTGAGGCACACCACTTCCTGGATTTTATAGTCCCTCCCCCTCCCTCCAGCAGGGGCAGCAGAGAGAATAGTGATTTTTAAAAAAACATTAATATCTCTCTGATTTGTCATTGTTGGGAAAAATCCTCTGCTCATTTAAGGCGGAAGGGAGCTCTGAGCGAGGTGGCCATAGGTGGTGGCGTTCTGTCGGAAATCGCAGCACAGTAGGCCAAATGCGGTCAAGATCAGAGTTTTAGTAATATAGATATGCTAAACCCATGCTTTGTGAAAGGTATTCGTGACTTCCTCCCCCTTGTACTTATATGGCTATTTATAAAGCCTAGGATCTTTTATACCTTGTTTTAACCTGCCGCTTAAACAAAAATAAATGTACTGACAGATCTCTGTTCCTGTACCCCTTTTACAGCAGTGTCTAGTTTACATTGCCTCTCTTACATTACCTCTTTCCTCTAAAATATGACACAGTATATTTTGCTACATTAAATTCCATTGCCATCTATCGGTGCATTCCATCAACTTGTCTCAATCTTCTCCAAATCTATTACAACCTTCCTCATACTTTATCACACTTCGAATTTTGTTTCTTCTGTAAATCTGTAAGTTGTGTCGTGCCACATTATCAAATGATATTAAAAAACAGAGCTCCCTATTTTGATCCCTGCGGAGGACTACTGGACACTTCCCCTTGGGGACACTTAGGGAGACTTCCCCAACTTGTCCCCGATGTTGGGGAAGTCCAGAACAAGGGATTACAGTTTAAGGATAAGGGGGAAATCTTTTAGGACCGAGATGAGAAAAACATTTTTCACACAGAGAGTGGTGAATCTCTGGAATTCTCTGCCACAGAAGGTAGTTGAGGCCAGTTCATTGGCTATATTTAAGAGGGAGTTAGATGTGGCCCTTGTGGCTAAAGGTATCAGGGGGTATGGAGCGAAGGCAGGTACAGGATACCGAGTTGGATGATCAGCCATGATCATATTGAATGACGGTGCAGGCTCGAAGCGCCAAATGGCCTACTCCTGCACCTATTTTCTATGTTTCTATGTTTCTATGTTTCCCTCCAATCCAAATCACAATCTATAACCATTGCTCTTTTCCATCACTTGATCATTTTCTAACCATATTGCCACAGCAATAGGGCGGCACAGTGGTGCGGCGGTAGTGTTGCTGCCTTAAAGCGCAAGAGACCTGTGTTCAATCCTGACTACAGGCGCTTGTCTGCACAGAGTTTGTTCTTTCTGACTGTGTCTTGCATGGGTTTTCTCCAGGATCTTCGGTTTCTTCCAACACTGCAAAGACGTGCAGGTTTGTAGATTAATTGGCTTGGTATAATTGTAACTTGTGCCTAGTGTGTGTAGGATAGCATTAGTGTGCGGGGATCGCTGGTCGGCATGGACTTGGTGGGCATAAGGGCCTGTTTCCATTCTGTATCTCTAAACTAAAAACTAAACTAAACTAATCTCTATTCTATGAGCTTTAGTCTTAAATGCCAAGCCTTTTATGTTGTATTTGGCAGAGTCTATTTGAAAGCTTACACTAAATTAACTGCATTTTTCTCAATATCCGGTCTATTATCAGATCAACCAATTCTGAAGTCAATTAAAGATAATTTACCAACAAATTATCAATCTGTCCCTGATTCTTTTATCCGAAAGCTTTCCCATCACTGGACTGAAGTTACTTGATGTATCAACTCCATCTATACAATTCTACCACTGCACCACTCTGTCATCATTTTTTTAAAACTTATTTGTGACATTTATTATTGTCAGGTCCTCAGGCACCACCACCGTCTCGACAGATTATGTTGGATACCTCCATGATTTCTTTCTTCTATCTGCCAGCAATCAAGAATGCATCTCATGTTGACAAGGCGATTCATCCTCTTTAAGATCAGATATCTTTCCTGCACCTTCTCTTCAACAATTTTCAGCCCACTTAGTATCTTAACCATCCTCCTTTGCGAAGAATCGTATAGCATCTTATTCCTTGGTAAAGACCAATAGTTAACAATGTGATGAAATAACAATGCAGACTGGATGTTGTCTGATCCCAGGGACTTTGCTGTATGTAATGATCTCAGCTGTTTGTTGATCTCCCATGGAGTGAACCAAATTGGTAGGAGACTGACTTCTGTGACGGCTGGAACCTTACGAAGAAGCTGAGTCGGAGCATCTACTCAGCACTTGTGGCTGCATGGCAACATGGTGCTTTATTTTAAATTCTCTTGTCATCCAGAGTGCTCCGGCTTTGGCCCACCGGACAATTATCTCATCCCAAAAGGATTCTGATGGTTCAATTACAGTGTTGGCAGTTGCTTTTTGATTCCAGTTGATGCAGGCCAAACCTGTTCTCATCTTACTTACTGTATGCTGACCATTCTCCAATGCAATATTGAGACACAGGGAATGTGTGAAGTCTGAAGAAGGGTTCTGACTTGAAATGTCACCTGGCCCACTTGAAATGCCTGGCCCACTGAATTCCTCCAGGACTTTGCGTTTTGCTCTGATGCAACATGTTTATTGTTACATCTTTATCCATAGACATAAGTGAAGTGGTGCAGTTAGTAGAGACGCATCTTCAAACCTCCAAACTCAATCCTGACCTTGGCTGTGTCTGTGGAGTTTGCACGTTCTCTTTGTGACCACTTGGGTTTCCTTTGGGTGCTCCAGTTTCCACCCACATTTTAAAGATGTGCAGGATGGTAGATCATTTGGCCACAGTAAATTGTCCAGGGAACGTTAAGGAGAAGATGAACAGAATAAAATTGGATTAATATAGGATGAGCGCAAATGGTGGTTAATAGTATGTGCTCGATGCGCTGAAGATCATTGTTCGAGTATTCTATAGCTCTATAACTCAGCTGAGTATTTTGATCAGAAATGTTACTGATGGACATGTGCATTGAGGTGTTTGTGGCATTGTCTTCCCCAAATAAAAGGCCATAAAATGCTGGAAACATGGTGGCGTGCCACACCAACATTGCACGGGCCTTTATGAGTAGCTGGGAGTCCACTAGTTTCAGCAACAAAGTGGCAGCAACTCTGTGCTTACACGTGGATCCAAATATAGCACAGTATTTTGGTGTGAACATCGATCTATCCATTCCACCCACATCTGCTGCTTGACTCACTGAGTTGTTCCAGTGAATTAATCATTGCTCCAGATTGAAGTATCTGCATTCTCTTGTTCCTCCATGGTGCAGGATCTGGTGGCTGATGTTTCTGCTTCCTCTGCACAGAAGATGAGAGCCACCCAGTGTCTGAGACAGCAGCAGAGCCTCTGACAAGGCCCTGGATAGCAGGTTCAGCGGGGATTTGGCGCTGGCTAACACCGCCGTCCACCGATTGCAAACACTACCATGAAGCAAGAGTTGAAGGAATAAGATTCTCCTGCCCTCTTACGCTAAGCCAGCATATGAAACTGCTCCAGTACCAGGGCCTTGGCTGATGTCCAGCAGTCAGCTAGCTCACGTTATGGTGCATCTAATGCTGGACCATCTAAACCCACAGTTGTTTGAGCCAAGCTTCGTGGACATCTGCAGCCTCCTTCACCACAATGAAACCTTCCAACAAACTGGAGGAGCGTTGTGTAGGATGAGCTGGACAGGAAAAGGCAATGAAGACATTGAAAGTTTGCACATGGATGATTGGCCAACACATGTTTAATTCATATAGTTTAATGTGTAAATAGGTTTAGCACATTGATGTTGTTCAGCCTTGTGTTCATCACGTGTACTTAGTTGGCACGGGGAGAGCAATGGACGTGGGATGTATTCACTACGGGGCCAACTTCTAATCATTTTCCCAAACTGTCTGTGGGAAGGGGGCGAGGAGCTGCTGCCTTCACACAATGCTGTTTGGGCTGAAGGAAGTGTTGGCAGATGGGAGGTTCCAGAACTGCCTCAGTGCTCCCAGAGCAATAGCATGTTATTGCCATGTCTGAATATTTTGTTTAATTTAAGGGTTGCTCAGCAAATGGAACAGAATCCAATCAATTCATGGCTTAGCTTTTCTTAATGGCAGAGATTGAGCCTTCTCCATATGTTGGTGTGGATGGTCCTGCTGTCCATTTCGTCGATGGGTGTAAGGCAGCAACTCTACCGCTGCGCCACTGTGCCGCCCTACTTAACCTGAGCCTTTTGCATTAATGCAAAAGATGATACCTACACTGCACCAGTGTTGAAAAACGAGGAGCTCACTCTCAACTCAATCCTTAGCAAACTTGAAATCAATTAGGATCCCTTTTAATTGAGCTGGTTGAGGGATGTCTTTCCTCCTGTGCTTAGTGCACGGACTGGTGCACAGAAATGCTAGATTCTCCTGGATGTCTCCACCATCTATTCTGCATTCTTCCAGCATGCAACGCTACATGCAACATCCATTCTGCATTCTTCCAGCATGCAACGCACACTGAGACATGCAATTTCATGTAACGAGTATCCTAGGTTTGCTGTAATGTTGCAACACCCAAGCAAAATGCTGCTGACCAAATCAGTTCCCTGACAGAAATTCTATCCAACATCAGGACGCTGCACCTTATATATTGAGTTCCCACATAGCAATCTGTGCAGACCGTGAAGCAATGCAGCAGTCATCTTATTTTTGTTCTTTTATTTGAATAAAACATGAAGAATCTTTTTTTTTTGTTAGAATGTTTGGTCCTGAAGCTGAGGTTTGCTATGAACAGAATGTTCTTTTGCTTTTAATTTGGTTGGCGTTGGCACTGAGTGTGTTTTGGCTCAATCAAAAGTCATCCTGGGGGGATGTTCCTTGTCAATTCTGATTCCCAGCAAACTTTAGAGCTGTGAATTGAGAAATGTTAAGGGCCTGTCCCATTTTCACAACCTAATTCACGACCTCTGCCGAGTTTGCCCTTGACTCATACTCGCAACATGGTCATCACGAGGTCGCAGGAGGTCGTAGGAGGTCGAAGGAGGTCATAGGTAGGATGTGATGCTAGTCGTAGGTACTCGTGGCATCAAGTAGGTCGGGGCGTTTTTCTAGCCTGATGAAAATAGTCAATAGTCAATTTAATTGTCATTTGGACCACTTGAGTCCAAACGAAAGCCTGATGAAAATTACAAAAATATAGACCCCACAAGTAAAAAAGGTCGCATCACATTGCTGTGATGGAAGGCCAAAAAAAACTTATCTCTCCACTGCACTCTCCCCCCCCCCCCCCCAGATGACAGAGTCAAAGTCAAAGCCCCCGGCTGGCAATGGCGATTGTCCCGCGGCCATTTAAGCCACGCCGAGTGGTGCGAGGTCGCACACGAAAAATGTCCACAAGTAAAAAAGGTCGCGAATTAGGTGGTGCAAGAGGAACAGGCCCTTTAGGATCAGAGGAGAGCCTGCTGCAATTTGTTAATTTCACCACCAGGAGAATGTTCTGAAAGTAAAAACAGGAACCACTCCTCAGTTCAAGCAGCATCTGTGGAGAGAAAAACAGTTAATGTTTCAGCTTGAATAATCTTCATCAAAGTAAACAAAGTGAGAAAATAGTCAATGTTTAAGCTGCAGAATATGGAATGGATGGATAGGAATAAGGGAAATTCTTTGATAGGCCCGGCCAGAGTTTAGGCTGACCATCGAACACCCATTCACACTGGTTCTATGTTATCCCACTATCGCATTCACGCCCTACACACTAGGGGCAATTTACAGAGGCCAATTAACCTACAAACCCCATATGTTTTTGGGATGTTGGAGGAAACCCGAGACCCCAAAGGAAACCCATGTCATCAGAGGGAGAATGTGCAAACTTGGTCAATTAAATGTGCAGATTTCTAAGGTGAAATTGAATCTTGTCTTTATGTCTATTTTTGAGTTAAAGTCATAGAGTGATACAGTGTGGAAACAGGCCCTTCAGCCCAACTTGCCCAAACTGGCCGACATGTTGGTTCTTATGTTATATATATATATTCTTATATTACAAGTACAACCGTGTCAACTAATTCTAAGACAGTATTTGTTCTATAGATTCACTGGCTGGAATTACTGGCAATTCCATGTGGAAGTTGCGAATTTACTAGCTGTTCTTCCCTTGAGATTTTCTGAAGTTCACCAACGCCAGATTACTTTACGGAGCCTGCTGCCAGCATGCAAACCTGCAACAGTTGCCCAGCACTTATGCTGAGGAATCTGACAGTTGTTTCGAACGCAAAACAATTAATCCATTTATTGCAGTAGAGAGGAGGCTGAAGGACAAATGTCTTAAAAAGTTTTCATTTTTTTAATTACAAATTTTCAGTTATTTACTTGAGTGTGGAGTTAGTGACAATACAGTGGGCCGAAAGGTATGGCTGAATCCCTTCAATGGTGCACTGAAGAACCTCTTGGGATTCCGGGCTATGTATTAGTGTTTCATGGCAAAATCCTAGGAGACAGACTCAGCACTTAAGTTTCCCCACCAGAGTTGGGACAGAGGAGTTGTGAAATATTCCATGTTTGGGAACACCGGGATGGGATGGTGCTGCCGAGACCAGGTGTTCACATCCCCACTCTTGGGATGAAAACAGTCACATCACAATTAACCATTTTGACCCCGAAAAATAGACAACCCCAACCATTAGCCTTTTGGCAGAGTTAGCATTCAGGAAAAGCAGGATTTGTTTTCTCAAGGACAAGGTGCATTTTAGACAATAGACAATAGGTGCAGGGGTAGGCCATTCGGCCCTTCGAACCAGCACCGCCATTCAATGTGATCATGGCTCATCATCCCCAATCGGTACCCCGTTCCTGCCTTCTGCCCATATGCCCTGACTCCGCTATCTTTAAGAGCCCTATCTAGCTCTCTCTTGAAAGTATCCAGAGAACCGGCCTCCACCGTGCTCTCAGGTAGAGAATTCCTCAGACTCACAACTCTCTGTGAGAAAAAGTGGTTCCTCATCTCCGTTCTAAATGGCTTACCCATTATTCTTAAACTGTAGCCCCTGATTCTGGACTCCCCCGACATCGGGAACATGTTTCCTGCTTCTAGAGTGTCCAAACCCGTAACAATCTTATATGTTTCAATAAGATTCCCTCTCATCCTTCTAAACTCCAGAGTGTACAAGCCCAGCCGCTCCATTCTCTCAGCATATGACAGTCCCGCCATCCCAGGAATTAACCTTGTAAACCTACGCTGCACTCCCTCAATAGCAAGAAGGTCCTTCCTTAAATTAGGGGACCAAAACTGCACACAATACTCCAGGTGTGGTCTCACTAGGGCCCTGTACAACTGCAGAAAGTCCTCTTTGCTCCTAAACTCGACTCCTCTTGTTATAATAAAGGCCAACATGCCATTTGCTTTCTTCACTGCCTGCTGTACCTGTGTGCTTACTTTCATAGACTGATGAACAAGGGCCCCCAGATTTTAAGTAATGCTGATGAGCACGATATATATTTCCTTCAAGATCTATAGCCATTCTTTTTCTAGGGTTTGAAGAAAGACAACTCTTGCCAATGAAAGAGATTGAGGTCTCTAAATACTTATCTGCTTGAATTGAATCCATGTGTTGATTAAAAAACCAAACAGAGCTGCTACACAATCCCCTTCTGACTGAGATTTTCCACTCACCCTGTCTTGGCTTATTCAAGCCTAATTTCAAGTTGCTGTGCTGAAATAAAATTGTCATTTCATTGAGACCATGGCTCCAAAAAGACTCATCTTAAGCTTATTTCCTAAAGCTCTGAGGTTTCTGGTCCTTGCATATTGCTTTTGTCAGCTTCTCCATACCTTTCCCTTTCCAAACCACAGTTTTTAAATTAAATGATAGCTTTGTAACATAGAATTGAGTGTACAACTAAGATAGCTAGGTTGTGCCAACGAATGAGCAAGTACCACCATTGGGTTTGCTAAAGGAACAATGGCACAGACCCAAGGTAATCGGATCCCCATACATAGTTTAGTTTAATTGAGAGATACAGCATGGAAACAGGCCCTTCGGCCTACTGAGTCCATGCTGACCAGCGATCCCCGCATACTAGCACTATCCTACACACTAGGGACAATTTACAATTTTTACTGAAGCCAATTAACCTAAAAACCTGCACATATTTAGGGTGTGGGAAGAAACTGGAGCACCCAGTGAAACCCACATGATCAGGGGGAGAACGTACAAACTCCATACAGACGGCATCCGTAATCAGGATTGTCCTCGGGTCTCTGGCGCTGTAAGGCAGCAACTCTACTGCTGTGCCACCACGCCATGCATTGATTGATGTTTCAATAGAAAATCTTCCAGCTGAAAAGGTTTAGTATAGCAGGAAGCCTCATAAACAAATGGTGCATACCAATGCAAGAAGCAACAGAGGCGGTTAATTCTATGTCCAAGACTGCAAGAGTTGCAAACGCTCCATTTACATGTCGATGATACATTTAATGCCTGTGAGTAATGAGAGATATCTTTGCTCTGTCCATTCGTTTGACAAGCTTGCTCATTGCCATTAAAAAGAGGTCAAAAGAGGAGCTGGTGACTGAACATCATTAAAAAGGCACACCAACTGATGGGGTTACCCAGCTCAGCATGTTAGATTCCATTGAAGTCAATGATTTGGACGAGCTGAGATCAGTGCAAGTAATAGTAACAATCAGAGACAAATTTATTTCCTGACCCTTTGAGCTGTTTCCTCATTTTCAATTGTTTCTAGAGTGCAACCAGATTTTGTCCATTTCCAGGTCAAACTGCCTGTAGACTGTCAATTTAATCTCTGTATTTGGTTAAATGTCCTGATTAGACACCTGCTACGTAATCTAATTTGATGCTGCCAAGAAAATCAGTCACATTGTTCCAGAACTTCCAATATTGCTCATTCCTGGGTCAACCAGATTGCAATAATGTGACTTTAGATTCCATGTGAGAATTCAAGGTTCCAAATTCTTATTCTGAATTTCCTGACTTTCAGTCACCATTTCCCCTGGAATGAATGAATGTATGAATGAATGAATGCATGATTGAATGAATGCATGATTGAATGAATTTCCTTTATTGTCATTCAGACCTTTCAGTCTGAACGAAATTTCGTGCCTGCAGTCATACATACAATAATACAATAATAGACAACAGAACAGACAGTAAACACAAATTAACATCCACCACAGTGAGTCCACCAAGCACCTCCTCCCTGTGGTGGAGGCAAAAATCTTAGGGCTGCAGTCTCTTCCCTCCTCTTCTCCCTCTGCGCTGAGGCGATACCCCACCGGGCGATGGTAAATCAGTCCCGCGGCTCACCGAGCTGCGCGAACGGGCCGGTTCAAACACCGCAGCCCGGGGTGGTCGAAGCTGCCGCCCTCCAGTCCAGCGGACGCAGCTGTTGACGACGTCGTCCACTGGTCCGCGGCCGAACCCTGGACTCAGGCCACCGCCAGAACGCCACCGGAGCACCATTCTAGCCCCGCGCCGGGTCGCCCTCACGTGAGCGTCTCAGCCCCGAGCCAGGCCGCCCTCACGGGAGTGCCGTTACCCTCGAGCTGGGCCGCCCACACGGGAGCACCGTTCCACCCTCGAGCTGGGCCACCCCGACGGGAGCGCCGTTACCCTCGGGCTGGGCCACCCCGACGGGAGCACCGTTCCACCCTCGAGCTGGGCCACCCCGACAGGAGCGCCATTACCCTCGGGCTGGGCCGCCCTCACGGGAGCACCCTCGGGCTGGGCCGCCCTCACGGGAGCACCGTTCCACCCTCGAGCTGGGCCGCCCCGACTATTGAACCCTAAACTATTAAGCTCATCCCTACGAATGGCCATTCTGCCCAGGCCACGATCTTCTCCTCAGTCTCTGAACTCCCTGACCTTTCAATTCATCCCAGGTCTTGATTTCCCATTTCCCCCCAACTCTTTGAATCCCACCCATCAGCTGAATAGCAGATGTCCATGCTCCACCATTACTCTGAATCCTGTAGACCAACCAAGATCAACTTTCCAATATCCCCAGGTTTACCAACCTCCAAAACTCCCACCCAAAGCTCTCATCTCACGTCCTTCACATCCAACAAGCAGCCATTAGCAGTAGGCTGGCACAATGAACTCGATTCTCATGGGGTCAACCCTTTTTGGGCCAGTCCTGGATTTTCCACATGCACTGTGTGGAGCTCCAAGCAAGTGAGCAATCAGGGTTCAAGTCCTGAGTTCAGTAGAAGGTTACAATGACAAGCCCATGGCTGAAACGATTGTTGGTCACTGTCATCCATCAAGTTCTTAGCAAATCTCTCTGTTGTTATATTTTTCCAGCAAATCTTTTCTCCACCATCTCCAGTATCACTTTATTCCTTTTTTATAACATGGAAATCAGATCATTCAGAGTACTCTAAGTTGCTGAGACAAGTTCACTTTAACTTTAACCTATCTAACCCCCCCACACACCTGCTTCTTCCTATAATTCCCTTGTGCCCCCTATCACTCTGTTTGTTTCTCCCTCCCCCTCACCAACTCCATCTGCCAACACCCACACACTGCCTGACCCTCTGCGTTCCTCCAACTGCTCTGCTTTTTTATTGCTACAGATTCCAGCATCTGCATTCCCTTGTACATTCACTGTAACTTGTTTGTATTTTTCAATTTTGTCCTTCTGGAAATGAACCTTGTTTGGTTCATCTATTGTGACACCACTTTAAATGATGAGTAGGTCGTGAAAACTGTTTTAAACTACTTGAAAGGTAATAAATATATGTAGTTTCATTACATCCTTCCAAACCTCATAATGCCCTGAAGTATTTAACATTCAATTGATTACCTTTGAAGTGTCGCTGAGCCTGCGACACAAATCTGAGGGGCAATTGGTGCACATTAAATGGCGTACACAGGTAAGAGAGGAGTTTTCTGTAGTTTATAGAAAGGGTTATATATCCTCAGACTTGAGGCATATTGAAATATATCACAAATCGTTCAAAAGTGCTTGGTGAGAGATTGATGAAAAAAAATTGCACTATGTGGTCTCCATTTTCAAAGTGGATCAAATAAGTTAATTGTCAGAAAAATCCAGATAATGCCAACATATGTTGAGAATGTTAGCCAATGCATATGAAGCAGAGCATGGTTGCACAAGTCTTGGAAAGATGGGAAAGTTACATTGTAAGTGGTGTACCCTTGTTATCTTGTCTGGTCCACTGCTAATCTCAAAGTATGTATGTTCATAAGTTATAGGAGCAGAATTAGGCCATTTGGCCCATCAAGTCTACTCTGCCATTTAATTATGGCTGATCTATCTTTCCCTCTCAACACCATTCTCCTGCCTTCTCCCCACACCCGTCCTAATCAAGATTCCATCTATCTCTGGCTTAGAAATATCCATTTACATGGCCACTGCAGCCTTCCGTGGCGATGAATTCCACAGATTCACCACCCTCTGACTAAAGAAATTCCTCCTTACCTCCTTCCTAAATGAATGCCCTTTAATTCTGTGTCTATGACTTCTGGTCCTAGACCCTCCCACTAGTGGAAACATCGTCTCGACATCCTCTCCATCCAAGCCTTTCACTATTTGATAAGTTTCAATGAGGTCCCCCCCCCCCTCATTCTTCTAAACTCCAGCGTTTAGAGGCCCAGTGCCATCGAACACTCATCATATGTTAACCCGATCTTTCCTAGGATTATTCTTGTAAACCTCCTCTGGACCCTCTCCAGAGCTGGCACATCCTTCCTCAGACAAAATTGCTCACTTATGTTGATGTAGCTCCAGGGACTAATACTGAGAATGTTTTGCTGACATAATAGTAGATATGTAGCTGAGCAAGCAGCAAGGATAATTGTAAGAGACTAAAGGAAAACAGATAAATTGAACAAACAGGTTGCTTGCAGTTACATCCAGGTTAGTTCAGTTGCATCCAAATGATTGCAACTGAACCAGCCAGGTAATAGAACAAAGGGTGGCACAATGGTGCAGTGGTAGAGTTGCTGCCTTACCGTGCCAGGTACTTGGGTTTGATCCTAACTACGGGGGCTGTTTGTACCGATTTTGCACGTTCTCCCTGGGACCACGTGGGTTTGCTCCGGGTGCTTCAGTTTCCTCCCACATTCAAATGACATGCAGGTTGTAGGTTAATTGGCCTCTGTATATTGACCCTTGTGTCGAGGATAAAACGACTGTTCGTGTGATAGTTGGTTGGCGTGGGCCAAAGGGCCGGTTTTCACGATTTATCTATAAACTAAACTAAACTAAACTAAAGGAGTAAAACTAGAAATGGGAATAAACACGCAGTGGTAAGACGTTGATGGATGTGGATACACTTAGAGGGCTATGGGGGTCAAGATTACAATTGAGAGTCTGACCACAGATCATAGTAAAGGCCACACTTCTGGAAATTGAATTGCATTGTGCCACATATAATGATGCACTTCTTCTCAAAACAAAGACATTACTGAAATCCCAAGGACTTGATGTGTATTGCTTTCATGTTTTATTCCAGGGTACTTCTTGTTTAGAAACAAAGAACTGCAGATGCTGGTTTATACCAAAGATAGACACAAAGTGCTCGAGAAATTTAACGGGTCAGGCAGCATCTCTGGAGAAAAAGGATGGGTGACGTTTTGCATCTGCACTACGGCAGACTAGCCAGTGTCCAGGATATGCTGGCTAACATTATTTCAGGTTGAGATCCACTTGGGACTCGGATCGCGATATCTGGGATTGGATAAGTTTGACTTTCCCCCTTGGCCTGTTACCGAGTTATTAGCCAGTTCCAGAAAAACTTCCTGAGCACTAAACTTATTTTGTGATGAGTAGTTTCTGAAGTGAATAATCTATTCCATATTCCGTGCTGCCATACTCCTTTAATTCCAGACTACAAAACTGGCTCCAGGAGACATCTGTATTTTATATGCATCTTGTATCCTGGAAATGAAATGTGGGGGTAAAAAAATACTTACTTCATTATGCATATTTAAAATATTATTTTTCTATCAAAATGAGACCTTGTACAGATTGAAGTATGTTTTGAAGCCCTGAAGCAGAAAAAAGCTGAAACACTTCCTGTACATCTGGGAAAGTCAAGGCCCTATTTTGGCTGACAGATGTTTGTGCTGTGAGGAGGGAGGATCTGGGATCACTGTAAGGCCCATGAGCTGGATATTTATCTGCAGATCACTAGTCTGTCGACTAGGCTTTGATTTACTTTCTATCAGGACAGTGCCATGAGACCCCCCGTGTTTACACTGACCAGGATACCCATTCATGCTAGTAGATTTGTTTTATTCAGATCTGACTAGTCGGCGCGACTCTGAAAGTCAGCGGTTTAAAATATTTTTTGTTGGGGTGTGTGTGTGTGTGTGGGGGGGGGGGGGGGTGGGAGCACCTTTTTAAATCCTCCCTAGACTTTGATTCGGGTTTTTTGTATTGGGGACAACGAGCATGGAAAAGCCGGGGACTCTGGCCCTTCGCCGTCGCGGGGCTGGCCGAGTCCGGAGCCATGTTTGCACTGCTGCTACCATGGATCACCCATTCATGCTAGTAATGTAATGTTATCCCAGTTTCCTATTCAATCTCCATGCATTAGGGGCAATTTACAGAGGCCAACATGGATCTACAAATCCGCGTGTCTTTGCGATGTGGGAACAGCAAGACACCAGTGTGCGACCTCACACCCGGGTGGCTTTACATGCAATAACATCCACATAGATTTGAGCACGGGGGGAGATCCGGGAACATTTTTTTTGGCACACAGAGCGAGTGATGGATGAAAATCCGTGGAATTCCTCAAGGGTGCCACAGAACAAATCCGGTAGTTGGGAGGCAGTCACAGTTAGATAGCACATGAGATCCGGCTTTTCCACACAGAGAGTATTTGGAAGAGGGTTGAGCCAGTAGATATTTAAGTTAGATGCCCTTGTGGCTAAAGGGATCAGGGGGTATGGAGCGAAGGCAGGTACAGGATACTGAGTTGGATGATCAGTCATGATCATATTGAATGGCGGTGCAGGCTCGAAGGGCCGAATGGCCTACTCCTGCACCTATTTGCTATGTTTCTATGAACCTGGTCTCTGGCCCTGTGAGGCAGCAGCTCTACCAGCTGCACCACTGTGCTGCATCTTATACATATATCACAAATATTCTATTCTTAAGCTGCAGTGTCCAACAAAATGTGGCACATTTCAACTTGCCGCACACTTTGTGGCACATTGAGTGTCGCACACTTTGCCCGGAGGAAGCCCACGCGGTCACAGGGAGAACGTGCAGACTCCACACAGACTGCACCTGAAGTTAGGATCAACCTACTTACCCCAAGTTTAGACTGAGATGCTGAGCATTGTAATGTTACCTTTTTGTTACATCTTAGAGCTGGTCTGCTCTGACTCTCCAGAAACAAGCTGTATCTTCCCCTGTTAAACTTCTCAAGAATTTCAGCACATCTGTTGGTTGAGCGAGAAACCTACTTGTTACTGGGAAGGTGCCAACAGTGTTGGATCCCTGCACATCTGTTTGTGCCAACATTGCCCACAGGATCCCCACAGAGTCTTGGCCTGTAACACTGTGCCCAGTAGTTTAGTTTAGTTTAGAGATACAGGGCGCAAACTTGCCCTTCGGACCATGAAGTCCGCACCGACTAGCGATCCCCGCATATTATTACAATCCTACACACACTAGGGACAATTTACACTTATACCAAGCTAATCTACCTACATACCTGTACGTCTTTCGAGTGTGGGAGGAAACCGAAGATCTCGGAGAAAAACCACGCAGGTCACAGGGAGAATGTACAAACTCCGTATAGACAGCATCCGTAGACGGGATCGAACACGGTCTCTGGTGCTGCAAGCGCTGTAAGGCAGCAACTCTGTCTCTGCGCCCCAATGACGCCACTGTGCCGTAAAAGCAACTTGCTATTGATATGATTGGTCTGAAGAAGGGTTTCGGCCCGAAACGTTGCCTATTTCCTTTGCTCCATAGATGCTGCTGCACCCGCTGAGTTTCTCCAGCATTTTTGTCTACCTTGCTATTGATATGGTTTATTTTTGCCGCACATATCGAGATACAGTGAAAAATCCTGCAAAAGCTATCCTGCCCAATCATTCTATACACGAGTACAAGCAAGCCATACACAAGGATGTGCAGAGAGAAAAATTCCTAGAGTGCGGAATACAGTCCTATCCTATGTGTTTCAGAGCGCATGCTCACTGTACAATATCTTTGAATGAATACAGCTAAATGCATCTAAAGGCGTAATGGTCCTGAACTGCTTCTTCCATTTCTCTTCAAAATCTGCAGCCACAAAATCACCAGTAATGTCTCCTCTTTCCTGAACTCATAGATTTTTCTTCGGGATATGGGGAGAAGGCAGGAACGGAGTACTGATTGTAGATGATCGGCCATGATCACAGTGAATGGCGGTGCTGGCTCGAAGGGCCAAATGGCCCACTCCTGCACCTATTGTCTATTATCTATTGAAAACTTTTGACAGAGAGCTGATCCCAAATTGCCTACACTTCCAGCAGTACTTTGTAGAAGGTGAAAAGAAGGTAATTGGCTGTGAAGATTGATTATTTAAATTCACAAATCAAACCCCTTGCAAAACCTCTAGACTTTGAGCCATGAAATGTGTAAACTTGGCACCATGTCGGTGTGTAACTGCAGTCGTTGTTGGCAGTGGATACAACTCTACTTTAACCTCTTTATTCTGAATTTTCAGTCTCTAAGCATATTGGCAGTGATCCATCCTCCTTGGATGTTGCCACCATTGTGGTCAGTGTAGTTACTCGAGCTGGAAAACCTTGCCTGACCAGACCTTTCAGTTGAAACATAGAAACATATAAAATAGGTGCAGGAGTAGGCCATTCGGCCCTTCGAGCCTGCACCGCCATTCAATATGATCATGGCTGATCATCCAACTCAGTATCCTGTACCTGCCTTCTCTCCATACCCCCTGATCCCTTTAGCCACAAGGGTCACATTTAATTCCCTCTTAAATATAGCCAATGAACTGGCCTCAACTACCTTCTGTGGCAGAGAATTCCAGATATTCACCACTCTCTGTGTGACGAAGGGTTCTGACCTGAAACGCCACCTATTCCTTTTTTCCAGAGCTGCTGCCTGACCCACTGAGTTACTGCAGCATTTTGTGTCTATCTTTGGTATAACAAGCATCTGCAGTTCCTTCCTAGACTCTTCAGTTTATCTCCACGGGCCACTGGCAGTCAATGAGGGGCATAAAATAACAAACTGGCAGTCCATCAAGTCTGATTCAGGGCACTCTGCTGAGTTGTCTATATCCTCACTAAATCTCTGAGGATATTTCTGCACTAAACCCTCCTTATTAACTGACTCATGGCAATTAATATGCCAGCTGGGGTATAACATAACCCTGACATACAGTTGCCACTATACATAGAAACATAGAAAATAGGTGCAGTAATAGGCCATTTGGCTCTGAGCCAGCATCGCCATTCAATATGATCATTCAAAATCAGTACCCCGTTCCTGCTTTCTCCCCATAGCCCTTGATTCCATTAGCCCTAAGACCTAAATCTAACTGTCTCTTGAAAACATCCAGTGAATTGGCCTCTACTAATATCTATCTGGCCTCTATCAGCTAATATCCATGCTCAAACATGCCTTTCTCTTGCACTGCGTCTCAGTGGCGTAGGGTGGGTTTTGAGTGCCCGGGGCAGTTTAAAGTTTTGCGCCTCCTCATTAGTGGGGGGAGGGGCGGGGCGGGGGCAGAGGCGGGGGCGGGGCGGGGCGGCGGAGGCGGAGGCGGGGGGGGGGGGGGGGGGGGCAGAGGCGGGGGGCAGAGGCAGCGGCGACCAGAACTCGGAGCTGGGGCGGCAGCAGCGGCGGCCTGGCCCGCGCTGTTTTTATACTCACAGCTCCAGGTAACCCCTCCTCGCTCCAACGGCTCCCCGGGCCTCTTAATTTTATTTTAAAAATGTATTCACCAATTTTTTTGCGCCCCTAAAAATATAGCGCCCGGGGCAACCGCCCCACTGGCCCCCCCCCCCACGCTACGCCACTGCTGCGTCTTATCTTCCTGCTTTCTGGAAGTGGATGGTCTGACTTGCATTTACCACTCCAGCACTGCCATACCTGGCCTCTGACATCATGGCGGGTCCCGCCACTGGCTTTCCTGAATAAATGCAGCAGAAACTGAATGCAAAGAGGAAAGGTTAATTATCTGAAATTGTTGAATTCATTATTGCGTCCTTAGGCACTGGAATGTGCCCAGACAGTCGATGAGATGTTATTACTTGAGCTTACTTTGGGTTTCAAAGGAACTGTGCAGACCAAGGTCAAAAAGGTCAAAAATGGAAGGAGAATTAAAATGAGAGGCGACAGAAACTCAGGGTCATCCTTAAGGACGGAATAAAATTGTTCTCTAAGTGGTCACTCAATCTCTGTTTGGTTTCTCTGATGTAGAGGAGACCAGATAGTCAACGCCACTTATACTACATCAGATGGGAAGAGATACAAGGACATTTCTGTCTGAGTCACTGGACAAAAATAAATAAGAAGGTAAAAGACCAGGTGTTGCATCTCCTGCAGCTTTGTGGGAGGGTACATGGTAATGTATTGGATATCAATTATGATGCAATCAGCAATCGGTGTGGCAAGGACTCGTATAACTAGCATAATCTCATCCCCTTCTCTTTTATATCTGCTTACTAACCATTTAGTTCCTTTGATTATTTTCTGCACTGTACATAACATTTTAATGAGTGATGAGCCCCAAATCTCCCTTCCTCTTTTTCTCTCTCTCATGCACGTACACACGTATACGCGGCACACACACGCAAAGCACGCGTGCACACACACACACACACACACACACACACACACACACACACACGCACGCACATGCACACACACACACACATATACATGCACACGCACACGCACACGCACACGCACAATCACAAACACACACATACACAGCTTTACTCTGGAAGTTTGGCTGGATGCATCCCGGTCAGTCACAACTGAGGTCTGATATGATTACAGAGTCATATTCACCTTGTCCTTTTACAGCAACATAGAGGGGAACCAGGTAGTCACCATCATTAATTAAAACTAGGTCCACACAATGCAGACACAGCCTTGCCCCTTTAACATTAGAGCCCTTCCTTTCTCATATTATTGAACTAATCAGAGTCCGTGATCAGCCCAGGATCAACATACAATAAGAACATAAAAGGAGCCCTTAAACCTTGTTTGCCAATAGACAAATCCATAGCCATATCCCAGCAACCTTTTTCTGCCCTATCCTCATATCCCTTTATTCCCTCAATATCCAGAAATCTTTCAATGTCTTTTTTATGAAATCAATGCCTAGTTCTTCATAACTCTCTGGTGTACAGAATTCCAAAGAAATACATTTCTCTTCCTTTCAGCTTCCCAGTGAGATAATCTCAGATGGTTCAATGGTTCTTTATTGTCACATGTACCGAGGTACAGTGAAATACATTTTTGTATGCAGTTCAGTACAAGTATCACACCAGCTCCATTCTGCTGACTTGATCTCTGACCTGTCCCCTGACCTTTGGCCTCTTCCTTGGTTCCCTATCACTGATTGTTTCTTCCCTTCCCACTTCCTTCTGACCAACTACTGGATTGAATCTCATTCCCAGTCCTTGGCCTAGTTGCCCACCCAACCAGCACCGGTTAACACTACATTGATGGCTCTCTCTGTACCGTTAATACTCCTGGAGTTTGGCTCAGTTCTGGAATGCACATTTTCATTTGGTGAAAATTTTCAAGGCCTGTTTGGTAAGGCTGAGGCCTTTCTGTGACCATCTAGTGAACCCAAACAGCAATTTCCTTGCATCTCTTCCCATCTGATGTAGTATGTTCTGGCCCCTTTCAATACTGAGATCCCAAGACCAAGACCAAGACCAAGAAGTCCTAGTTTTCAGTTGAGGCAACTATTAACAAGGTAGTCAGCAGAGGCGACACAGTATGCAGTGGGTAGCGAAGCTGTGTGGGCTTTGTACATTTTGTGCAGTCGCGACCAGTAAGGTGCAGTCCCGACCTTGCCCTGTGATTATGTGGGTTGTCTCCAACATTCTGTACAAGTGTAGGTTGGCAGGTTAAATGTCCACTGTAAATTGTCCCAAGTGTAGAGGTGAGTGATAAAATCTGGGGGAGTCGATGACAATGTGGGATGTATAAAATAGGATTCATACAGCAACAGTGTAAATGTGTGCTTTTTGATCAGTGCAGACATGGTGGGCCTGTTTCCATGATGTGTGATCAGATGACTATAAGTTTTGTTAATCATTATTTACAATCCATAGGTACAAAAGAGAGGGATTGGTGTGAAAGGAGGAGGAGGAGGAGGTAAACCAGTTCCATTCGAAGGCCCATCCTATTTCTGTTCCGTGCTCTGACTGAATGGAAATGTTCTCATTAACTCTCATCAATAATTCTGAGCGTTGCCATGGAAACTCACACAGCCTTCCAAAATCTTGAGACGTACTGCTGTTTGGCTGCTATTGCGTTATTGTTCTACATCTTTGTAAAAAAAAGTCCATTAAAGTCCTGAAGTATTTGTGCATAAGTGAATCAAATAAAGTTGGCAACAGAGATAAGTCAAAATGAAAACACTGTGGTTGCAGGAAATCTGAAATAAAAGCTAGAAAATGACAGAAATACTCAGACAGCAGCTGTGGGGAGAGGAGCACGGGTTAATGTTTCAGGTCCTAGACCCTCAGATTCAAATCAAATCAATTGCAAAGATCTTCTTGGGGCTTGTCGTTCATGGAGAGTTACATTTATGTATATGTGGGAGCTCAGCGTGAATATTCCAGCAGAGATCCTGCAGACCGTTCCAAATGAGCTGCAGTCTCCCGATGTCATGGGTACTGCATGAACAGCTGTCCAAAAGATTGGGGGAATGATGACAAAAACTGTGCTCTCTGCAGGATGTTCTTCCAGCTCAGAGTAGACTGTGGCTTGGAAAGAAACGTGGAACAAAGGTTTATGAAAAACCTGATTGTGTTTAATGCTGTGCTGGTAGCATTTCCATTCAGACTCTTGGTGCAATACACTTACATAGCTGGAGGCTGTTGGGCACATGGTTTGCTTTAACTCAATATTCAACCTTGTGTTCAAGGTAAATGAATGGATCTGGTCTCAGAAATTAAAGCACGTCTGAACTAGAGATTTGAGGTTTGCTTGCGGTCAGTTAAAGGGCCTGCCCCTACCCAGTTACGAGATTTTAATCTTCCTCAAAGTAAGGTCCATCCTCAGCTGTTGCGATGGCCAAATCACCATCTCACTACCAATATCTTTAAGCCCTTAGAATCATTCCTCAACTCTATCTCCACAGTCACCTCTGCTGGCATCTCCCAAACATTTCCTTTCGGTTTTCCGATCATCTGTACGTAGCCATTGCTCAAATTCTCGGGTGCCCAGCCAATCATCTGCTCAGCGATCCACCAGATCAACTCCCAGGATCCCCACTCCTGCACAAAGTTGTCTCCTCCCTCGGATTCTCTTCCCTGGTCCTCCTTCATGTTTATTACAGTTCCTCCCCACCCCCAGCTCAGTCCTCTCTTGCCAACACCCATACATCCCAGGTCCATAAAAGAAACGGGTCTCAAACACTGAGGTACTGCAAGGACTGCAACATTCAAAAGTTGAGCTCCAACTGTTATGCCAACACCAACCCCAATTCACTTTCTCTACCATTCCAGCTATTTTTTTTATTTTTTTTTAATCAAACAATGTATTCAATTATTTAAAAAAATAATATTACTCTGCAATAAAACGAACTGTAGTGTAATACAGACTGCTTATCAAGCCGACCACGTACTATTTCACATTATGTAAGACCCATCCTCATCAAAATTCCAGACCAGGGGAGCCACTACTCATAATCATATTTATCACATTGAAGCGACTCTCGTTGGTCAGAAGTAATTCTTGTAACAATTACTTACATTGTCGTTAGAGCAGGCCCATGAATCATTCTGAGTGGAGGGAGAATTCTTGAACTATGTTCATTGACTTGATTTAAGCGTGATTCATTACACAGTGTACACATCCACTAGGTTAACAGTAGGACCCAGCCCTGGCCTCTGTATTACGTTGTTCATTTTCTGTACATTGTTATGGCAAAATACTGAAATAATGCAGCTCAAGATCAGAATAAAATGTAGCCAGATTAACAAAACAGTGGTACAGCGGTAGAGTTGCTGCCGTGCAGCACCAGAGACCCGGGTTCAATCTTGACTATGGGTGCTGTCTGTATGTAATTTGTACATTCTACCCGTGACCACATGGGTTTTCCCTGCTTGTCCGGTTTCCTCCCACATTCCAAAGATGTGTAGGTTTGTAGGTTAATTGGCATTGGTAAAGATTGTAAATTGTCCCCAGTGTGTAGGATTGCATTTGTAGTGCTGGTCGGTGCGGTCTCAGTGGGTCAAAGGCAAGAGCGGAACTCACTATCAAAACATGGAGGGGACGGAGGACACAATATTTTGGCGGCCACGCGCGCATGCGCACACACACACACGCGCGCGCGAGGCTTCGGAGGCCCAATCCAGCGCTAAATGCAGCTCAACTCTGCCTGTCTCACCGGGTTAACCTACAGCCCTGTCTGGACTGACGGGACAACAGCGCTGGTTCTCCACGCTGGCCATATTGCCCGCAGGGACAGGCAGAGTTTAGTGCTGTTTCTCTGCGCTAGCTGTGGGCCTGGGGGCACAGCTCGCGTCTGATTCCCGCACTCTATCCTCAGTCCCACCCCCCCTCCCCCCACTCATCCCTCCTCCAATCATCACGCCCTCGATCATCAGTCCCACCCCCACTGCCTCGCGGAAAGCGGAGATTTTAAAATACGGATCACAAAAACTTGGGGGGGATGTCCCCCACCTCTCAAAACATGGGGGGGATGTGTCCCCTCTGGCTGCCACGGGTTTTCTGCCCCTGGTCAAAGGGCCTGTTTCAGCACTGGATCGGTAAACTCAATTAAAATAAATAATCTACTAGAAAAACCCAGTAGGTTGAGCAGCATCCGTGGGGAGATTGGGGGAGGGGGGGTGGAATAATTGTCAACATTTCAGGATGAAACCCTGCCACAGATGTTGTTGTTGTTCCGGATTCCAACATCTACAATCTCTTGTGTCCACACTTGCCTCGATTTTCTTCTGTGTCTTTCCAGTGCACAGTGAAATAACACCATTGATGCCTTGTCCTTGTCCATGAGGTCAGAGTTAATCCATATTTCCTCAACTCCAATTATCCTTTATGTAGAGAATGCCAAAAGCCCCTCGAATTAGTTGACTCCTGTCTCCTCACTACTGGACCTTTTCCTGTTACACAGTGAATTTCATGGGTGTTGCAGTTCCTCAGGGAGCTGAGTGCTGGGATTTCAATGGATACAATACTGTCAAGCCACGAAGTCGAGAGTCGCCATGTATGGCACCCGTTGGTCTGATTCCCAGCAACATGTGGGACTGGATCAGAGCCGGCGACTGCAGATGAGGATACATTTTAATCTCCACCTTATATGGCAATGCTTTGAACCAAGTAAATTAGTACCAAGTTCCCAAATCAAAAGTATGTCAACTTGGCCGAAGAGAGTTGTCATCTTAATTCCTCTTTATTCCCTGGTCTTGGTGTAATATCAAGCACAGGGTGGAGAAGCACTGAATCATCAAGTGGCTGACTGGGACAGGAAGAGTTAAGTTTAAGTTACATTGAAGTGAATCTAGTATTAAAGGCAAAGATGAAGTATGTATCCAATTATCCCAGCAGCGTGCCAGCAACCACATCACAGGCTTGCTGTCGTCTCAATGTCACGAGACGAAGAGAAGGCAGAGCACTTGTAAGTGAGTGTAAAACTGCTTGGACTCAACATGGCTCGTGGGTTAGAAGGATTCGAATAAGAACAGAGTCTCTGAGAATTTGTGGAGCGGTACGACTGTGACAGAGGATTTCAGATGTTTTGCCTGATGGTGCTCTTCCTGCTTCTCAAAGGTAAGGATCAGCCTCTCCTCATGTGGAATCTCGAGCAGGCTGTCAGATGCCTGAACCATCGCATGCTTGGTCTCTACACCCGGCTTTCTAACTCAGATTCAATGTCATTCTGAGACAGCCTGGGCATCTCAATGGATTTTGTGTCATTTAAATGGAAAGAATTATCGGTCCCAGAGAGTGTGAACTATTCTGAACTTTTGCATGAAATCTGAGAGTTAAGAATAATTAAAAGCACTTACATCGTGATAGCTCTCTTTGCATTAATATCCTTTCACAGCTAATTAAGTATTTTGAAATGGGGTCTCAATTGTTTCATATGGCAGGAGCCAACTTGTGCATAGACAGGTTCCATTAACAATGACAGACACAATAGCGGATCAGACAGCATCTCTGGAGAAAAGGAATAGGTGACATCCGGGTTGAAATGCTTCTTCAGATTAAATGATTAGCAATGTTTGACTGCATCGTCTCGTTAGATGTTGATTGCAGAATTAATGTAGCTCTGGGCAGGTGACTGATGTTGGTTGCACAAGCAGAAATATCCCAAAATTACAGCAATCGTCCGACATGTCAGCACCTCAGCAATCGCTAACATGTCCACTCTTCAACAACCACACGACATGCCGCACTTAGGCAATCGCCAACAACTCAGCACAATCACCAATCACACAGCATCACAGCATCTCAGCAACCACCCAGCAACCACCCAGCAACCACCCAGCAACCACCCAGCAATCTCAGCAATCTCCCAAATTCTCAGCACCTCAACAATTACCCAATATCTCAGTACCTCAGCAATCACCCGACATTCAGTCAGCATTGTAGCAATCACCCAGCACGGCAGCAATAAATTACCCTTGAAGGTCCAACAGCTTTATGCAAGCTCAGATTGCCATCATCAGTAGCATGGAGAGTGTCCCAGCACATCATCAGTTAGACTTTCAACTGATCACCTGTCTAAGGCATTGCCCTCAGTGATGCCTTGAAACTAGTGTCCCCTCTCCCACGTTGCTATGGCACTGTCAGCCCAGAATGCTTGCACATATTTTTCTCTTTTAAATTCATTTAAGGGACAGGTCATTTACCTCAGGACTCAAGAGTCCACATGATATATGGAATGGTTAAAAATAGTTTGTTTGGAATGATGCAGAGATGGTTGGGATTGTACAGCCCTGGAATGATTCACTCATAGATCGAGTTGTGAGCCCAGTTCCAGTTGTGCACTGTCTCCTCTGGTTTAATCCAATGGATACAGAAGTCTCCATTGGTGGTGCCAGATTTGGAGATAGCTGGATTCATCTAATTCAGCATCACCCTGGCAATCATCACACCGGCTGACACAGTGAGGTTTGTTGCCAGGCGTTCAAATCCTGAGCTGCCAGAATCATCCCCCACCCTCACCACCGAGAGACAGCTTCCCCCACCAGCCACTGCAGCCAGTCTTTAAGGAGCAGTGGTACAGCTTAATACATGTGGAAGACATGAAGGAAGGGCAATTTGTTGATGTTTACAAATACAAGTAAATGCTTAATTTACAAATCAATTGAATTTGGAATGTTTATTTTACGTTTAAGGCCAACACAATTTTACTTGAAAGTGTGAAACCATCGTAGGGGACTGTTGAGGAAAAGGAATAGAGCTGCTGTTACCAATATTGTATGAGTTTGTGATTCAGTGTGAATCGGGACAGTGAGTACCTGAATGGGTTAACCCGGTTTCCTGCTCAGCTTCCTCCAAATCCCCCTTGTCCTGTTTCTCAGCTCATCCTAATGAGGGGCTAGGGCTGTTCGTTCATGGTGGGAAGTTGTGCAGCATCTAAAGGACCACACACATCTCGGACACCTGATCTGCAAGCCTCCTCCACAATAATGCAGGCAGCAGAAACATGATCTCAGTGTTCCAATGCGTTACCCCATCCTGCGCTGCACCAACATGCTTACCAATTCCAATATACTGCAAACATATTGTTGGCAACTTCCTCACTAGATTTTTGTACTCATTGGCTTACTTTCACCTTTATCTCCATCACGTGGATTGGCATCAGAGTAGTCACTGCATGGACCACTCACTGGACTGTGTTCTTAAAGGATATTTTTTGTTAATAAGTGAGTTCGGTATTCCAACTATGCTTGCCCAGGTCATAGGTCACTCGCAATAAACATTCTCGCCAACTGTGCTGTTGCATGTATACAGACCTGCATTTCATCCGTAGTCAGGATCGAACCCGGGTCTCTGGCGCTGCAAGCGCTGTTGAGTTGCT
The DNA here is from genome assembly GCF_028641065.1 of Leucoraja erinaceus. Taxonomy (NCBI): domain Eukaryota; kingdom Metazoa; phylum Chordata; class Chondrichthyes; order Rajiformes; family Rajidae; genus Leucoraja; species Leucoraja erinaceus. The sequence continues at coordinate 13,109,934 of NC_073403.1, forward strand.
AATAGACCATCCCCGTCCCCTCCCAAGTGTCCCATGCCTGTCTGGGGGTGGCCGGAGATGTTCGGGGTGACCCTGGACTGACGGGACACCGGCCCACAGCAGTGGTGGCCCAGGCTTACAGCCAGCGCGGAGAAGAAGCGCTAACTCCAGCTCAACTCTGCCTGCCCCGCCGGGTTAACCGACAGCCCTGGACTGACAGGACACCGGCTCGGAGCAGTGGAGTTAGCACTTCTTCACCGTGCTGGCTGTAAGCCTGGGCTGCCACTGTTGATGGCCGGGGTCCCATCAGTCCAGGGTTGTCCATTAACCCGGCAGGGCAGGCAGAGATAAGCTGGAGTTAGCGCTTCTTCACGGCGCTGGCTGTAAGCCTGGACCGCCACTGCTCCGGGCCGGTGTCCTGTCAGTCCAGGGTCACCACGGACAGGGATGGGACACTCGGGTGGGGGCAGGGATGGTCCGGTAGCAATTCAACAGCGATTGCAGCGCCGGTGACCCAGGTACGATCCTGACTATGGATGAAACACAGGTCTGTTTACATGTAGCAGCACAGTTGCCGAGAATGTTTATCGCGAGTGACCTTTGAAAAATGCCATGATTCCTTGCATTTTTCAGAATACCAAACTCGCTTATTAGCTGCTGTCCTTCGGTAGACATAGATGAATAATCAAATAGACTAGCGACTATAAAGACAGATGCTCATAGCTCTTACTTAAGCAATCAAGTACGGAGGTATAAGCAAAATATAGTGAATATATCTTTCCTCATAATTTGGCGATGGTTAAAGGTTCTGGTTGAATTATCAGCCACACGGACTGTATTTGGTCCAATTCCAGTGCAGTTTTGAGTTCTGCTCCCAGGGACAAAGCTATTGCAGCTGTTTTACAAACTCTTGTTTCAAATAGCCCATGTTGATGATTGTGCTGCTGGTCGGTGTCACTGGGTGCAATAAAGGGGAGCCAACAGAATTGTAACCGATGGGAGGCCACAGACTGATTCATTGTGTTAGAGAGAGTAAGCTTACTATAGGGACCAAACTAATTAAATCTTCTTTTCGTGAAGGGAGAATTATGGAAATTTGATGGTTGCAGTTGAAGAGGTGGATACGAGAGTGATAATCTCTTTTTTTTAATTAAAAATATTTATTCAAATATTAAAATATTATATACAGTAGTTAAAAAAAATACAGAATCCACCACCATAAATATTCGACAAACGATAAAGTATTATACAACTATCTTAAGCTCCTTGTTAAGGATGCATTCAACCCCCCGTGGGGCCCAGCGGTCCTGAATATCCCCCAGGGCGCCAATGGACAGCGCGTAGCCCCTCTCTAACACCACCCGGGCACAGACGTGAACCCGGAAAAGGGGCAAGCAGCCGGCTGGGGCAGAGCCCTCTTCCACCTGGCACCGTGACACTCGCGGATGACCAGCTTGGCCAGGCCCAAGAGCAACCCAATCTGGACATCCTCGGCCCTATCCTCTCCCCTACGCACAGGGTGGCTGAAGATGAAGATTGAGTGATATTCTTGGTGCAACTGCTATTTTATATCCAACGTCAAGTGCATTTGGATCTTGTTTGATCCTTTCACTCTTTACTCAGTAGTCAGTGTGGGTCCTAGCACTACATCCCGGGACAGTTCTCCCACTTTTTAGCAAAACAATCCACCCTTTCAAACCCCAGAAATCTAAGGAGCATTCTTACCAAAGATGGAATAGTTTACAAATATTCTGAAGAAGGGTCCCGACCTGAAAGATTGCCTGTAAATGTTCTCCAGGGATGCTGCCTGACCCACTGAGTTACTCCAGCACTTTGTGTTTTACTCAAGATTCCAACATCTGCAGTTCCTCATTGCTCCGAAGAAGCAATTAAGAATTGTTAATTAATTACTTTCGCTGGGAAAAGGTTCCGTCCCTGTCTATAAATTCCCTCCACAGATGCTGCCGGACCCACTGAGGTTCTCCAGTACTTTGTGTTTTACTCAAGATTCCTTGTGTCTCACCTTTCCAAATATTACCAGTTCCTATGATATTGTGAGGTGATGTTGTGAGTGAGTTGGGTTCTGTAGCTATCTCCTACCACACAATCATATGATACTTTTGTAAATCAAGATCCCTTTGCACAAAATGGAAATCTGGTTAAGGCCACCCTTTTAACACTTTGTACATTGTAGTAAAGATAAAATATGGGAGATGTGGTCTAAACTATATACGTTTGTTGTTGGAATGTTGAACAGGTGATGGAATCCCTGCTGTTCCACATGAGACGGCCTCTTACATTGGGTTGAGACAAGAAGAAGACCAATCACCTGGCTCATCCTCCCAGCCTCTTCGCTCTTGGGCTGAGGTGGAGCCTGCCACTGCTGATCATCTGTACTTTGAAGAGGATCTCGTCTTTGATGCCAGTCCTCAGTTTGAAACCTTTGTTATTCACAAATCACATAGTGGAAGCAAGGATGTCATTCTCGATCTATCCAATCCTGAGGCTGGTGATCTCACTGAAGACCTGAATGAGGTTGGACAATTAGACACATGCTGTGCTCTCAGTTCCGCTTTAACAAGGAATTCTAATCTGCCTCAAATTAACAGGCACTTAAATCCTAATTCAAGGATTTCCACTCCTACCAATGTTTCTCCTGTCAGTGAGGTGATAGAGGGGAGTGGTTTTCCTCATCTAGTGCCCGATGCAGATGACATCAACCTTGTAACGCAAAGAATAAACAGGATAGAATTTGAAGATACCACTCAAAGGTTCAGCAATAGTGTTACGCCTCCTTCCAAGAAAAATAAGCAAGAATATCTGGTTACAATCCATACATCAAATACTCATCAGGACCATGGTGATGTCCCAACAAAATCCAATGACACTTTGCAAAGAGGCCTGCCTTCAATGGATGATGCCTTGAGCAATAGCAGAAAGGTGAATGAGAACATCATCAATTCAGAGGGGACATCAAAGCCACCTTTAGAATCATCGGAGCAACAAGACCATTGGCCCATCCAGTTGACATCGATCACTGAATCAAATACAAACCAGAGCTCAAATCACTCCTGGAGTGCTTGTAACCCAGGATATATACATGAAAATGACTCCTGCTGGTCTGTTTGTGAAGTGAACCCCAATTATTGTTACAACGGAGGTGAATGTGGAGTCATAGAAAATGTTGGTGCGATTTGCAGGTAGGATGAAGTCTTTATATGCAACTTTATTCAAAACGGAACTTAATTATCATTCTCCAGAAGCTTTGTCCCAATGATCATTGTTTCAGTGTTTCTGGGATTACTCCCTGATATTTCCCCTCACCGCCTCTCTGTAGTTTTCCCTCCTTTCTGGATCCAGGGATATGTCAATAGTGAAGATGAGTCAAGAACATTTAATTGTCATGTTAAAACTGGGAACAGAACATTGAAATTCTTACTTGATATCAAAATAGGACATACATGGTAAATGGTAGGGAATTGAAGAATGTAGGTGAACAGAGGGATCTGGGAATAACTGTGCACAGTTCCCTGAAAGTGGAATCTCATGTAGATAGGGTGGTAAAGAAAGCTTTTGGTGTGCTGGCCTTTATAAATCAGAGCATTGAGTATAGAAGTTGGGATGTAATGTTAAAATTGTACAAGGCATTGGTGAGGCCAATTCTGGAGTATGGTGTACAATTTTGGTTGCCTAATTATAGGAAGGATGTCAACAAAATAGAGAGAGTACAGAGGAGATTTACTAGAATGTTGCCTGGGATTCAGCAACTAAGTTACAGAGAAAGGTTGAACAAGTTAGGGCTTTATTCTTTGGAGCGCAGAAGGTTAAGGGGGGACTTGATAGAGGTTTTTTAAATGATGAGAGGGATAGACAGAGTTGACGTGGAAAAGCTTTTCCCACTGAGAGTAGGGAAGATTCAAACAAGGGGACATGACATGAGAATTAAGGGACTGAAGTTTAGGGGTAACATGAGGGGGAACTTCTTTACCCAGAGAGTGGTAGCTGTGTGGAATGAGCTTCCAGTGAAAGTGCTGGAGGCAGTTTCGTTTTTATCATTTAAAAATAAATTGGATAGTTATATGGATGGGAAGGGAATGGAGGGTTATGGTCTGAGCGCAGGTATATGGGACTAGGGGAGATTATGTGTTCGGCACGGACTAGTAGGGTCGAGATGGCCTGTTTCCATGCTGTAATTGTTATATGGTTATATGGTTATATGATATCGCACTCCAGTAAAATAGTAGATTTTACTATCCCCAGAAAAAGCTAACCTAATCTCATCTAATTTAATCATTCTAGCCTAATCTAATTTAATGTTTATTGATCTAGTTCAGGCAAGGACGGAAGTTTAGGGGTAACATCCCGGGGGAACTTTTACTCAGAGAGTGGTACATCCAATTTGGACTCCCGCAGGTATATGGGACTACTTTCGGCACGGAAGTAGGGTCGAGATCTCAGTTGTAATTGCTATGTTCGCTTTTCAATATTAAAAAGCTAACCTATCCATCTAATTTAATCATTCTAGCCTAATCTAATTTAATGTTTATTGATCTAGTTCAGGCAAGGACGGTCCAGCTGGGTTCTGCCACATCCAATTCACTCCCATATAGTGTACTATTAAATCTCAGTTTAATTGCTATGTTCTTTTCAATATTAGCCATCTATGGTTCATTCTATCTCTCTTCGTCTGTGTGATTAGATGCAGTGCAAAAGAACACACCTGGTACAGAGGACCACGGTGCCAGACTGTTGTCACGGAGGTGCAACTAACGTGCATACTGATTGGCGCAACCTTGCTGATTTCTCTCATATTCCTTGCTCTGATAGTTGTCTTTGCTCTAAAGCTGCGGTCTCTCAAAGATGCTCAGCAGAGATTTGACTCCAGAAGGTTGGTCACTAATTGCACTCTTCATTATCGGTAAATAAATTAGCAAAGGCAATGGGTGTAAGTGAACAAGCTGGCATGTCTGTGGGTTGACTTGCACATTGGACACATGCTGTCTTTCAACCTCCTGCAAGCAGCCAGAGGAAAACCAGGCACTCCCTGGGTTATGACAGGGTCCCATTTCAGAGAGCTTTTTGTAACCCGCACTGTTCACAAGTCGGAAAGGAACAAAACCAATGTGTGAGAAGGACCACAGAAATAACTGTGATGGGAGAGGGAGCTGACATGGGAAGAGAGGCCACCAGCTGACCTCACAGACCCCGCGAGTGAGCAAGTGTGTTTGTTCAGTGTTTGCAGCTCTGCTTAGATCGTAGGGGGGAGGGTGGAAAGAAGTTACACAGAAATGCCCATTCCCCCCCAGCAGCAGATGTTTGCAGTCCTCACCATCCATCCCGCTTGTCTCCCAAAAGCTCATACATAAGTACAGGGGTGTCCACAATTCGGGCATTTATAACCCAGGAATGACCAATGGTCAATGAATTGGTGTTGACTGGAAATCCAGAAAAGTTCCTGTAGCTATCATGGGGATTTTATTACCCATAGGCCAATAGTGTCTCAGGTTAGCATCTATCCAATGGGCTGTAACTCTGACACTTCACCCCTCTCCTCAGGCTGCCCTGTGATAATGCCAGATCCATTGTTGTGTTTGACCACCGTTTGACCCAGGGACAAGTGCATTGGCAGTTGATCTAAAATGATCATTAAAGTGGTTCATGTATGAATGTGCTATTATGTATAAATGTGATGATAGATGGGATGAGTATAAAATGGTTCACAGTGGTTGGCATGGATGTGCTGCGCTGAATGGCCTATTTCTATGTTGTTGGACTCTGACTCCATTTTATTCCATGTTGTGTTCATTAAATTGCAACTTTCGCTAAAATTGGCCTATTTGTCTCATGAGCCTTGACCTCAGGAGGAGTAAAATTATTTTGCACTTTTGCTCCTCATTCACGGCCCTCGTTCGAACCCAATCAGTAGGACCTCTGACAATTTGGATGAATTGCTACCTCACAGTGCCAGAAACCTCAGGTGCTGTTTGTGTGGAGTTTGCACATTCTCCCTGTGATCCTCTGGGTTTCCTTTGCGTGCTCCAGTCCCCTCCCACATCCCAAAGACGTGAGGGTTTGTAGGTGAATTGGCCTCTGTTAATTGCCCCTTGTGCGCAGGAAGTGGATGTGAAAGTAGGATAGCAAAGGACCAGTGACAACGGGTAACCGGTGGTCAGCGTGGGTTTAGTGTGCTGAAGTACTTTGCCCATGCTGTATCTCTGGACTCAAAACTAAGTAACTGGATTGGGCACTTACTGTCCTGGCTGGGGTACATACATGTGGAAAATGTTAGTTTACTGAGATTCTAAACCTCTGTGGCAGTGTGGAAATGTGCGCCAGTGAGAATCTGCAACTTGGGAGATGAAAGGAAAACAGGTTTGATCTCGTCTTCCCCATTGTGCGTCGCATGTGATGTGGGACTCATGGAGACGGCAGTGACACATCAGCCTCATGCCTTGGGTGGAATCTGATTGTTCCCACCACAGTGCACTGGGCAAATCAATTTCAGACAGTTAAGTGTTGTAGTTTGGCCAATATTTTCTGCAAATATAGCTCCTTGTAACAAGTAGAGAGCTTTCTGCACAACTTGTTTTTTCCTACCTAATTTAATCTTTCTTTCAATGCATTTGGTTTGAGAAATCTCCTGTTGCCTGGTTGACCTGACTACTTGTGTCCTGTGCAAAGCACAGTCGGCCGGGGTGGGTGGCGGGACCATTGGGAAAGACTGGGCTTCTAACATGTACCTTTGTTTACTCAGCAAACTGTGGATTTCCTCGGGGCCCCAAGGCAACTCCTCTTTCTCTTCTGAAATAAGCCAGCAGGGAAATCATTCCCCTGTGGCTAGATGTAGCCCTGACACCCAATGTACGCCTGTCAGTGAGAATCACCTGACCCAGGTAACCTCTTGCAGCTTCTATACTCTTTCACTTCTTTCCTTTAAACTTTGGTTTCCTTCTAGTTGCTACTTCTAATTTGTTGTTTCACCTATTATTAAATAGGGTCCATGTCTAACAATGCCATCACTTTAAGATATTCATTCTTTTTTGTCAGATTCCTTTACAGTTTGAGCTTCCTATCTTTGTAGCCATCTTCAACCCATAACTAGATCTCTGAGTTGCTCCGATTCTACCCTCCTGATCACTCCTGATGTTCATCACTCCACTATTGGTGCTGGCCCTTCAGCAGCCCAGGCCAACGTTTTAGGATTTGTGCCTGAATCTTCTCAATGCTCCCCTTCCTACCTTGTGCCTAAGTGACATAGCTTTTAGTCAAAAGGTTAACACAAAAACACAAGAAAACAGGAGCAGGAGTACACCACTCGTCCCTTCATGCCTGACCCATTATTCATATGATTATGTCTGATCTCCACAGGCCTCAGGTCATCTTCTGTACCAATTCCCCACAATTTCTACCACTGTCCATTATTGGCCAATAAAAGCTGATTGTTAAAGGTGACTGGACATCTGTAACCAGTAGAATGCTTCAAGGGTTGCTGCAATTTGTTATATACTTTAACAATTTGGATGTGTAAGAAAGATGCTGGTTTAAATCGAAGGTAGACACAAAATGCTGGAGTAACTCCGCCGGTGTGGCAGCATCTCTGGAGAGAAGGAATGGGCGACGTTTCGGGTCGAGACCCTTCTTCAGACTGATGTCAGGGGAGGGGGCGGGACAAATATAGAATGTAGGTGGAGACAGTAAGACTAGTGGGAGAACTGGGAAGGGGGAGGGGATGGAGAGAGAAAGCAAGGGCTATCTGAAGTTAGAGAAGTCAATGTTCATACCGCTGGGGTGTAAACTACCCAAGCAAAATATGGAGTGTTCAAGAAGGAACTGCAGATGCTGGAAGATCGAAGGTACACAAAATTGCTGGAGGAACTCAGCGGGTGCAGCAGCATCTATGGAGCGAAGGAAATAGGTGACGTTTTGGGCCGAAACCCTTCTTCAGAAATATGGGGTGCTGTTCCTCCAATTTTTGCTGGGCCACACTCTGACATTGGAGGAGGCCCATGTCAGAACGGTCAGATTGGGAATGGGAGGGGGAGTTGAAGTGCTGAGCCGCCAGGATGTCAGGTGGATTAAGATGGACTGAGAGGAGGTGATCAGCGAAACGATCGCCGAGCCTGCGCTTGGTCTCGCCGATGTAGAGAAGTTGACACCTGGAACAGCGGATACAGTAGATGAGGTTGGAGGAGGTGCAGGTGAACCTCTGCCTCACCTGGAAAGACTGTTTGAGTCCTTGGATGGAGTCGAGGGGGGGAGGTAAAGGGACAAGCATGCTGCAGAGGCATGGGCTGAGGCTGGAGGTCAACAGGCTGAGGTCACAATCCCTCTCAGTGATGGTGGAAAACCAGGGGACACAGGGGTCTGGGGCATGGGAGTCTGGCTTCCTGAGTGTGTTGTGGAGACAATCTCTGTAGATGTCCCTCCAACCTTGGGTATGACTGCCCTGCCTCTGACAGCTATACACTACTTTCAGTGGCAACACCAGCCATTGAGCAAAGAGGTAAAAGATGGAGAAATGGTGATACCTGTAGTTACCAATAAAGACTCATAGAGGGGACTTCTTTAAACCGCACAACGGGGGCAAATGGCGCACTACATAAAGATGTTTCCTTGTGAAGCAGTGAAACATGGCCCAGTTACAGCTACCATAGCTCCAAACATCTGCCTTACCCAATATCTCCTGTTCGTCGGTCAAATTTCATAAGCCAGATGGTGCTTGCAGAATAATCTTGTCACCATAATTTACAAATTCTGAAGAAGGGTTTTGGCCCGAAACGTTACCTATTTCCTTCGCTCCATAGATGCTGCTGCACCCGATGAGTTTCTCCAGCATTTTTGTGTACCTGCCATAATTTACAAACTGATTTTCTATAATTTCCGAGTAAAACTTTTTCCAATAATTGGGGAGAGGGAGGGTTTCACTAATTAGAGAACAGAACTTTAAAATAATTGGCAAATCTATTGAAGCAGACTGGAGAACGTTAGTTTCTACCCAAAGTGTCACTTGATCTGAAATGCAGGGTCTGCAGAGGTACTGTAACAGAAGAAGATGCAATTATAACTTTGAAAGGGAAATTGAATTAATTATTCAAAGAGAGAAATGTTTGATGCGCTGGGGACTAATTGGGCTGATCGTCAATTTCACTAAATCTAAACTGATCCTCGTTCTTCTCTGCTTTTTTACACATCAGCCCAAATTTGTAGCCATTGTGTCCTGACCCTTCTGCCAGCAAAAATGGTTTATTCCTATTCATGTTTTCAAAACCATTAATGATTTTGATTGCTTGAACTGATTAATCAACGTATTCTTGACCAAAAAACAAACAGTTGGAGGGACAAACTGTTGGTTAGGTAGCATCTGCGGAGTAAAAAAGGTGACATTTTACTTCAGGACTCTTTTTCGGACTATTCCAGTCCATTTCCTTCCACAGATGCAGCCTGACCCATTGCGTTCCTCCAGCAGTTTGTTTCTCGATCAAGAATCCGACATCGGCAATCTGTTGTGTCTCCGTCAACATGCTCTTCTCTGCATGAACAATCCAGATATCTCCAATCTCTGTGTGTTACTGAAGTCAGACATCCGTCATGTCAGTCCAGTACATGTTTTGGTACCTCTTATACTTTGTTCATTAAACGTGATGTACAGAAATAGTAACCGCTCCGCGCATCATAGTTCTGGGAGCCATGCCTCTAATCTGTGTTTCAGAACAGTTTTAACTTCCTTGCCCAGTATTCCACAGCTTCTTTATAATTCCGCTGCTACTTTCTGTTACATTCCAAGAAGTTAAGGCATAAAGCCTCTATTGCTGTACATTTATATTATTGCAACCTGGACAATAGCCTCAGATATGAAGGGAGCAAACTGACTGAGAAGAATAGGGAATGTAAGACTCTTGTACATTGTGGTCATTTGTCTGGCTGGCTGGAATTCATTCAATGAAGGGAACTTCTATTCCAAGATAGGCCTCTGGAAGACACAAAATGCTGGAGTAACTCAGCTGTAACTCAGCATCTCCGGAGAGAAGGAATGGTTGACGTTTTGGGTCGAGACCCTGCTTCAGTCTGAGTTACTCCAGCATTTTGTGTCTACCTTCGATTTAAACCAGCACCTGCAGTTCTTTCCTACACATTTTGTCCGCTCCACTGCGAAATCTCCCCAAGGTATGTCTACTTTGATGAAGTTCTCCTCCTCTCTCCGATGAGAGTTCAGCAAGATCAGTCTGAAGAAGGGTCTCAATCCGAAACGTCACCCATTCCTTCTCTCCAGAGATGCTGTCTGTCCCGCTGAGTTACTCCGGCATTTTGTGTCTACCTTCGATTTAAACCAACACCTGCAATTCTTTCCTGGCGCTCTCTGGTAATAGTCCCTTCATCTGAGGCCCTGGCCATCTCAGAGAGTCATGTGAAACAAACCTATTTCCCACCAGGAGACTCACCTAGGCAATCAGGTTGAGTGCAGAGATGGCAACCACTGCACCAATCCACTTGCATGGGAGCACAGAAAGGGGTGCAGCTCCATGGTGGCATTCCCGACTGCCTATTTCACCCTCAGGCTCAGCACCGAGCCCAACAGTGATTCCACCAGAAAGTGAACAGGGTCAGTAGGCACCTTGTATCTGGCCCCTCAGTTTTACATCAGCCACAGAAAGTGAAAATAATGGAGGAGCCAACCTGGGTACAACCTGCAGGTACAACCTGCTCTGCTTATTAGAAACTGCTCCATTCCTGAGCCTAAAATGAAATCTTATGCTTCCTCCAGTGCAGACTCAGCCCTGACCCCACCATCTCTGCTGCAAAGCCGACCCCTAACCTCAACACAACTGTCTCAATCATGAGAATGCCTGGCAGCCAATATTAGCATCCACATAGTTTTGGTCCATCAGCACCGAGAGACTTAATCGCTCCCTGCAACCTTGTAAATTGCCTGGACAACTTACTCCAGGCCCAGGCATGAACATAACCTGGGCCTCATTCTGGAACGGTGGGTGACTTAGAAACATAGAAACTAGGTGCAGGAGTAGGCCATTCGGCCCTTTCGAGCCAGCACCGTCATTTTGGACGACCATGGCTGATCATCCAAAATCAGTACCTCATTCCTGCTTTCTCCCCATATCCCCTGATTCCGTTAGCCCTAAGAGTTGTATCTAACTTTCTCCTGTAAACTTCCTGTCTCACACCAGACCCTTCGTTCAGAGTAAACCTCTTTTGCATAACTTTAACGTCTAGACATACTTCCTGGCCAAAACAGGAACCAAAAACAGATCACGATGACTTAAAGATCTGACCTGAAACGTTGACCCTTTTTTTAACTCTCTCCACAGATGTTTCCTGTGTTTAATTTTAGACATCAACATCTTCACTGTTTGGCTTACACACAATAATTTCAACAAGATTCAAAATTGCATTTTAACATTTCAGCATTAATATATTCAGATTTATTTTCAAATATCCGGACAGGACAGAATTATTTAAAAGTAAAACAGCGGAGACATCAGGATTTATAAGACATTTCACAACCAGAGGTTTTCCCAGAACATTGTACAGTCACTAGATATTCTCATAGCATTGACCCACCAACCTGCACTTCTGTGATATGAGAGGAAATAGGAGCACCTGGAGAAGGCAAACGTGGTCAGAGGGAGAACGTTCAAACTCCATACCTAGCACCAGAGGCCTGGATTGAACCCGGGTTACTGGAGCTGTAGGGCAACATTGCTATTAGTTTAGTTTAGTTTAGTTTATTATTGTCACATGTACCGAGGTACAGTGAAAAGCCTTTTGTTGCTTGCTATCCAGTCAACTAAAAGGCTGTACATGCTTACAATCTAGGTATCCACAGTGTACAGATACAGGATCAAGGGAATAACGTTTAGTGCAAGATAAAGTCCAATAAAGTCAGATTTAAGATAGTTTGAAGGTTTCCAACAAGGTAGATGGGAAGTCAGGTCCGTTTTCTAGTTGGTGAGAGGACAATTCAGTTATCTGATAACAGCTGGGAAAGAACAGCCCCTGAATCTTGATTAGTTCTTGATTAGCATGGGTGTAAAGGGTCATGGGGTGAAGGCAGGAGAATGACGTTGAGAGGGAAAGATAGAACAGCCATGATTGAATGGTGGAGTAGACCTGATGGGCTGAATGGCCTAATTCTACTCCTATAATTTATCAATGTGTTTTCAAACTTCTGTACCTTTTGCCTGATGGGAGAGGGGAGAAGTGGGAGTGACTGGGGCGAGACTGGTCCTTGATTCTGATGGTGGCCTTGTTGAGGCAGCATGAAGTGTGGCTGCACTGATGTGTCATTCCAACTTCTGAAGACTGTGCACGGAGCATGTTTCTAGTTATGTGCTGAGAGACCGCTTCTCCCAGTGTGCAGCATCCTCCAGAGTGTGAGAATACCTAGAGGATTCAGGTCTCCTACATGGTTAACAGCTAGCTAACCACAGGGATGTAGGTTTGTTGCCTGTCAAATATATATTTTAATTGTTTTATGGTTGTGGCTTGATCCAAGTCGCCCATTCCTGGTGAACCACAAGTTCATGGCCCATATATAAATTTGTGGGTGGCAGCTTCGAGCAAGTTCTTGTCCGTCCAGAGCCTCCTTTGGGTATCAGGTCAGTACTGGTCCTGAAATTGACCCCAATGGATTTGTAGACCGACACTGGGTAAGTCAGTGGTAAATGTGAGTGTCTCACTGCTGGTAGTAATTTCAGCAACACCGAGATAATGATTACAGGGTAAACAACTCCAGGGGAACTTTGGAAATCACCTTCAAAATATTTCTGTGGGACATCTAAAGTCCACCTGACAATATACAGGGTCTTGATTTCAATAGCTCACCCGAAACAAGGGTTTCTGAGGACTTCTGTTAATTTGTTTCACTCTGTCTGCCGCTTCCTAATTCTATCAATCCATTTCTAGATGAGGCCACCTGAAAATTGGCAAGACCCTTGCCCTTAACAACTTACCTGAAAAATATCACTTCCAAATTGCTTCCTTGGCATGTGTGCTCCAATTTACGCCTTGCATCCAAGCCTCTGAATTAGGTTCTTTTGACTAAAATATAAGCTTGTAAATTGGTACCAATTGAACTTCCTCTGAGTGACTCTGCTTGTTTCTCTCAACTAGGCTGATTACAATTCTTGCATTCTTTGGAGAACGGAACGTACGGCCGTTTGAAGCCCAGCATCACGTGAGGGTGTGACACTTTCTTCAACTAAATCTCAGAAGAGCAACCGTTGTACAAGTTAATCCATGTAAGGGATGAGGGACAGGACAATATTTGCAAACATATTTTTGATAGATTTATGGCGCTGGATTCTCATGAAGAACCTGAACATTCATTACCTCCACCACCATCACAGCGAGGCTACAGAGTGCACTATCTGCTATTCCATCCAGGTTACACTAACAGCACCTCTTAATGCAATAGACCTCTACCAATAAGCACAGGATAGCAATTGCACGGGAACACCAATACCTGCAGGTCCTCCTCCAAGTTGACAGCATCCTGACTTGGGAATATGTTACCATTCCTCTGCCATCATAGAGTCATAGATTCATACAGTGTGGAAACAGGCCCAACTTGCCCACAATGGCCAAATGACCCATTCACACTAGTCTCACTTGGCCCATATCCCTCCAAACCTGTCCTATCCATGTACCTATCTAAATGTTTCTGAAACATTGCAATAGTACCTGCCTCAAATATCTCCTCTGGCAGCTTGTCCATACACCGACGACCTTTTGTGTGAGAAAGTTACCCCTCAGGTTCCTACTAAATTTTTCCCCCGTCACTTTAACCTATGTCCTCTGGTTCTTGGTTCTCCTACTCTGTGTGTCTACTCGATCTATTCCTCTCATGAATTTGTACACCTATAAAATCACACCTCATCCTCCTGCGCTCCATCCTACCCTGCTCAACATCTCTCTATATTTCAGTTCTGGCAGCATCCTAGTAAATCTTCTCTGCATCCTTTCCAGCTTGAGACTGTCTAAATCCCAGAAATCCTTCCCCAGCTTCACCAGAAGGAATGGTTCTAAGAAGGCAACTCACCACTAGGTTCTCAAGGACGCTTAGGGATGGGCAATGTTTTGTTCTTGTCTATGACTCCTTCAATCTGCCTATTCATTCAAAGTCACATTGACAGAAGAATTTAACAGATGTTTTGTGTAGATTCATTATGCTCTATGACTTGTTCCGTATGATCATATCAATAAGACCCAGTTGGCTCATCCTTAAAGGCTTCATCTATCTGAGATATTTGAATTGTTGGACCATTGTTCAGTGCAAACTAAAAAATCTACAAATACCAGAATCTTGAAATTAAAGCCGAAACTGTTGGAAATTCGTAGTATGTCAGGCTACGTCTCTAGGAAGACACACAGAGCTCGTTTTGTCTCTTTCCCAGTTCTGACAAAGAACCTGCTTCTCTTTCCTCCAATGCAGCCTGACCTGCTGGATAGTTCCAGTGTCCTCTGTAGACCTCTGTTCTTTCGTTTGACCCTGTTCCTCAGTCTGATTTTGCTCCCAACCCGAATGACCACTGCCAGGTGCGTGGAGACCATTCCACAATAGTCCTGATGTGTTCCAGATGTTTAAAAGATGTGTAGGAAGGAACTCCAGATGATGGTTTACACCGAAGATAGACACAAAATGCTGGTATAATTCAGTGTGTCAGGCAGCGTCTCTGGAGAAAAGGATAAGGTGACATTTCGGGTCAAGACAAAGGGGCTTGACCCAAAACATCACTGATTTCTTTTCCCCAGAGATGCTGCCTGACCCACCGAGTTATTACAGCATTTTGTGGCTATCTTTGGTTAAAAGATATGTCAGGTGCAGAGTCACCAGTCGTGGACACTCCGCTGTTTGCTTGTACCTGTCATCACTATATTGATGAGGTCAGTTGATCGAAGTTTCTAGGTTACCGTGATAGGTGTAATGTTGAGAACGAGTTATCTGCCAAGGTCTGGTTTGTGGGTTGTACAAGCGGGAAAGTGAAGAAGTGGGCATCTTTGAGAGAGATCCAGGGTGAAGGGGGAAGATCGTAACAGCAAAGCTTCAGACATAGGGGGAATTTGAAAACGTGGGGATTGGCAGTGATTCTTCAGACAGTCTGATTGGATTGGCTGTTGGAGGTGTGTGGGTAAGGTTTGAAATGTGGTCATGGGGTGAGTAGAATGGAGGTATTAGGATTAGGGGTTAGTATAACACACGTGCATTGGTTATCCTGGGTGAAGTTGGTATAGAAAGCCTTTCACCCCAGAGAGAGAGAGAGAGAGGGAGAAGGGTGGGGGGAGGCAAGGGAGTGGGGTATCCTTGCACCTGTTGCTATTGTTGGTAGAGGTAGCATGTTTGGATGCTGTGGTGGGAGAGCTGGGGGAGAAACTCTGTCAGATGATGGACGAGTAGTAGTTGCAATTCTCATCCATTGTTGCTGTAATAAAATCGAGGACGGGATTGATTAACAGAGGAAAAGAATGGTGGTGTAACAGGGGAGAAGAAATTGGAGAAAAAGTTAAAGGGGTTCCATGGAATTGATTTCAACCATTGGTTCAATAGTTGGGTGAATCAACTTTATTTCATTTGGACCGAAGGACTAAATGTTAGGTTTTTTTAGTTTAGTACACAGAAAGGAAACAGGCTCTTTGGCCTACCGAGTCTGCACCGACCAGCATTCCCGCACATTAACACTATCCTACACACACTAGGGACAATTTACATTTATACCAAGCCAATGTACCTACATACCTGTACATCTTTGGAGTGTGGGAAGAAACCGAAGATCTCGGAGAAAACCCACGCGGGTCATGGGGAGAACGTACCAACTCCGTACAGACAGCACCCGTAGTCGGGATCAAACCCGGGTCTCCGGGCCTTACAAGCGCTGTAAGGCAGCAACTCTACTGCTGTGCCACCCTGAATGGCATCTCAAATCATCGATGGGACCAGCAACATTTCCAATCTATATCAGTACATATTTCCTCCTCGGCAACATCCATTCCACTTCAGAAATGGTCAGTGCCATCAGGGTTGTGAACTGCTGTGGGTGGAGAGAATACCGCAGTGAAGATAAGTCTATAAATGAATCCACTCCCTGACCAAGAATGAGCATTGCGCCCACTCCCAGGCCAAAGTCGTCATACCCTGCCTTTGGCCACTGCATTCTACCAGGCTACCACACACAATGTTCAGTTATGGTTTCCCCATTGTGACCTGAGTAGGGGAATCAAGAACCAGAGGACATAGATTTAAGATGAGGGGGCGGGGGGGGGGGACTGGAAATATGTACCAGGAACCTGGTAACTTTTAAGGTAGACAAAAATGCTGGAGAAACTCAGCGGGTGAGGCAGCATCTATTGGAGCGAAGGAAATAGGCAGCTTTTCGGGTCGAAACCCTTCTTCACACCCTTCTTCAAACCCTTCTGGTAACTTTTATGTTGAATAAGGTAATAAGGCAACAAGGCTTATAACAATATGGCAACTTTTTTTATACAAACGGTGATAGGTATGTGGAATGAGCTGCTATAGGACGTAGTTGACCAAAGTACTATCACAATGTTTAAAAAAACATTTGAACAGGTGCATGGACAGGATAGATTTAGAGGAATATGTGCCAATTGGGACTATTGTAGTTGGGGCATGTTGGTTGGCATGGGCAAGTTGGGCTGAAGGGCTTGTTTCCACGCTGTAGTCTATGACTACAAAAGCATAATTAGAAAAACAAGTTCATAGTAGTGCAAGAGGTGACGGTAGTGGTCTGTTGTTGAGGTAGGTTTAGGGTTGTGTAGTTCAGTTCAAGAACATGATTGTTGTTGGCAATAAGCTGTTCCTGAAGCTGCTGGTGTGGGTGTTCACACTTCTGTATCTCCAGCCTGATGGTGGCACTGAGTAGAGGGCATGGCCTGGACGGTGCAGATCCCTGATGATGATGCAACTGGAGCACAATTGTTTAAATCTGAAAAATATCAATATAAAAAATGCAGAGGAGAAAAGATGACATTCACGTGGCCCAGAGGTCTAGGACCAGGTTCATTGTTAAATGTGGAAGCATGAGTAGGGAGGACAGGAGGCACTGCTTTATACAGAGTTTGGGGCTGTGCACTTCCCTTCCAGAAATGTAAATATCCAAGCATCTTATTGCAGAACAGAGATTGTACGGTTTAGGTTGGATTCTTTGCTTTTGTGGGAGGCAATCACTGAGAGAACATTGGACCAAATGGTTTGCTTCCATGCTGCAAGGTCTCTGTATTTCTGTGCAGAATGTCCAATTCCATTTCCAGAACTTGTTATGGTTCAATGCTGTGTTATTACTGAATGTGGTGCCCTGCAGTAGCGTCTCGCTGCTCTGCAAGTCTTGGCAGTGTCCGTGACTTCTTTATTTGATTGTTGTCTACCAAGTCGCTGTCATCAATATTTCGGTTTGTGCTGACAGTGTACGGTAATGCTGAAAATTGTCAATGAGAGAGAAAGCAGACACCAAAAACGAGACCGCAATTTTAATACCCGATGCATGGTGAGCGATTGCTACTGTTGGTTTATTGAGTGACTGAACAATGTTCCGCAGCAAAAGAAGGATCATACATCACACTATAAAACTTAAATAAAGTCAGTAACACTGTGTCTTTTCCCTCTGTATTAAGTTAAATAGATCTAAATAATTGATTTCACAGTGTGAAACTATGAGCCCTTGGGGAAAACATTCTGTCATATGCAAGGGATTCTTGAATCAAAGTGAGCTGAAAGGGCTATGTTGCACTTTGATTTAAGATTATGACAAATTAAATTATGGCACATTTGAACACAACATCTTTAACGATCATCTTAAAAAGAATGCTGTTTAGCTAAAGAGTTATGCTGGAAGAATGTCGCACGCCTAAAGGGTTACGTTGGAGAAATAATGTACAAAGGGATACCACGTGGTTATAGAGATTTCTTAACTGTATAAAGCCAATAGACATTGTGACTTTCTGGGGATAATAGATAGTATTAAAAATGCATGGCAACTCCTGTAGCCTAATAGCTGACGAGATCAGCTGGTGATCATTGAACTCTTATGGAGAAACAAGGTCTAATTCTAATCCACAGAGAAGTAATTGAGTATAATCCTCAGACCAATATTGGTGTTACACTTGGCCTCACAGCTCCACAAAAATCATCTGGACTCCTTGCATCCCATATCCCCCAGTTGTAGTATTAATGTTAGTGTAGATTGGGATCAGCTCCAGGCATTGCTTCACATCATTCTTATGAAGTTGGCAACTTAGATTAAATTAGTTATGTCATCGTTGTGGCAGGCTAAGAAAAAGCAATGATGAAAGAAAATATGCCATGGGATCCTGGGCCCTTTAAAATGATTTTGGACCAGTTGGCCCACTGGAATGGTGATTATTGCAACGGTTCTATGGCTCTTTATTACCATGTGTACCGATGTACAATAAGATTATTTTTTTGCATACAGATCAGCAATATAATTGCCATGCATAAGTACAATCCCCAATTCCGTACAGAATTTATAGAAACAGCCCACTGATTTTATATGCAAGAGTCGCTAGGTTTTGGCGTCATTTTCAAAGTCCCAGCTGCAGCTGGCCATGAAGGCCCATTGCAGCTATCGTCATGATCCAGATTGCCACGTGAGCAGGAGACGAGCCTTGGACAGCTGAGACGAGCACAGACTGCAGTTCATGGGATATAGGGTCCATTTATGCCTATTGTAATTGTGACAGTTAATGGTGGCAAAGTTGCAGCTCATGTTTCCACAGACCTGGGTTCGATCTGACCTCAGGTGCTGTGTAGATTTTGAATGTTCTCCCTCTGACTGCGTGGGTTTCCTCCCACATCTCAAACACGCCTGGGTTTGTAGGTTAGTTGCCTCTGTAAAATTGGCCCTAGTGTGTCGGGAGTAGATGCAAAATTGTGACAGTATAGAAATAGTGTGAATGGGTTGCAATGAACTTGGTGAGCCGAAGGGCCTGTTTCCATGCTGTAACTCTAAACCAAACTAAGACTGCAAGGTCCCAGTATGGCTAACATACTGCAACATTCCCTGAGCTGCTTTGTTTTCTTCTTTCACTCAAGCAGGTTTTTCAATAACTGTAATTGCTTTTAAATTATGTCTGACGATTAACATATTCTGATGTTCCATTTTTAAGATCTTGGATACTTCTTCTTATGTCTTCTCTGTGCAATCATGCTCGAGGTGCTGAACTTATGTGCATACATATTCTGCCAGCATAGACTTTCTAAATCCCCATGATCTGGGTTGCTTTTGGCTGCTGCCATTATCCTGGGGATGGTAAAGCAATGCGTGACAGGCATTTACATTTGTCCCAGTGTCCTCATTTGGCATCTGAAACTGCTGATGGGTGAATCGCTGGGGTTCTCTGTCTCAGAGAGTTGTGGAAGCTTGATTATTTGGAGTTTTAAAATTAAAGAATTTGTTGGGAAATTGCAGGATTAAGGGCAATGGGGTTCCAGCACAGAGGGGGCGAGGTCTGGGGTCGATTAGCCATGGTGCCCAAGGCTTGACGGGCCAGGCAGCCTGCTCCTGTTTTTTTGTGTGTGTTTTATTGGTGTTGTGTAATGTCGAGAATGTGGTAGCCAGTAAGTGCATAGTAGGCTCCCAGAAACTAAAGTCTGATGAGCCATAGACTTACAGGCACACCCCGACCTACGTAGTGGGCGACTTCAATAAACTCATATTTACATGGACAATTCTTTAAGCCCAATGGTTTATTTCTGAGCTGCGCGTGGGAGGAAACCGAAGATCTCTGAGAAAACCCATGGGGACAATGTACAAACTCCGTACAAACAGCACCTGTGGTCGGGATCGAACCCAGGTATCTGGCGCTGAAAGGCAACACCTCATCGCTGCGCCACTGTGCCTATTTCCAGTTTGTGAGTTTAAGTTGCTCACATTGTGTGAACTCTCCTCGCTTACTAACAGTTTTAGCCCCAAACATCCAAACCAAGGGTGGCTCCTTGTACCTAAATGCATCTCAACCTGCCCTGGAATAATGAGCTTCAACTTGCTTGCTTTCATATTGAAAATAAAATATCTAATTCTTGGATTCAAAGTGAAACATTTATTGATATTTACCTCAAGGCCATTCTTGATGTTTGTAGAAACACTGTTATGGTAGTTGGTCAAATAATCAATGAAGCCCAGAGCTAAAAACACTAAAAAAAAGCCCATCCCTCATTAGAATTACATTCATCCCTATTTAATACTGCATGCATATATCATCTTTAATATTAAAATGAGGAACAATGGTTGGCCTGCAGCCTCCTTTTCAGATGAGGAATGGGTCTTGTCCTGGTCTTATCAAAGTTGGGTTAAAATATAGATCAGATGGGTTAACAGAATGGATGCCAGCCTACTAGTCCACCTAGAGCTCTGTATTAAGTTTATGGCCATGCACAACCAGGTGCCTTTTGAGCATCACCATCTCTACTGAGGAGGATGTCTTAGGAGTCCCATTTGCTCCACCTGTCATGTCCTCACCCATTTCATTCAACTTGTCTGTCTCCATGAAGACTCTTTTAGATCCACATCTAGTTTAGTATTGTCAACAGACTTGTCAGCAAATTAGATATTTGGTTCCTCTTGCCAAATTGTTAATAGTTGTGGAGTTACACAACACAGGGATTGGCCTTTCAGCTGAACTTATCCATGCCAACCAAGGTGTCAACATGAGCCAGTCCCATGTAGCTGCAACTTTCCTATCCATTACCTCTAAATGTCATTCAAAGATTGTAATTGTTCCCACCTGTAGCATTTCCTCTGGCCACTCATTCCACATGCACCACCCTCTGTAAGAAAATAGTCCTGCACTTCTGGTCCTGTTTAAATATTTCCTATCTCACTTTAAACCTGCGTCCTCTAGTTTTAGACTCTGTTTCCCTGGGAAAGAGACTGGTCATTCATCTTGATTAATTTCATTATTTTATAAACATATATAGGAAAGCTTCTCTACCTCCTTCACTCCAAGGAAAATCAGCCCAGCTGCCCCTAATAACTCAAGCTATCCAATATCATAACTAATGTACTTTGGGAATAGCAAGCGCTAAAATATCAATATCTGTAAGTCGCAAGTCACAGGCTTACCAAGTTTCCCACTTTGCTTTCCATCCAATAACAAACTTACAATCCATGAAGATGATAACCCCATTTCTATGTGCTCTAATCATTTCAACAAATCGCCTGTGTGAACCCTTATTAAAAACCTACCAGAAATCCAGTTTTGGTTTCACCCATCCTTGAAAAAACAATAGATTGGTCAAACATGTTTTTTCATTTATAAATCAGTCTGAAGAAGGGTCTCCACCCGAAATGTCACCCATTGCTTCTCTCCAGAGATGTTGCCTGGCCCACAAAAAAAACTGGAGAAACTCAGCGGGTGCAGCAGCATCTATGGAGCGAAGGAAATAGGCAACGTTTCGGTCCGAAACCCTTCTTCAGACATCACCAGCATCTGCAATTCCTTCTTGAACAACATGTTGCCTGGCCCACTGAGTTACTCCAGCATTTTGTATCTACCTTTTCATATATAAATCTACGTTGATTCCTCGATCTGCTTAGTTTAGTTTTAGTTCAGTTTAGAGATACAGCGCGGAAAGGGGCCCTTTGGCCCACCGAGCTCGCACCGACCAGCAATCCGCGCACATTAACACTATCCTACACACACTAGGCAAAATTTACACCAAGCCAATTAACCTACATACCTGTACATCTTTAGAGTGTGGGAGGAAATTGAAGATCTTGGAGAAAACCCACGCAGTCACGGGGAGAACGTACAAACTCCATACAGACAGCACCCGTTGTCGGGATCGAACCCGGGTCTCCAGCTGTTAGGCAGCAACTATACTGCTGCACCACTGTGTCCATTTTGAATTTTGGATTTTTTCCCTACTAAATCAGTAGATCCTTGTTTTAACCACCCTCTCTTTAAATAGTGAGGATATTACTACCCTCCAATCCACAAGAATTACTTCAGAATTGACAAAATCTAGGAATATGATAACCAAGGAATCTGTTCTCTGAAGCCCTCCTCTTTTAAAGCCCTAGGATGCAGATCACTGGGTCCTTGGGATGTATCAGCTCTCAAACAAAGACCAAACAAGAGTTTCTGATTGTTTTGCTGTCAGTGGGCCATAAGTGATTTCCTTGCAGTGATTTGTGTGGATTGGTTCAAGAGGTGTGTGTTACAAGATACTCAGGCTGCAATTCCAATTTTAAAGCAGAGCATGTAGTCGAGGTAGAAGTGGCCTTGCCATTGGTAGTGAAATGATTGATACTTTTCAAATATCTTTATCATTGTATCACCTTTTTTAGGTGCAGAGGCTGTAGAGAATTGAGGGACTGTCTTCTATTGCAGACACGTTTAGTAGTTTAATTTAGCTTCGTTTAGAGATACAGCATGGAAATAGGCCCTTCAGCCCACCGGGTCTGCGCCGACCAGCGATCCCCGTACATTAACACTATCCTACACCCACTGGGGACAATTTTTACATTTACCAAGCCAATTAACCTACAAACCTGTACGTCTTTGGAATTTGGAAGGAAACTGAAGGTCTCGCAGAAAACCCACACAGGTCACGGGGAGAACGTACAAACTCGGTACAGGCAGCACCCGTAATCGGGATCGAACCCGGGTCTCCGGCGCTGCCTTCGCTGGAAGGCAGCGACTCTACCGCTGCGCCACCAGGACTGCTTTGGTTTGGCTTTGTCTTCAGTAGTGAAACATAATATTTTTTATCCTGGTCAGATTGTAACAGTATATTTATACATTCGCAGATTTGGGTTTATTTTCTGATGAATTGTGATAGGTCAGACTTTGAAAAGCCAAAGATTTGTTTCGAAAACTTTGCTTTTCAAATTTGCTATTGGATTTTAGATATCCCCGGAAGATGTCTTTACTGGTGGGAGTCTCCCTGGTAATGAGGTCAGGGCACGGCTGCCATCTACTGGGGAGATGAGTTTGGTGCAGTTTGGTTATACACTGATTATACGTCAATGATTTGGATGAAGGGATTCAAAGTAACATTAGCAAATTTGCAGATGACACAAAGCTGGATGGCAGTGTGAACTGTGAGGAGGATGCTATGAGAATGCAGTGTCACTTGGACAGTTTGGGGGAGTGGGCAGATGCATGGCAGATGGAGTTTAATGGAGGTAAATGTGAGGTTATCCACTTTGGTAGCAAAAACAGGAAGGCAGATTACTATCTAAATGGCGCCAAGTCGGGAAATGGGGAAGTACAACAGGATCTGGGGGTCCTTGTACATCAGTCTATGAAAGTAAGCATGCAGGTACAGCAGGCAGTGAAGAAAGCGAATGGCATGAGGCATAACAAGAGGAATCGTATATAGGAGCAAAGAGGTCCTTCTGCAGTTGCACAGAGCCCAAGTGAGACCACACCTGGAGTATTGTGTGCAGTTTTGGTCCCCTAATTTGAGGAAGGACATTCTTGCGATTGAGGGAGTGCAGCGTAGGTTTACAAGGTTAATTCCCGGGATGGCGGGACTGTCATATGCTGAGAGAATGGAGCAGCTGGGCTTGTACACTGGAGTTTAGATGAGAGGGTATCTCATTGAAACATATAAGACACGCTGGAGGCAGGAAACATGCTCCCGATGTTGGGGGAGTCCAGAACCAAGGTCCACAGTTTAAGAATAAGGAGTAAGCCATTTAGAATGGAGACAAGGAAACACTTTTTCTCACAGAGAGTGGTGAGTCTGTGAAATTCTCTACATAGAAACATAGAAAATAGGTGCAGGAGTAGGCCATTCGGCCCTTCGAGCCTGCCATGATCAGCCATTCAATATGATCATGGCTGATCATCCAACTCAGTATCCTGTACCTGCCTTCTCTCCATACCTCCTGATCCCTTTAGCCACAAGGGCCACATCTAACTCCCTCTTAAATATAGCCAATGAACTGGCCTCAACTACCTTCTGTGGCAGAGAATTCCAGAGATTCACCGCTCTCTGTGTGAAAAATGTTTTTCTCATCTCGGTCCTAAAAGATTTCCCCCTTATCCTTAAACTGTGATCCCTTGTCCTGGGCTTCCCCAACATTGGGAACAATCTTCCTGCATCTAGTCTGTCCAACCCCTTAAGAATTTTGTAAGTTTCTATAAGATCCCCCCTCAATCTTCTAAATTCTAGCGAGTACAAGCCGAGTCTATCCAGTCTTTCTTCATATGAAAGTCCTGACATCCCAGGAGCCTTCTCTGTACTACCTCTATGGCAAGAATGTCTTTTTTCAGATTAGGAGAACAAAACCTCAGAGGGCGGTGGAGGCAGGTTCTCTGGATGCTGTCAAGAGAGAGCTAGATAGGGCTCTTAAAAATAGCGGAGTCAGGGAATACGGGGAGAAGGCAGGAATGGGGTACTGATTGGGGATGATTAGCCGTGATCACATTGAATGGCGGTGCTGGCTTGAAGGGCCGAATGGCCTACTCCTGCATCTATTGTCTATTGTCCATTGTCTATTGGTTCGCTTTCCTCCAGTGGAGGTTGAGTCTGAAGCAGGCCAATCATTGTTTGGCGTTTAAGTCAAATGTGAAAGAAGTTGGAAACTTTTCACTCTAGCTCTGACAAATGGTTTTATGCTGTTGAAGATTCTCTGTTATTGTCACTTAAGTTGTTTGATAGAGCCGATATTCCAAAGAATTGATGAAAAAGTAATGACTCAACTAGCAGCCTTGACATTAGTTTATCCAGCAGGCAGTTTCACAGACTGACAGTGAATTTGCAAGATCACTCCCATCTACCTTGCCTTTGGCAGTCTTTCAATCCCACTAACAGCTGAGCTCTTGGAGCCTGAAATAGATCAACCTCTGCTTCAGTAAGCATCCATTTGCTTTCTTATCTTGGAGACGAGATGTATTTTTAATAAAACAATCTTAACCTGCAAGTGTCTACTTAATGTGGAAAAAGTGAATACATCTTCAAAGGTTACACGAGCAGTTAATTCAAAAGCCTACCATGCATGTGAAACTCCAATTAAGTGTACAAAGAAACTTACTTATCCCCATTAAAGACAAATGTATCCCAGTGCTTCTTAAATGTGCACATCCCATGGTTGATAGTTACTTTGTTCTCCCAAACCATTGCGTGCCACTCTAAGTTCTGTATCTCCATTTCATTGTCCCTAAAAATGTTTAATTAACACAGACAGTTGTAATCCGGTTATATGCCTCTTGTTTAGAGCTGCATTAAACCTTTCAGAGCTGTTTTCAACAGTCTTCATCTTCAACTCAAAATCTTCATGAATTGCCTCGTGTACACACTCCGTTGTGTACACACTCCGTTGTCCACACCTGCAGACTGGTGTTAGGCCACATGTCACACTTGATGCCCACCACCAGTATCCATGTACCTTCTTGAAGGCAGCGACTGTGTTGGAAAAAGTATGGCGCCAACACATTCCACCTGGGAAGATGCCCAGAGTACATGTATCTCTGCAGGGTCCTGAGGCGGAGAGCTGCCGCCCGTGAACCAGCGACTGACCACCCTCCTCGTCTGGGAGACTCGGGACCGCTGCAGTGACTCACTGCCTTCCATTGCCCCCTGAAGTCGTCCACAAGCTTCCTCTGGATAATCACAGAAAAGGATACAGGTGGGACCAAAGTGATCAACCGAAACCAGTGCATGGAGGCCACCAGTTAGTTGATGACCAACACCCGACCTCAGTCGGGAAGCACCTTGCGGAGACCTGACCAGCGCCCCAGCTGGGAAACTACTTTCATTTCTATGTCCTGCCAGTTTGCTGGCCAGGTCTCTGCAGTGGGACTCGAGTAGAATCCCAGGTAGAGGGTGCTCCATGCAAAAGGCCTCTGGGAGGTAGTCTACCTGCCAGGGACCCACCAAGAAATCAGAACATATTTTCCCAGTTGATCCTTGCAGAGGAAGTGGCTGAGAAGATCCGTTGGCATTCGCACATTCTCCGCAGGTCAACAGGGTTGGTGACTATGAGGAGCATATTCATCGGCGAGGGCCAAGGAGGCCACCTCCATGTCCAGCTCACATAGAAGTAGCAATGTTACAATATTTTGAGATTTTAAAAATCGTCTGTAATTTATCCCATCAGATAAAGCAAAAAAGAAGTTTAATTTGACACCTAATTCACTTTCATATCTTCAGTATTAAAAAGGTTATGGCCATTTTCATACTCGGAAATATTTCCCTATTGCTTTCCCATTGACTTAACACAAAAGCTGTGATCGAGGACAGTCAAAGCCCATAACTCTCTTAAAAATTAAGAGAACTGAATGAAATTTTCAGTTATTATAGATGAAGCATTCTGAAACAAATATGAAACAATCTTACTTAGATGACTTGAAATTAAAGCATATAATTAGTTAGTTACCTAATTATAGCTAATTACAAAATTCAATTACTAGATCTAAACATCTATCAATTTCTTAAGAATAGATTAACATTTTTAAATAGCCTAAGTGTCCAAATAACATTCACACAAGAATTCACAATATAACATCATTTGTAAATCTCATTGTCATGGATTTATAGGCCAAATGGAAGGAATTAAATGTTTAATACCTGTAAATTAATGGCCATTTAAATCATCTTTCAAGTGGGTTTTTCTGGAATGCGATCATTTGGAACGTTGCGGTTGCTGTAAATTTAAACCCGTATCGGCATGAAAAATACTGCCAGTTCGTATGGGGAAAAAAATAACCATTTCGCAACTTAAAATGTGAATTAAAGGCATCCGGAAGAGGCGGCGCTGTTAACAGCTACGGCTCGCCTGCAGTCCGTCTGTCTTTACTTTTTTGTCATTGTTTTTTTTGGTTCTTGTTTTGGCTAAGTTTGGCTAAGCATCAGATCCTGGACTTCCAGCATCTCTGGCAGGAAAGTCGGCTCAGCAGACTAGCCGCCCAACTTAAGTGGGACCCGAGTAGAGTGGTGTAGACTCGTGCACATCAGGGCTTAGCAGATTCATTTTCTGGACTGGTGTGGGCTTCCTGGCAGGAGCTCACAGCATATCTCCTGCCCGGAGGACCGTGAAAACCAAGACCTCCTGCTGGTGTAGATGTTCAGGCTGATCTTCATGTCAGGAGTACATTAGATCCTGGTACTAGCTCTTTGGAGAAGGAGTGGAGCTGCTTAGAACGCAGCACTAAGCTAGGGCAGCACTGAGCATGCACCACTTGTTTCTATCTACTAGCAAGTCCTTCCCCTTGAGAATGGTGTGAATGGACCTGAGGAATCTCAATAAACCTGACCACTGGTCGAATGCCAGCTGGGCTTTACCCTGGCTACCACTGGCATTGAGTGGAATTTCCTGACATTTCTCAAAGGGATATCTGGCAACCCGCGCTGGGCTCGAGGCAGTTCATTGTTTCAATGATTGAACGCTAACTTGTTCCCCTCGCTGAACACTATCCTTACACACCCTTCTGGGTACATTGCCACTAGCATCTATCTGATAGGCACAGTACTTGCACTGACCAAGTTGGGCATATCAGACCTACCTCTGAATCTATCCCACCCCCAGGACTGTTAATGCAGGAATTCTCCTTGCACTTCTCCTCACAAAGATCTTTTTTTGGCACAAAGTAGGCTGAGGGGTGACCTTATTGGTGTGTGCAAGGTCATGAGAGACATGGATAAAGGGACTCGAGAGGGACCTCAGAGGCAACTTCATTTATTCTGAACGGTCCTGGAATGAACTGCTACAGAAGCAGGTATAATTCTGATTTTTGAAAGACATTTGGGGAGGTAATTGGATAGAAAGGTTTTAGAGGCCTCTAGGTCAAATCCAGGCAAATGGGACTAGTCCAGTTTTCCAACTAGATCAGTGTGGACAAGGTGGCATGAGGACTTGTTTCCATGCTGTACACCCTGACTTTATGGATATTCCAATATGAATATTCCATATTTAATCAAACATCCCGAGCCCCATTACTTACCTCTACGGATATCCTTTTTTAAATTTCAGTTTTTGGAATGCAAGTATGATTGGCAACTATAATTTGCCACTCTTCTCAAACTTGCCCCTAGGTTGGTGGTGAGCTTTGAACAAGTGCCACCTAGAATGGTATAAGATCGTGGTGTCTGACATTTAAACCCAGTGATCATGTTCTCAAACCAGGATGATGTGCATCCTGAAGGGGAACACTTATTTGGTGGTCCTGTAAGCCTTTCCTCCTATTGCTGGTAGAGGCTGTTGGTTACGGAGGTCTTGCAGAATAGCCTGGATGAGTAACTGCAGTGTCTTCCATGTGTGAAACCCTGCAACCACTGCACTAGAATTGGAGGGGATGAATGTTTACAGTGATGATCCATCACAGCAAAGTCCAGGTTTCCGTATCCTGCAGTGACTCTCCTCACATCCATATATGTTTGCCCATCTACAAGACACAAGTCGAGTGCGATGAAATTGCTCCAGGAAATGAATTTCCCATGGCTCTGACTAAAATCAATAAACATCTGCCAAACTATATTATCTCCCATCCATGTATTTAAGATCCAAAGATATTTTCTCTCTTTCCAATCCTAAACAATCTATCTTTAAGCCTAATGCTTAGATCCATCACAACAGTCCTTTTTAGATGTCAAATATCCACAATGTATTGTCCATATCTTAAATTCTTCACTTAAGGTATAGTACCTTATCACAAAAGTTCTTGACATAGTTATACCACTTGACGTTGGTGTTCTTGACCAACCTATCATCCTGAATAGACCCAAAGGTTTTGGTGGCATTGCTCCTGCCAGTTTCTGTTACTTTGAAAGCCTGCAAAGGCTGTTCCAAGGTCCTGGCAATATCTACATGTTGCTTTCAAATCCTTGTGAACAGACTATACCTTTTAAAGCATGCAAAAACGTTTTATTATATAGCATGCAAAAAACGTCCCTACAGCTGATCTCCTGCTCATCAGTATAGCAATGTGATAAACTACTAGTGCCAGTTTCACTTCCAATCATTGTGCCTAAAGGAAGGGAACTTCAGCTCTGATTTACAATTTTTTAATTTGATTAGGACTTGTACTCCACCTTACTTCCTGAAGTTATTTACTAGCTCCATTGCCTCCCTGGCATCAAGGAAGATTTATCTTGACACCATATTACCAAGCTCTCTAACTCATTGTACTCTGCCTCGTCATAGTCCAAGATCCGCTCCACTCCAGTGGTGCCATCTATAAACTTGTTAATGGAATTGGAAATGAATTTGGCAGCAAAGTCATGTGTATCGGGAGTACAATAACAGATTAAGAACGCATCCTTGCACTGAACTGTTGAGAACTTTTGTGGAGAGTTTTGTTGCCTATCCTTACAGATTGGAGATCCATTGACAGAAAGGGTTGCTGGCTCTTGGGTACAGGAGTTTAGCAATAAGTTTGGTTGGGATTATGGTGTTGAAAGTGGAGTTATAGTCAACAAATAGAGGAGTCTAATATCGGTCCTTGTTGGCTGAATGTTCCAGCAATGAGCGTAGGATCTGGAATATGATGTATTTTATTAAAGTAAACAAAACTCAGTCCTCATCCTCTGACATCTAGAGACTGCAAATATGAGTAATTAATTATTTTTATCACTTTCTAACTGTGGTTATAAATGGTAAGTTTACTCAATTGAATCAAGAAAATTCTCAAGCCTATCAATACTATCACATCGAAGATAGACACAAAACCCTGGAGTAACTCAACGGGACAGGTAGCTTCTCTGGAGAGAAGGAATGGGTGATGTCCAGCTTTTTATGTCTATCTTCGGTTTAAACCAGCATCTGCAGTTCCTTCCTACACAATACTGTTACATCATTCTGTTCCGAAATCCTGGCAACATCTACATGTGTCGTCTTCAGTTTGTTCCTTTGAACCACTTCTGACTCCAGTCCAATGAAGTTCTCTATCAGTGGAAAAGATCCTTGTGTATGTATGAATACAAAACTTTGTCATATGACATGTCCATTCTGTTGGAGATGCGAGAAGGAGTTGTCATTGGGGGTGGGAAAGAGGTGAGGATTCTTTGCCAAAGAAATAGGCAGAGAGATGGTGGAGGAGGAGCGTAACACTGTGTTAGGCACGGAATTCAAGATTTGATATTGGTTTATTTTCATATGTACAAAGATAAGATGAAAAGCTTTTGTTTGCATGCTAACCAGTCAAATCATATCATGCTATACATGAGTACAATCAAACCATACAAGAAGTGCAAAGAGAAAAATACCGAAGTTCGTAATATAGTGTTACAGCATTATAGCTTTATAGTTGCAGAGAAAACAAAAAGGATGATTCAGAATTAAATTGATTGAAAGATTGGGACCTCACCCTAGTTTATGAGAGGATCATTCACTTGTCAAATAAGAGGGGAAGAAGCTCTTCCTGAATCTGATAGTACATGCTTTCAAGCTTTTGTATCTTGTGGCCCGATGGGAGAGGGGAGAACAGAGGATGACAAGAGTGGAAAAGATTCTTCAATATGTTGTCTGCTTTCCCGAGGTATTGAAGTGTAGATGGAGTCTTTGGGTGGAGGAAGGAGATTGGTCTGCGTGAATTACTGAGCGACATCCACAACTCTGCCGTTTCTTGAGGTCTTGTGCAGTGTGTTCCCAAACCCAAGCGGTGAGACTTACTACAGTGCGTCTGTAGAGACGATGCAGGGGCACAACAATGAGAGCACTGAGGAATGGCCAATCACTCTCAGCTTATTTCTTGTTGCCTATAAAACTTCTAACTCTATGCAGGGCCTGATTTATTTTTAAATTCATATCTTTGTCTATTTAAAATGTGTATTCTATTGTATATCTTGTATAGCTTTTGTAATATTTTTATTAGATGGAGATGGTATGTTAACTATTCCTCCAGTAGTTTGCATCGTGTGGACAAGTAAGTGTCCCGGGGCACCGCATGGTAGTGTACGTGTTCAGATCAACGTCTGTCATATTGGGTCACCATCTGCAAAATAATATCTGGTATTTAAGTTTAATGTCTTCAATAAAGTCATCATCTTAACAAACTAATTGCCATTCTCTCCGATGATGTTGTGTTGTCACATTTAAACAGGCAGTCTTTTGTTGGGGTCAACACACTGAACAAGACTGAAGTCATTTGGGTCTTCTATTGCATCGAACATAATGTTAATGGTAACACAGCTTGAAGTGCATTTAATTGATTCCTGTGAATCCAATAGTATAATCTAGTAAACAGTTGGATTTATATTATTAACATTGTAGGGAATAAAATATCAGGGTTCAGAGAGAGTTCCGGTCTATTGGTCCTAGATTAGGATACGTTGTTCCACTTGGAATTCCAGAGAATTATCCTTCCCAAAAGGCTTCCTGGTACATTGTTGAATCACTGCACGCATCCATAATGCATTTAGAACCATGAATTCCCTCATCTGGGAATACTGCTTGTAGCCCAGGCTGTATATCCAGTCCCAGGCAAGGAGTAATCTCTTCCAATAATCTCCATCAATTGCTAAGGGCTATTCCCTGCAGAGCTTGAGATGGTGATTCTGATAATTGTCGATGTATACAGCAACACTTGTGGAATTGATTTGGACCAATTTCTTGATCATGCATTTCACAGAACACTTTGTTCCGAGAACAGTCTCAGCTGATTACAAATGACAAGCGGTGTAAAATCTCTGCCAAATATCTAGTACTTTCATTACATCTTTAATTTCCCACATGAAGTGTGAGCTTTGAGCTGATTCTTTGGAGCCCTCATCTGGTAAAACCTGAATTAGTTCTGTTATTGCTTGAGCCCGAGTTTACTTCAAACTGGAGATGCTTCCACCCACCCAATGCAATGCACCTGTTTGTTACAATTCCTCTGATCCAATTAATATGTTTGAAATTTGTTTTAAGCAATTAGTAAAAGAGAAGTTTGACCAGTTAAAGTAAACAAAATCCACACTCTTGCGTCTTAGACCACGGGAGACAGTTAATGAGTAGTTTATTCCCTGCATGCCACTCGTGACCACAGCTCAAAAGACAACTGTGCTGAATTGATTCAAGAAACAGTTTTCAAACCAAACAATACTGTCAGAAGCATCCCAGTCGCGGGGCTGGAAACTTGAAGTATCCTGAGCTAATTCTGTTCTGCCATCATCTATTGCAACAAGTGGTGGCTCCCACTGATTGTTGCCGGGAGCTTGCGGCCTTTTCAGGACGGACGATGACAGCGATGTCAACATTTGAAACATTGAAGATGGACACGAAAGGAGAAGACCTCTGCTATTCCATAGCCACAATGACATCAAACATTGCTGTTTTCTCAGAATTCTGTCCCTTGCACAAATTCCAACACCAGTCCAAAGAAGTTCTGTGGAAAATCTCCCTGTTTCAAGAGAGAATTAGATTTAGCTCTTAGGGCTAAAGGAATCAAGGGATATGGGGAAAAAGCAGGAATGGGGTACTGATTTTGGATGATCAGCCATGATCAAATTGAATGGCAGTGCAGGCTCGAAGGGCCGAATGGCCTACTCCTGCATCTATTTTCTATGTTTCTATGTATATGCATGATGAAACAACTTCCTGGTGTGTGGCAAGTCCATTCTGTCACGTGACGAATCGCAAGCAAAAAATGGAGCTGTTATCACATTAACCTTTACCACGCCTGGGTGGCATGGTGGAGCAGCAGCAGAGTTGCTGCCCTGCGGCACCAGAGACCCAGGTTCGATCCTGACCACGGGTGCCGTCTGTATGGAGTTTGTATGCTCTCCCAATGACCTTTTGCAGGTTTGTTAGTTTGGAAATGTTGTAAATTGTCCCTAGTGTGTGTAGGATAGTATTAATGTGGGGTGATTGCCAGTTGGCACGGACTCGGTGGGCCGATGGGCCTGTTTTTGTGCTATTGCTCTAAACTAAACTAAAACCAGTGGTTTTTAAATGCTCGTTGAACCTCACAATGTATGGTTAAACTAAATAGATCGCAGAATTCTTGTTGTCTTCTGCTTGCCACTACACCATCTAGGAAAGGTATTAGTCACTACCAAAAATACCAAAATTCTTCCTCACGGGGAAAGTGGCTCAATGTAATCAGTTTTTAATGAACCTTCAGCTATGCTTAATTCCCCCCATCTTAATTGGACTGGGTCATTTTGGACACATGTCAAGTAATACTCTGCATAATACTTAATGTCTTTGCTGAACCTTAACACCAACATGACTCTAGTTGCATGATCATAGCCTCTTCCCATGGACAGCCACACTAGATTATTGTACCGAGGTACAGTGAAAAGAAAGTGCTAGCTACTCAGCAGAAATACAATACCTGATTGCAATCGAACCATCCACAGTGTTCAGATACATGATAATGGGAATAGCATTTAGTGCAAGGTAAAGCCTGAGGGTCTCCAATGAGGTAGATAGTAGCCCAGGATATCTAGGTATCGGCAAGTTAATTGGTTTCTGAATTTTTGATATCCATCTTCTTTATCTAATGACACCACCTATTTTAGTATCATCTACAAACATACTAATCGGGTCTTGTCCATTCTCATCAAAATTGTTGATATAGATGACAAATAGCAATGGGGCCTCCAGTAGTCAGTCCTCCAGTCCGATAGAGCAACATTGGACTAGTACCTCTGCTTCCCACCTTGAAACCATCAATGTATCTAGTTAGCTAGCATTTCATGGATCCCATGTGATCTAACCTTCCAGAGCAGCCTACCATGTGGAACCATGTCAAAGGTCTTACTGCATTTTGACATAAGACAGCACAACTGGTAGGCAATGGATCTGTCCACCGTTTAATCTCAACTTCAAGGCAAGCACCACAGCTAAGGGAAGGTCCATGTTGTGACTGATCCTAATCAAGCATTCATTATCTTGTCGAAAGCAACTGTTGGCTTGAACTGATGAGACAGCTGAAGCCCAAGCTGCTTACTCATGAATAATAACACTAGCTTCCCCTAATGACTGGTGACTTACAACATTATCAAATTCTCTGCATAAACTCGTACAACCCCCTTGCATGATAGGTTACTGATTTTAACTGGCAGTACAATGGTTTATGGGCCAGGTTTATAAACAAATTCCATTCCTGATGGGGGCTTGTAAATTTAACATGAATGTGTGCCTTCCACTGCTATAGGGTGAGACTTGGCTTTCTCCACTGTAGAGTTGGCCTTCTCCACTGTAAATGCTGGTTGCCTGCCTAAAGGAACTGCTTTCTAGCATATTGGCCAGTGATGAAGAAGTACAATAGTGATTAATAGTAGGCTGTTCCTTTTGAAGATCTTTCACAAAGCTCAATGGAATAAATCTAAAGCCAGCAACTCTCTTGGCTTACTCCCATTGAGCAAAGCTGTGAAAGTTCCTCCCATACAATCTGGCAATATGCAGTAAATGTCAATGTGCATTGTTTTTTATTGCTGACTTGTATGCAGAGAACCCACTGCACTTGGTTATAACTTATTATTCTTATTTGGATCTGTAGGAGCATTCTGTACATCTTAATGGGCTGCCTCTAAAAAAGGCAGCAGTTTGGAATGGTTAAGCTATTTTAGTGTCAGAGTAGCAGTGGGAGATTTCAAAAGACAGTTATTGGATTGGTTGGGTGAGTCTATTTGAGTTTGTTTTGTATGTGGGAGATCGTTTCTTGCAAATCTAAAGTAACCAAAAAGGTGTAGAGTAAAGCCATAGATATTGCCTATATGAACCTCCACAAGGCATGTAATAAAGTTCAGCATGGTATGCTGCTCTGCATGGAATCCAGAGAGAGAGGGCCTACAAGAGAGAATTGGCTTCATGGATGGAAGAGGTGTTGAGGCGTCAGGGATGACAATTACTACATTGACACTCGCAGTGCCTAACCACAGCGCCAGTTCCCTAGGGTGGTCTTTAAGGAGCTGCACCCGTGCACAATTCCCACTAATTTAGTCATCAGGGATACAAGCAATTTCTAACTTCCCACATCCTGCAGTAGGAACATTCTACCTGCCTTCTCTACTAAATCATGCCTTGTACTCTAATCCAAATGGTTGATGTAAAACAAACAGCAATGGGCCCAGCACAGAACCCTGATGCACCCCACCAGTCATAGGCATTCAGTCAAAAAAAAAAAAACAACCTTCCACCATCACCCTCTGCTTCTTTCCAAAGCCAATTCTCCATCCAGTCATTTAGCTCTCCCTGGATCACATGCGAAGTAACCTTCTAGAGCAGCCCACCATGCAGAACCGTATCATATGCCTTGCTGAAGTCCATATAGACAACATCTATGTGTTTGACCCCATTGACCTTTTTGGTTAGTTTTTAAAATACTCAAATTTGTAAGACACTATCACCCATGTACAATCATAGAAACATATAAACATAGAAAATAGGTGCAGGAGTAGGCCATTCGGCCCTTCGAGCCTGCACCGCCATTCAATATGATCATGGCTGATCATCCAACTCAGTATCCCGTACCTGCCTTCTCTCCATACCCCCTGATCCCCTTAGCCACAAGGCCCACATCTAACTCCCTCTTAAATATAGCCTATAAACTGGCCTCGACTACCCTCTGTGGCAGAGAGTTCCAGAGATTCACCACTCTCTGTGTGAAAAAAGTTCTTCTCATCTCTGTTTTAAAGGATTTCCCCCTTATTCTTAAGCTGTGACCCCTTGTCCTGGACATGTTGATTATTTCTAATCGGCCCAATTCATCCAAATGTATATACATCTTATCTCTCAGAATCCTCGCCAGTATCCAGCCTCCTACAGATTTTAGGCCTACTCTCTATAGTCCTATTAGTTTTGCACTACCTGCAATCTCCTGGCATATTGTTGTTTCAATTCGATTTGACGAACACTAGCAAACCTGTCTGCCAGGATATTCGTTCTCCGATTCAAGTGCTTCTACAGGTCATCTCTGCCCCAGAAGAGATCCCAATGATCCAAAAAGCTGAATCTATGCCCCCTGCACCAATTCCTGAACCATGTAGTCACCAGTCTTATCTTTATTCCTCCCCTCACTAACACGTGGCACCGGGAGCTGGAACGGCGCTCCCGTGAGGGGCAGTGATGCTCTCGTGAGGGCGGTCCGGCTCGGGGCTGGAACGGCGCTCCCGTGAGGGCGATCCGGCTCGGGGCTGGAATGGTGCTCCGGTGGCTGGGACAGCGTTCTGGCGGCTGTGACCCGAGACCGGGGTTCAGCGGCGGGCCAGCGGCTACGTCCGCTGGACTGGAGGGCGGCAGCTTCGACCACCCTGGGCCGCGGTGTTTGAGCCGGCCCGTTTGCGGGGTTCGGTGAGCCGCGGGACTGTTTGTACCATCGCCCGGTGGGGTATCGCCTCAGCGCAGAGAGAGAAGAGGAGGGAAGAGACTGCAGCCATAAGATTTTTGCCTCCACCACAGTGAGGAGGTGCTTTGAGGACTCACTGTGGTGGATGTTAATTTGTGTTTATTGTTGTTTATTATTGTATTATTGTATGTATGACTGCAGGCACGAAACTTCGTTCAGACCGTAAGGTCTGAATGACAATAAAGGAAATACTAATTCTAATTCTAATTCTAACCTGGGGGTCCAGCTTTTTTAAACTTTGGTCTGGCTGCCTATATTTAGTTTGCAGGACCTCGTCCCATTTTTTACCAATGTCATTTGTGCCAACATGCACAATGACTTCTGACTGCTCCCCCTCAAATGCCTTGCAGCTGCTCTGAGACATCCTCGACCCAGGGAAGCAACACACCATCCTGGAGTCTTAATTGCTGCTACAGAATCTTCTGCCTATCCTCCCACCTAATGAATCTAATAACCGTTATGGCTCTGCCTGATATTTCCCTTCCCCAATGTGCCTTGGAGCCAGGCTCGGGGCCAGAGACCTGGCCAATGCTGATGCTGATGCTCACTCCTGGCAGACCATCCCCCTTCACAGCATTCAAAAGTGCATACCGGTTTTGAAGAGCAATAGCATCCTCCTGTGACTCTAATTTAGGTCAGAATTGCCTTCAGAATATCATACATGGACTTCTTGTATTATTCTGGATCGCCAGTCCTCAATGCAACAGATGACAAATTAGATTACAAATCTCTTGGTTCATCCAGGGCTTCTGCTTCATGAATACTCAATGTTTTTGAAAATAGGCACTCTTTCTTTGAGGTCGGTGATAACTGTGGCATACTCATTCAGGTGTACTGATGAACCCTTGAACACAACCAAATGCACCACCTCAAAGCAGTCCTGTAAACACTCTTCTGCCTCTGCTTACTAGCTCATTGTAATCCTTGTTGCCAGTAATGCATTCATCAGGAAGAAGCACACACAAGTGGTCAGAGTTTAAACTGACTACGACAAGGGATGGAGTGGTTGTATAGATAGAATTGAGTGTGATGTAGATATGACTGGGTGTGTTGGGTCCTCAGGTGTTGACAATTATGTATGGATGGTAGTTAGGTGGAGACTTGAAGATAGCCTGGTTGAAGTGTCCAGGGATGTTGGGATACACTGTTAGAAACATAGAAAAGAAACATAGAAAAATAGGTGCAGGAGTAGGCCATTCGGCCTTTCGAGCTAGCATCGCCGTTCAATATGCTCATGGCTGTTCATCTAAAATTAGTATCCCCATTCCTGCTTCTCATATTCCTTGATTCCTTAAGACCTAAGAGCTGAATCTAACTCTCGCTTGAAAACATCCAGTGAATTGGCCTCCACTGCCTTCTGTGGCAGAGAATTCCATAGATTCACAACTCTCTGGGTGAAAAATGTTTTCCTCGTCTCAGTCCTAAGTGGCCTACCCCTTATTATTTTACTGTTTTAATGGTTGATTTTAGGACTCAATTCCTCAAGTGCTAGCCTGACGCTTGCCTGAGGCGGGGTATAGATTGCAGTCAGAGCACTCTTTCGCTAGATAGACTGCTTGGTACATATACACCACATGCTCCAGGTAGGGGGAGCAAGAGCACACGTACAACACCAGTAATTTCTCGAGCAAATATTCAGTGGGGAGGTAATACAA
This sequence comes from Leucoraja erinaceus, assembly GCF_028641065.1. Taxonomy (NCBI): domain Eukaryota; kingdom Metazoa; phylum Chordata; class Chondrichthyes; order Rajiformes; family Rajidae; genus Leucoraja; species Leucoraja erinaceus. The sequence goes on from NC_073403.1 coordinate 13,147,841, forward strand.
ATCCAAGGATATATGGATGTTCATTCTCAACTCTCATCAGGATGAATTATCACTTATAGTCTCAACATAATTGTTCTGAGTTCATTGCTTCAAATTGTAATAATCACTGGCTCATTCCATTCCTTAATGAAAGTCTTAAATTTCACTTCCAAACTAAGCTGCTTAATCATGTAAATGAACTCTCAAATCATCCTTTACAATGTTTGCTTGGTGAATGGATATTTAATCAAATCCACCCATTCCAGTCTGCACTGTAGTAATCAGGAATAGACTGGTGCAGGCAAGTCCTGATCAGGCAAGTCAATTTTCACTTTGTTATTTGTGCAGAATGGTAGTAAAACTATTATTCTTCACTTCTTACGTGCTGCTCTTTCTGTAAAATATGAACTTGAATAGATCTGAAAGGGTGATTCAATTACACAAGAAATAGGAGCAGGAAATGGCTAGCTGGCCCTTTGTGTTTCCACTGCCATTCAATAAGGTCATAGCTGACATTTCATCTTGGTGTAACTCTTCTGCTCTCTAACTTCGTGTCCCTTTTAATATGTAAAATTCTTGTATTTCTGAAGCATAAACTAACTGAGCTCTATAGCTGGTTAGGAAGAGAATTCCAAATACCAAATGTCCCAGGTGAAAAATCTCATCTCAGTCCTAAACAACCACAGACTCGTATATGCATAACAAAGAGCAAACTGTGGGGGATCTTAACAGGTCGGGCAGCATCTGTGGAGGGAAATGGACAGATGAGGTTTTGTGTCAGGACCCTTCAGAGCAGCAAGTAGGAGAAGGAGCTTGTAGAAGGAAGTGAAGGTAAAAGACTGGGGCAAGAGCTGGTAAGTGATAGCTGGTTTCGGGCAAGGAAGGGATTGACTTACAGGTATCAGGTGTGGATGAAGAGGGGAGGGATTGTAACCAAGGCTGGTGGTGATTACTGTAGAAGACAATATCTCGGGTGTCCTTGAGGAGAAAGCCTCATCTTGTGAATAGATATGATGGAGACTCCGAATCTGCAAGAAAGGGATAGTTTCCTTGCAAGATATGGGAGGAAGGTGAAGTCACGGTGGCTGAGGGTGTCAGTGGGTTTATAGTAGACGACTGGGTGATGCGAATCCTGAAATGGAGGCACGGTCAAGACAGATAGTGCCAGAGTTAGTGGCAGGTGGTCATGGTGGCACAGCAGTAAAGTTGCTCCCTTACAGCGAATGTAGCGCCGGACACCCGGGTTCGATCCCGACAACGGGCGGGTGCTGTCTGTACGGAGCTTGTACGTTCTCCCCATGACCTGCGTGGGTTTTCTCAGAGACCTTCGGTTTCCTCCCACACTCCAAAGATGTACAGGTTTGTATGATAATTGGCTTGGTAAATATGAAAATTGTCCCTATTGGGTGTACGATAGTCGCTGGTCAGCGCGGACCCAGTGGGCCGAAGGGCCTGTTTCCGCGCTCTCTCTAAACTAAGTTGGTCTTAGTGAATTTGAAGTCAGGGTGGAAGTTGGTGGTGTAGTTGATAATACTGGTGAGTTCTGCATGCGCAGCCTCAATGCAGTTGTTGATGTGGTGGAGAAAGACTTAAAGTTCTGGCAGAGTAAGTTTGGAATTAAATGTTCAATTTAACCAATGAAAAGACAGGCATAGCTTGGGCCTCTTGGGATTGCTCATTCCCACTTCCTGGTATCTTGTTTGCAATGTTATCATATTTGGCACTATGAAACTTTACATGAAACTCTAGCCATTCCACAGGAGTTTTGGGTTGGTTCTGTCAGGACTTCAGTGAGGTGATGCCATGGTTCGCCATGTTCAAGAGGAGCTCTGGTGTAACCCATTCCACCATGGGCCCTGAAACTCTTGTATGGTTTTGATAAGATCAACCCTTACTCTTCTACACTACAAAGAATACAATGTTTTCAGTCACTTGTCTTGGGACAACCTCCTCATTCAAGTGATTTGCTGAATTATTTTAGTTTGGACTGTGTCCATTGCTAATATTATTTCTTAAGGAGGCCAAAAACATACCTCCTATTCCAAAAGTGGCCCCACCAGCACCATAACCAATTGTAACAATACTTTCCTATTTCTAAACACCAGCCCTCTTGAAAGAAAACCAAAGATATTATTTGCTTTCCTAACTATAAGCTGCGCCTGTCTGTTAAGGTTTTGCAATTCATGAACAAGAACACTTAGATCTCTCTGTACTTCACTCATCTGTAATCATTCTCCATTTAGACAATGATCTGCCTTTTTAATTCCTCCTCGACATTGCACTTTCCCACATTATACTCTATTTACCAAGTGTTTGCCCACTGTGTATCCTGTTGCAATGTCCAAATATCTTTGTTGGAACCTGCCCTCCTGTATATGTTATTATCATCAGCAAACTTTGGATGCTGAACATTCTCCTTGCTCCTCCAGGTGATGAATATTAATCATCAAAATTGAAGGCCAGGAATTAATCATTGAGATGTTCCACTGGTTACATCCCCCTAGCTTGAAAATTATATGTTTGTTCTAAGACGCACTTCTACGCAGTAACTAATCCACAATGCATCCTGATGCACTTCCCCCGGTGCCATACGTTCTTAGCATGTTTTACTCTTTTATATGGAAATTCCTGCTAACGTAATTTCTTTCAGTTCTCCAGGGCTCTTCCACAGATGTTGCTGAACTGCTGAATGGTTCCAGCACTTTCTGGGTTTGTTTCTGTTTCCCAGGACAGGTGGGATTAACTGGGCTAAGGATGGAGAATGACTGTGATGTTCGCTCGGAGGCTGAACCAACATCGCATGCAGGCTCCTGTCTCGAGACACAGGTGTGATAAGCAAGTGACAACATGGGACAGACTTCAGTTGGCAAAGTCTTCTTTCCTCATTAAACCAGTCTTATCCATGACATTAGGTCAGTCATTATATCACTAATTGGTAATCCAGATAGGAGTAATAGGTTTTCGTCACAAATTAGATCTGATTAGATATTGACTTGGACATGTGATCTCAATGCTTATGGAGTAAATGTTGATCTTTCAGAGTGCATTAGTAAAATAAAAGGGCGAATGCACAGGAATGCTGGTGCTGATTTGCTATATACACATGTGACGTAAATATACCTGCACTGGGAGAGTGACAATAGACAATAGGTGCAGGAGCAGGCCATTCGGCCCTTCGAGCCAGCACCGCCATTCAATGTGATCATGGCTGATCATCCACAATCAGTACCCCATTCCTGCCTTCTCCCCATATCCCCTGACTCCGCTATCTTCAAGAGCCCTATCAAGCTCTCTCTTTAAAGTATCCAGAGAACCGGCCTCCACCACCCTCTGAGGCAGAGATATTTTCTCTGTATGTAGATATGTAGACATTTTCTGGGGAAGGTGCAATGTTCCAGCCTCATCTGTAGCGGGTATCATTGGAGGCCTATGATCACCGTAGATCATCGTTAAATATCAGAAAAAGCAGTGCCACACGCCCATGACATCAGATAGAACAGCTGCAGGGAAATATCACCCACCTGGAGGCAGTTTATTGTTCCAGCTATCCTCAGAGTTCAGCCACAACCTGCCTGAGTGGGGTGAACCAGTCGTAGCTCTTACAGCAGTGCAACTCAGAACTCAAAGTTTACAAAATCCTGACTAAACCAGAAAGAAAATCATAAAATTACAAAACACTTCAGGAAGGATAGCTTTGGTAATTTCATGTAACATCATAAGATATAATATTATAAATTTAACTGTAATTTTACCTCTGCATTCTTGAAGGGCCGAATGGCCTACTCCTGCACCTAATTTCTATGTTTCTATGTTTCTCAACCAAAAAGCGTTATAACCCGTATCGTAACACCTGATACCTCTGTCTCACACTGCCGTCAATCCCATCTAAGTCCCTTACAAGCTATCTTTTAAATATCATTAGCGTTTAAATGATAGTTAGATGGAGCTCACCATAGTGACTTCTTGATGTTCAGCCAATGACTCCTTTCAAGTTGTCTCCTCGTCCTGCCCCTCTTTACTTACCCAGCATTTTTGTCTACCTCCAGCCTCATCTACTGTACAAGGACCCTAACAGTCTTTTGTGAGGCAGAGGTTCACTTGCACCTCCTCCAACCTCATCTACTGTATCCGCTGTTCCAGGTGTGGAATCCTATGTATTGGCGAGGCGTGGCGATCTTTCCACTGAACACCTCCATTCAGTCCCCCTAAACCTACCTGACCCCCCGGTTGCTAAACACTTTAATTCCCCCTCCCATTCCCACACTAACCTTTCTGCCCTGGGCCTCCTCCATTGCCAGACTGATGCCCAGTGCAAATTGGAGGAGCAGCACCTCATATTTCACTTGGCCAACCTACACCCCAGTGGTATGAATATTGACTTTTCTAACTTCAAGTAACTCCAGCATTTTGTGTCTATCTTCAGTAGCATGGTACCAAGACACCTTCATGCTCAATGTCAGCAACATGAAAGAGTTGATCATTGGCTTCAAAAAGCAAGGTGGACCACATGCACCAGTCTACATTAAAGGTGCTGAAGTGGAGATGGTCACGTTTTTAGTTCTAATTCGCACCAACCTGGTCCAACCACATTAACGCTACAGCCTAGAATGCACATCAACAGCTCCAGTTTGTCAGCAGACGAAGGAAATTTGACATGTCTTCAGTGATTTACCCAATTTCTTCAGATGCACCAAAGAAAGCATGCTATATGAACACAACACAGTCTGGTATGGCAACTGGTCTGCCTAAGAGTGCATGAAATTGCAGAGTTATGAATGCAGCCCAGTCTATCACCCAAAACAACCTCTTTTGAGGCACCCTCCCAATTGACTCCATCTGCACTTCACATACCTTTCAGTTGGTCACGTCTGATTCTACTGGAGCATGGGATTAATATTGAAATATCTTACAACATAGATTTAACAATAACAGCTTTCACTCACTCACTTACGCATGCCATCATTCCTTAAGTGAACTCACAAGTTGCCACATTTCATGCAGCATTTTAAAACTCACCAATTATTCACAGTTCTGTAAATGACTTGTTTGTCAAAAGTTAAACAGCTTATAAAACATGTTGGAGCGCAATTATACAACCTTTCAGATTCAGATGAATTGGTTGTCAATGTACCTCAGTGTATATGAAATTCCTTGTCACACTAAGCTCAAGGTAAACCGTACAAATACAGAAATAATAAATACAATGGCGAGTGCAAAACAGCACCATGATGCAAGATTGTGCAAAATCCAAATAGTGCAAAATAATATTAAAATATAATAACAGAATAAACAATTGAGGTAGATTTAAGAGTTTACGGCAGCACATCTGGGAATGAGGCGTGAAAGTGACGATTGATTGGGACTTGGGAAGAAACGTCATAAATTTGGACGTCCAAGCTTTCAAGCTCCTGTATCTTCTCCCAGAGGTTAGAGAGAAGAAAGAATTGCCATGATGACAGGCAACTTTGAGGATACTTCCAGCCTTCCAGATACAATGGATCATGAAGATGAATTGAATGGATAGAAGAGACGAGCCTGTGATAGACTCAGGTGTGTTCTCTTCGCAGATTCAGGTGGTTGAATAGAGCATTTGCAAAAATTATGCACAATTTTCCGGGCATGGCCTCGCCAACATCCTGTACAATTGTAACAAAACCTCCCTGGCTATCAATGCCAACATGCTCTTTGTCTTCTTGACTGCTTGGACCAGCCTGCTAGCTCTTTGTGATTCATGCACTAGAACACTGAGCTCACTCTGAGCTTCATACACTTGTAATCTCTCCCCATTTATGTAATCTGCTAATTGATTCCTCTTACATGACTCACCTTCTCCACATTAAATTCCATTTGCAATAGCCGTCTCTGATCAAGCTCCAGGGAATTGTCCTTCTTTAAATCCACTAAGACTTCCTAATAACTCCCTTTTAATGATGACACACATGAGAATTTCACCACCCGCCATCTACGATTCTCTAATCCCACTGTTCTTCCCCTTGGTGAATAGAGGTGAGAGGTATTCACTTAAGCTCTCACTCCTGTTCTCTGTCTTCACAGATTACTCCTTTGGACTCTAAACAGTCCCTCGTCTTTCTCTGTTTACACTCTTGCCCTTGGCCTATTTATAAAATGCCTTGGGATTTTTCCTTATCCAATCTGCCAATGATATGTTATCTCTCCCCTTTACACCCCCTAATTTCTTTACATGCCCTGTACACTTTCTACTCTTGGTTTCAGTCGTCAATGCTTGCCAAATGCTTCCCTTAATTCTTTATCTGGTCCTTATCCCATCCAATCCCTGGAGATGATTCCAGCCGGTATTTGGAGAGGTTTAATCCTTTGCAACTAGAACCCTTTTACTCGTGTCTTCCTCTGTGGGGTTTCCACCTATCCGCTCCCACATCTCCTGCCATTTTAGGAGACCTGGAATATACCCTCAGCAACGTGATCATCCCTTTTCCATTCTGAGCCTTCTACGATATCCTCCCTCATTACCTCAGTAATGGATTGTGGTAATCATCATAAATTTATGATCTTAAATGGATTCCCTAATTAATATTGTAATGCCACTGCCCCACCCATTAAGCCTGAGGATTCTATATCTTGGAACACAGAGTTGCCACACCCTTTTAACCTTGTCTTTGGTAACGGTATCATATCCCTCCTGCTGATCAACACTCAGTTCCGTCTGCCTTACCGCGCAGGGTATTAAAACAGTTGCAGTTTATTCTCCAAGCCCATGCCTGCTCTGCCCACTGGGATAACTTGTTTTCCCTTCTATATGTAACTGTGTCCCACACCAAACCTGCCTAACCATGCACCTACTGAGTCTCAATCCTTGCCAGATTAGTTTAAATTGTCCAGAAAACCACCTGCAAACATTTCTGTAAAGATGTTGAACCTGCTCACAATCAGCTGTGACCCATATTGGTTCATCAGGTCTCACTGGCCCCCATAAACAATCTTTGTTTCATAATCCCAAAGCCCTCCCTCCTACACCATTCCATTAGCCACATATTCATCTGACCTTTCCTCCAATTCTTGTACTCATGTACACATGGTCTGGAACCAATTCAGAGAATATAATCTCAACAGCTCACCACCATCTTCTCCAGGTCGGTTAGGTATGGGCAATTAAATCCAGGCCCAGCATGCAAAACCCACTTTATAGAACGTAGACTAGTACAGTACACAGGAAAGGCATTTTGGTTCACAATAGCCATATCGAACACAATGGCAAATTACATTAAATGTGTAGGATGTAGAGAGGTAAAGAACAATGAATGAAAGATATGCAAAAACGTAACGATGATAAAGCAAACAGGCCATTTGTTAGCTTTTTTGGTGAAAACGAGAAGCTAGTGCGACGTGTGTGGGGGAGGGGAGGGGGGGGGGTTGGATAAAGAGAGTGGGAATGCCGAGGTTCCCTCGAACGCCAAACTTAGACTGAGCGATCATTTTGCTTAAGACCAAACGTAGAATGGCAATCGTTTAGCTGAACACTTTCGCTCAGTCCAACTTCTTCTTCTCCTTCTTCTTGCGTATGGCGTGCACAGCCTAAAGTTGTAGGACAACTTGTTCTAATTGATCTTATTTGATTGTGCACGCCAGGTTGATTGCATTGGTTGAAACAGGGCGGACCACGTGAAGATTGCAATCTCCCACCCCACTCAGTCCAACTGAATCTACTGATCTCCCGGTTGCTAAACACTTTAATCCTCTTTCCCATTCCCACACTGACTTTTCTGTCCGTGGTCTCCTCCATTGTCAGAGTGAGGATTAACGCAAATTGGAGGAACAGCATCTCATATTTTGCTTGGGCAGCTTACATCCCAGTGGAATGAATATTTATTTCTCTAATTTCAAGTAACCCCGGTATTTACTCTCTCTATCCTACCCATGGGATGTTTTCTAGAGTGCATCTGTAAAAGGTGATTTGTTTTCTAATTGTACCTTGCACTAATGTATTTTTTTCCTTTTCACTGTCTTGCAGAATTTGTCTAATTTATATGTGATTTACATCCCTGTGTGTGCATGAGTGTGATATTGCTGCAAACAAGAGTTTCATTGTATCTCTATCCCACCACACTTATACACAGGACAATAAACTTGACTTCAACCACAAAATATTGCGCAAAGCTCTGAGAGTCTTGTGGTGGCATTTGGTATCTGTTACTGATACTGACATCCCATTTATTTAATTATCTGATATTAAATTCGTTAGCTGTCATGGTAGGATTTGAATTCAAAATTAATTGCACTAAAGCAACAATTTAACACAAAGTTGAATATATATACGACTGCTTGCAGTGGCTATTAGGCTGGGAGATGGCAATCTACAAAACAACTTCTCTACATCCATGGAGCTCACACCACTTCAGCCTGATCCAAAGCCTTGGTCCTTGGGGGAGTTCCACTCTCAGAATACTGGTACAATTTAAAGACAGCAGCCCCTACGGAGGGGACTGTCAGTGTATAAGGGCATAAGAGATTACATCCAATAGTTCCCTCATGGAATCATCTTATAAATCCTTCGTGGTGACAAAGATATGGTTCAAGCAGAATTGAGAAACGCAGGGATGAATTTAAGTGCTGGTACTGCCGTGGACTACTGAGAGTGGGCATTAAAGATTTAAACAAGCCCTGACTGACCTCTCTAGTGGACCTAAAATGTCATGGGCATACAGCACAGAAACAAGCCCTTCAGCTTGAGGATGGAGGAAGTCATTGGATGACGGGGCAGAGGGTGCAGGAAGAACATTGTGCATGTGCAGGGGGTGTGAATGTGGGTGGAAGAGAAGGAAGGGGTTCTTGAAATTGGAGAGTTCAATTTCATGCTGTTGGGTTGTAGACTACCCGTTGAATATGAGGAGCAGTTCCAGTCTGTATGGCCTCACTTTTGCAGTTGAGGAGGAGGTCAAGGACAGAATATGGGATCTGAATGAACTGGGGAAGTGGACCAAGAAATGGCAAATGGAAGAGCAAGGTCTTGCATTTTGGAAAGTTAAACCAGGATAAGATTTACAGAAAATGGTAGGGTGCTGAGAGTATGACCCACAGATTCCACAGAGAGCCCCAGGGATTCATGTAAACAGTTCTGTTCAATGGACAACACGGGGAGACAGTGGTGAATAAGGTGTTTGGCAAGCTTGCCTTATCGGTCGGGTCATTGAGTACAGGAATTGGGGCATCCCATTACAACTGTACATCATCGGCGGTCACTCGAAACAAGTATGACTGTCCTCTCCTTTCCATAGTGTCGTCTACTTGTGGGTCTGCAGATGTCTAGAGGCTGATCCGCGGTCCACACACCTTGGTGCAACGTGGGCAGTGGAGACTGGTGGTGATTGGTAGTCGTCGAGCCCCCCTTCTCTCTCTCCTTATGGTGCTGTGGCTTTGTCTCTGCGACACGGCGTAGTTCCATTTTGTGACGTGCAGCTCCTTCCTGCACGGATTTTCTCCAGGGGCGCCTGCCCAATGCAATTTGCACCCAGTTGCTCGATGTGATGTGGAATTTCTTCAGACTGTTCTTGATGTTATCCTTGAAGTGTTTTTTTTGGCCCACCGACCTTCCTTTAATTGAGAGTACAGGATTTGTTTAGGGAGAAGTGTGTTGGATATGTCGATGACATGGCCCGTCCATCGAAGTTGGTGCTGCATTATTGTGGTGGTGATGCTGGTCATGTTGGCTTCCTCCAAAACCCTGATGTTGGTGCGCTTGTCCTCCCAGCTGATCCTTAGAATCTTTCGTAAGGATCTTTGATGGTATTGTTTCAGGGCTCTCAGGGGCCTGCTGTAGGTGGTCCATGACTCGGCTCCATACAACAGGGTGGAGAGGACAACGGCTCTGTGGACCAGCAGTTTTGTTTGAGCCTTTAGGTCTCGGTCTTCAAAGACTCTTTTCCTGAGTCTGGCTTAGGCTCACAAATCATTGCAACTATAAACACTTGGAATATTGTGAAATTCTAGTCAGTCAGCTATAGGAAGGATGTCACAAAGTTGGAAAGGCGATGGAGAAGATTTACAAGAATATTATTGGCAATGGAAGGCTTAAGATAAAGAAACAGGAAGCAAAGAGTAGGAGTAAACGGGTCCTTTTCACAATGGCAGGCAGTGACTAGTGGGGTACCGCAAGGCTCAGTGCTGGGACCCCAGCTATTTACAATATATATTAATGATCTGGATGAGGGAATTGAAGGCAATATCTCCAAATTTGCGGATGACACTAAGCTGGGGGGCAGTGTTAGCTGTGAGGAGGATGCTAGGAGACTGCAAGGTGACTTGGATAGGTTGGGTGAGTGGGCAAATGTTTGGCAGATGCAGTATAATATGGATAAATGTGAGGTTATCCATTTTGGTGGCAAAAACGGGAAAGCAGACTATTATCTAAATGGTGGCCGATTGGGAAAGGGGGAGATGCAGCGAGACCTGGGTGTCATGGTACACCAGTCATTGAAGGTAGGCATGCAGGTGCAGCAGGCAGTAAAGAAAGCGAATGGTATGTTAGCTTTCATTGCAAAAGGATTTGAGTATAGGAGCAGGGAGGTTCTACTGCAGTTGTACAGGGTCTTGGTGAGACCACACCTGGAGTATTGCGTACAGTTTTGGTCTCCAAATCTGAGGAAGGACATTATTGCCATAGAGGGAGTGCAGAGACGGTTCACCAGACTGATTCCTGGGATGTCAGGACTGTCTTATGAAGAAAGACTGGATAGACTTGGTTTATACTCTCTAGAATTTAGGAGATTGAGAGGGGATCTTATAGAAACTTACAAAATTCTTAAGGGGTTGGACAGGCTAGATGCAGGAAGATTGTTCCCGATGTTAGGGAAATCCAGGACAAGGGGTCACAGCTTAAGGATAAGGGGGAAATCCTTTAAAACCGAGATGAGAAAAACTTTTTTCACACAGAGAGTGGTGAATCTCTGGAACTCTGCCACAGAGGGTAGTTGAGGCCAGTTCATTGGCTATATTTAAGAGGGAGTTAGATGTGGCCCTTGTGGCTAAGGGGATCAGGGGGTATTGAGAGAAGGCAGGTACGGGATACTGAGTTGGATGATCAGCCATGATCATATTGAATGGCGGTGCAGGCTCGAAGGGCCGAATGGCCTACTCCTGCACCTAATTTCTATGTTTCTATTGGCAATGGAAGGCTTAAGATAAAGAAACACTGGATAGGCAGGAGATTGAGGGTTGGTCTATTGAGATATAAAGTAGGTGGATTGTCAGTCTTTTTCCCTAAGGTAGGGGATTCTGAAACTAGACGACATAGATTTAAGTTGAGAAGGGAAAGTTTTATACAAGGCCATGAAGGGTAACTTCTTCACACAGGTGATGGTGAGTATGTAGCTCGAGCTGCCGAATAAGCTGTGTACAGGGGTGCAGTTATAATGTTTCAAACATTTAAAAGAGAGGTACATGGAATGGAAAGGTTGGAGGCATGAGCCAACCACAGGCATCTGCAAATTGGGCAGAAGGGCCTATTTCCACACTGGACATCTCTGGATCTAGGTACAGGCGACCCCCGCGTTACGGAAAATTGCCTTTACAGAATTCACAAATGGAATAAAAATTAGGCCAGGAAAAAAAAATAACAACTCTGCGTTTCTCGAAGCATGCACCGGTGACTCGGCCTCGCATTAGGAGACATTTGTGATACGTCCCGTGTTTCAGGTGGGGGTGGTGGTCCACACCGTGCCCCCCGCCCCACCGGGACAGGCATCTCGGCTCCCATTAGAAAAGGCATGAGTCAGGGCTCCGCGGTGCTGAGAGCACTAACAACATCTACCTTCCTGCAATCGCCAGGGCAACCGCGGGCCCAGAGGTTGCGAAGGGAGGGAGGGATTTACGTGGAGACGCTCGGCAACTCCCCGCCTAGCTCTGTCTTTGCTCATCACACAGCCGGAGCTGCTCAGGACACCTCACCGGAGCTGCCGCCCTGAGGCTCCATTAGTATCTCTTCCTCGCACCAGCAAGGCTGATATTCTCCCTCCCCATCTCTTTCCTCTCTCCCTCCCCATCTCTTTCCTCTCTCCCTCCCCATCTCTTTCCTCTCTCCCTCCCCATCTCTTTCCTCTCTCCCTCCCCCTGCCTCCGGTGTGTCACCCACTGACGGCAGGAGCAAAGATACCACAGGCTCCTCTAGTATCTCTGGGCAGGAGGGAGACGTCCAGTGAGCTGGTGTCTGAAGCACGGGGTTTGAACAGGTTAGTGCTGGGTTCAGATCAGAGTCGAGGTGTTGTCGGAACCTGTGGCTCTCTTCTCCAGGACTTTGCAACCGGATTCGCTCAGAAACAGTGTGTGCGTGTGCGTGTTTACCAAGAGATAACTTGTGCGGTGATCTGTAGTGTTGACGTGGGGGCGGCACATTCAGATTAACTTTTAAATACGCCCGAGTGCGGTACAAAGGTCACAGACTGAGAGCGTTGATTCCACATGCCTGTTTACTTTAACAAATTGGAGGCTTCACTCTGGTATAGCTGAACCTCCCCCTGATGGTCAACCCCGCCCCAAGAGGCTGGCTTGCTGTCTGAGCCCAACTCCACTTTGCTTGCACTTGTCCAAGTGTCCCCTTTCTCTCTGCTTTATACAGACCCGTGTGTTCCGATCAGTCTCCAGATCAAAAAGTACAAAGTCAAGGTAGGTTCAGAGAATGTGAACCCCAACCCCCCCGGACCCTTAACTAGAACGTTATTGTGCCGGCAGGAGATTTAAAATGTCTTTACTGTACACAGGTACACCTCAAAGTGGTCACCCAATCTACATTTGGTTTCTCCAGAGTAGAGGAGACCACATTGGTGAGAACTGTGTGTGCACGATTTTGGAAGAAGTGTGTGTGAATCGCTGCTTCACTTGGGTGAAGTGTTTGGGGGCTGGATAAAGGGAACGGAGATGGTGTGTTTGGTTCAGTTGCTTGGGGAAGTGCTGTGGCAAGATGAATGAGAAAAGGGAGGATGGGGTGAAAGGTTGTTATACTTGCTGGAGGTCTGTGACTAGTAGTGTTCTGTAGGGATTTGTGCGGGGGACATTGTTTATGATTTATATAAAGGACTTGGATGAAAACGTGGATGGGTTGGATAGTGAATTTGCAGATGACATCAATATTAGTGGAGTCCCCGGACAGTGAAGAAGGCTGTCAAAGGGGTACAGCGGGATTTTGATGAGTTACAGATGTGGATGGAGACGTGGCGGATGGAGTTTAATCTGAACAGGCGTGAGGTGTTGCACTTTAGGAGGTTGTAAGCAGAAAGTATACAGTTAATGGCATGGCCCTTAATGGCACTTGATCTTGGGGTCCTAGCCCAAAGCTCCATGGCATTACGGGTAGATGTGGTAATGACAGCTTATTGGTTATTTTTTATTTTATCATTCAGGGAATTGATTATAAAAGTCAGAAAGTCATGTTGTAGTTTTATAAAAATTGGGTTGAGTAGTATTGTGTGCAGATGTACCCTTTATTCTTTACACTGTGGACAGCTTAAATGTATTCATGTATAGTCTTTGACTGGATAGCATGCAAATAAAAGCTTTTTTGCTGCATGTTGGTACACATGCGTAACTAAACTAAATTAGTTCTGGTCACCCCATTACATAAAGGATATAGGGGCTTTGGAGAGGGCCCAGAATATGTTTACCAAAATGCTGCCTGAATTAGAGAATATTAGCGATAAGGAGAGATTGGACAAACTTGTATTGTTTTCTCTGACATGTCGGAGGTTGAGGGGAGACTTAGAAAATTTTGAGAGCATAGCACCTATTTTTCCGTGGGTAGAAATGTCAAAGGCAAAGAGTATATCTATAAACTGAGAGAGAAATGTTTCAAGAGCTGTGCAGGACAATTTGTTTTTGAGTGGTGGATGCCTGGAATATGCTGGTAACAAATATAATTGTGGCATTTAGTACTATTTTTGTGATTTGGGCTGGGTAATCGGGTCTAGGAAAATCAGAAGATGGTCTCTTTACACAGCAGATGGAGATTGGAGTGAAGTCAATGGAGAAGTAGAGTGGGAGGAGGTGTAGAGTCATACAGCATGGAAACAGGCCATTCGGCCAATTTGTTCATACTGACCATGATGCCCATTTCAGTTATTCCAATTTGCCTGTGTTTGACTCGTATCCCTTTGAACCTTTCCTATCTATGTACCTGTCCAAATGTTGTTAATTGTACCTGACTTGGCCATTTCCATTGGAAGCTCAGTCCATATATGTACCACTCGTTATGTGAAAAATTTGCCCCTTGTGTTTTTGAAACCTTTCCCATCTTAGCTCAAACCTCCACCCTTTATTTTTTGATTCCCCAATCAATGGAAAAGAGACATCCACGTGAAAAGACGCCCCTCATGATTTTAGACAATAGGTGCAGGAGTAGACCATTCGGCCCAACGAGCCAGCACTGCCATTCACTGTGATCATGGCTGATCGTCCACAATCATAACCCCGTTCCTGCCTTCTCCCCATATCCTTTGACTCCGCTATCTTTAAGAGCTCTGTCTAACTCTTTATAAACCTTTAAGGTCGCCTCTCAACTTTCAATAATCCAGAGAATAAGGTCCAGCATCTCCTAACTCGTGCTCCCCAGACCCAGTGTAGGGCCTGTCCCACTTTCACAACCTAATTCACAACCTTTTTTACTCGTGGACATTTTTCATGTTGAAAAAACGCCCCGACCTACTTGATGCCACGAGTACCTACAACTAGCATCACGACCTGCTACGACCTACCTACGACCTTGTGACAACCATCCTGCGAGTATGAGTCGAGGGTAAACTCGGCAGAGGTCGTGAATTAGGTCGTGAAAGTGGGACAGGCCCTTAAGATGAGATCCTCATTGATATTTTTTACACCCTGTCCACATTAATGCCATTCTTCCAATAGCTGAGCGACCAGTACTGTACACAATACTTTATGTGCAGTCTCATTAATAACTTTATTGTTGCAACATGATGTCCAAACACCTTGAGGAATTTTGCTAGACCATAGCATATTGATCCCAAGGACAGGCTCTTGAAGCCATGTGCTTTAGGGGTTTCCCTTTGGTTTGTCCCAGTAGTCAAGCCACATTGATGCCTTTATGTTCCAGGATCAAATTCTGCAAGTAGAGCCCCTGACCTGAGATCTGGAAGGTGTTGACAGCTTTCAATGAGTATGAAATAAGATTATTCTAATTTACAGTATCTTTAGTGAAGGACACGTTTGCTTATTGTAGCCAAAACAAAATGTTCTTGTTGTCATTAACCAGTAAGAACAAAAGCTTGCAAGAGGTAAGACATTACATACAGAGAGAATTGGGTACTCACCAATAATGCTGGAACCGCATCATCACTATAGGTCATTGGTGGAAAGGTTAGCAAACTGAAGCTACGGTATCCAATAGCAAGGTCAAAGAGGTAGATTTGAAGTAGAGCTGGAGGCTGTAGAAAGTGAGCTGGGGTGGGCGCACATTCCAGATATTGATCAACTGCATCATTCAGGGTGGAGAACAGAAGTTCCAAAATAAAAAGGAAATGCAGCAAAATGGAACTGATTTATGCAATAATAATGATCTAAATAGTTCGAGCATGTGGCATTTTCTAGTTCCCAGGTTGGTGCATTGATATGACGTTATATGGACAACGCAGAATCTGATGCAAAAAAGGCTGCTCTTTAAGTCCTTGAGCCACAACTTTGAATTAGAGTACTGATATCATTGGTTCCAGATTGAAACGGCTCATAATTTCCATCTGCTCTTACTTCCGTAGGGTCCCTCTCTGGCCCTTCCTATTCTCAGTTTCTTTATCTCCATTTCAGCAGCTTGCAAGCACATGGACTCCCACTGCTCTCTCTACACCTTCACAACTTTAATTACGTTTTTTAAATTGATAGGGCCAAAGAGCCTGTTTCCATGCTATACAGGTAACCATGTAAGCTGATGAGGGGGGAGGTAAACATAGTCTTCTTGGACTTCAGCAAGGCCTCCACAAATGCTGCCTGTCCTGCTGAGTTCCCCTGGCACTTTTTTCCCTCAAGATTCCAGTATCTACAGTGTCTAGTGTCACAATAATACCTTTGCCTTCCTGTCACTCGGCTGATTTTGGATCTGATTTGCCCCTCTTCATTGGATTTTATTTATTTGTCCAGTCTGCCCTCAATCGACTTGATCATTAATGATCTCTCCCACAGGCCTTTGGATGCGAGAAGCCTGTATCCTGCAATGGAAGCCAACCCACTGGAAGGATGCCATATTGGCCTACTGCGCTGGTTTGTGGCTGCAACACAGATTCTTGGGTTGTCTGCAGTAATCATAACTGGTGTGTGGCTGGGTCACTATCAAGGAGGCTTTGCATGGGATGGAAGTGCGCAACAGTTCAATGTTCACCCACTGTGCATGGTGCTTGGAATGGTCTTCCTCTATGGAGATGGTGAGTACCTGATTCTCTCTGCATGTTATGTCTCGATTTGAACAACTAGATTTTGTTCAAAGTCATTCTGTGCAGCTAATGAAAAGTGATAAGGCTGACAGCGGCAATAATAACTCCACGCCACACCCCATGCTGACTAACTTATCAATGAAAAAAAGAGTAACACAAGTCTATACTCCTGCCCTGTAGCTTGTCTGGATACTTATTGCAAATACACTGGCTGATAGTCATGAAGAGAACTTTATTGGAAGTCAGAAGAATGTGGAGTCTGAAAAAGCACCCCAACCCTAAACATTGCCTATCTATGTTGTCTGGGGATGTTGCCTGACCCACTGAGTTAATCCAGCGGTTTGTCTTATTTGTACTGGAGGTCATAGATTTGTTTTCAAGTCCCCTGACCATGGTGGACATTCTTATGATGGTGGACAGTATGCTCACCACCTGGAACTCAGAATCATATGGAGAATTCAACACGGTAATTGGTTGTTTAGACCACTGAGTCTGTGCCTCCTATTTACACAAAGCCACTACTGCCAACATTCATGCCTGAAGAGTCTGAAGAAGATCCCGGCCCGAAACACCACCTATTCATTTCCTCCACAGATGTTGCCTGATCCACTGAGTTAATCTGGCACTTTGCGTTTCGCTACATTAATCCCATTCTATTCTCCGCACATCCGAGCAACTCCCCCCAGGTTCTACCCCTCATCTACACACTGGTTAATTAACCAAATAATCAGCAAGCCATTGGGACATTAAAAGAAAACTGAGCCCATAGGCGAATTGCATGCAGTGGCAAGAACGTGCAAACTCTCAGCAGGCAAAACCCGAGGGTGGGATCGGACCCTGGTCACTGGAGGTGTGAGGCAGCAGCTCCACCAGCTGTGCCAATGTCCTTATTTGTATCTAAGTATTTACTTTGGATTTAATTTGGTTCATTTTAAAATTCATATTTGTTTAAAATCTTTTCAAAGACCTTCAGCATCAGACGTATTTTGGAAGAATAAAATGTGTGGCATTTGCTGCAATGATTGTGTGGATTGTAAATAGGCTGGGAGTTGAGAGGCCTCTCAAGGTAGATTTGGAATAGAGAATGTGAACAGTTTGGGTGGCAAGTGTGGGAATGACTTTGCGAAGGGTTGGTGAATTGGGTTACTTGCAAAGATTCAAAGTAGGGAACAAGTCTTAATTTCCATGGTCTTGACTATCGATTGTCAATACTTTTGATGGTGAAATCAGTTGGTCATTCTGAATGGGGCTTGCTGCTTTCTGGAACCTTGCTTGTTTTCCCCATATCGCTGTGAAATACTTGATGGTCCCATTAATTATCAGAGCATGAATGTCACACAAAAGGGTACTGTTAGAAAGAAAATGTTACTTCAGAATTTGCATTCCTTTTCAAGTCCTGACCATGGTGGATATTCTTACATTGGAGTGGAGTGGACTGCTCTGGACCAGATCCCAGGTGGCCCATAATGTCGTCAGGTTTTATCCATCAATGTTGGATACCCTTGGCAGATTAGGCAGCATCCATGGAGAGAGAACCAGAGTCAGTGTGTCAGTTTGATGATCCTTTAGTTAGTTGGTCGTCAATCTGAAGCATTGGTTGTGTCTGTGTACTTAACTTGCAGAGGTTGTCTGTTTTGCTTCAGATTTGCAGCACCTGCAGATTTTGCTCCCATTTCTATGAATCTGCAGCTGGGCCAATTCCTAGTTATTATACAAACAAGGGAAGGAGACCTGCCCTTTTAGTTAACAGTTCCAAAATACTACAAATTGCAGAGTCAGAGTAGGGGCAAACAGCTGAGGCTAAAGTGGAATTTGCAGGAAACACGTGACTTAGGAATTGCCCTGAGAAGGGGAAGTGACTGTTATACAGCAGAATTGTTTGTCCCTGGAGATTTCACAGTAAGAGTTGCATTTTTTGAAAAATTATGAAATAGTTCTTTTAGCACTACCACCAATGTAATTCCCAAATCCGCCTTGGCTAATTTGCTCCTTAGACCAATGTATTTGATCTTAATTCTTGAACTTTAAAGTTATACTATATTCTGATTGTATCTCCTTAGATCATTGTTTTTCATAAAATTGCCATTTAATCCAGTTCTACCAAACTGGACAGGATTTCAACTATCTTCTGGATTGACATAATGTATGCATTTCTATCAACTCATATTCCAAAATAGTTTGACATTTTTATTTGCCCAGTTTAATACGATTGCACTGCTCAATGCTAATTGTATTATATTTAACCGGGCTGGTTTTAACTCTAAATTAAGGCTTCATTCAATTGCCTTTGTATATCTATTATGAAGACCCATAAACTACTGACAACATTATGTGCCCTATTACATTACTTCCACTCATAATTATATCATTTTATAATTTTTGTTTCTGCCAAATTTATTTTGCATATCCACCCTTCCTACTATTATTATTGGACACACCCTTTCCTCTCCTATCAGTCTTTACGAAGCCAAGTGCACTGGAATATTTCCACGCTGTAACCTGTAGCCACACCTTCACAATGCTATTGGATCAAAACCATTTTAAGTTTATTTATGCTATGAGTTCTATTGTGTTAGAGGCTGTGTGCATTCAGATAAAGTGCTTTACATTTTAACTTTCAACTTTTATCCCTAAAGTGACCTTATTCACTGGCGATTAAATTCAGTGTCCTAGAAATTCAATCACATGGTCCTGGAGTGGAATGCCACTGTTATGGTTTCAGGAAATTTGAGGTGCAGTACCTGTAAATAAATCATTCCCCCAAGTAAGCAGGCAATGCTTGCTTAGTGTGCGGCTGGGTGAAGCTGTCACATTGTCTCTCCCATTGAGAAATCTGAGCTAACCACTGGGCTGCTTGCTCAGCATGGATAAAATTTACATGGCGTTCTGTGAACAGGTCCCAGCCTGCATGGGCACATACCAAATACAATGCCCTCCATAATGATTGGGACAAAGACCCATCATTTATTTATTTGCCTCTGTACTCCACATTTTGAGATTTGTAATAGAAAAAAATCACGTGGTTCAAAAGTGCACATTGTCAGATTTTAATAATGCCATTTTTATGCATTTTGGTTTCACCATGTAGAAATTACAGCAGTGGTTATACATAATCACCCCATTTCAGGTTTCCATAATGTTTGGGACACAGCAATGTCATGTAAATGAAAGTAGTCCTGTTTAGTATTTTGTTGCATATCCTTTGCATGCAATGACTGCTTGAAGTCTGCGATTCATGGACATCACCAGTTGCTGGATGTCTTCTCTGCCAGGCCTGTATTGCAGCCATCTTTAGCTTATGCTTGTTTTGGGGGCTAGTCCCTCTTTGGAGCACAGAAGGTTATGGGGGGGCTTGATAGAGGTCTTTAAAATGATGAGAGGGATAGACAGAGTTGATGTGGATAAGCTTTTCCCATTGAGAGTAGGGAAGATTCAAACAAGAGGACATGACTTGAGAATTAAGGGACAGAAGTTTAGGGGTTAAATGAGGGGGAACTTCTTTACTCAAAGAGTGGTAGCTGTGTGGAATGTGCTTCCAATGGAAGTGGTGGAGGCAGGTTCGATTTTATCATTTAAAAATAAATTGGATAGGTATATGGACGGGAAAGGAATGGAGGGTTATGGTCTGAGTGCAGGTAGATGGGATTAGGGGAGAATAAGTGTTCGCCACGGACTAGAAGGGCCGAGTTGGCCTGTTTCCGTGCTGTAATTGGTATATGGTTATATGGTTAGTCCCCTTCAGATTTCTCTTCAGCTATAAAAGGCATGCTCAATTGGGTTCAGATTGGGTGATTTTCTTGGCCACTCAAGAATTGACCATTTTTAGCTTTGAAAAACACCTTTGTTGCGTTAGCAGTATGTTTGGAATCATTGTCTTGCTGCAGAATGAAATGCCAGCCAATGAATTTTGAGGCATTTGTTTGAACTTGAGCAGATAGGATGTGTCTACACACTTCAGAATTCATTATGCTACTACCATCAGCAGTTGTATCATCAATGAAGATAGGTGAGCCATTACCTTCAGCAGCCAGACAAGCCCAGGCCATAACACCCCCACCACCATGTTTCACAGATGAGGCAGTATGCCCTGAAATGGGGGGGGGGGGGGGGGGGGATTATGTATAAACACAGCTGTAATTTCTACATGGTGAAACCAAAATGTATAAAAATGGCCTTTAATAAAATCTTACAATGTGCACATGTGAATTTTTTTTAAATTAGAAATCTCAAATTGTGGAGTACAGAGGCAAATAAATAAATGATAGGTCTTTGTCCCAAACATTATGGAGGGCACTGTGTGTCCCTTTTCATGTATTTGCTTGTTAGCTCTCCCTCCGTGTCTAATTAAAGTACCTTGTGTGAGCACTCACAACACTGGGGCCTAAAACTCTTGATGTCACTCTTTCTTGCTGTCACTGTCAGTTTATCTTTGTGCTACAGTATGTTACCCAATCACAGTCATAATAGGCATAGACAGTATAGTATAGCACAGGAATAGGCCCTTTGGCCCACAGTGCCGAACATGATGCCAGGTTAAACAAATCTCCTCTGCCTGGACGTGATTCCATATCCATCCTTTCCCTGCTAATCCATGTGCCTATCTAAAAATCTTCTAAGTGCCGCTATCAGATGTCATTCCACCACCTCCCCTGACAGCGTGTGTTCCAAGCATTTGCTGCACTCTTTGTGTAAAACAAATCTCCTTAAATGTTGCCCTTAGTCCCTTAAAGCAATGCCCTCTGGTCTTTGACATTACTTCTGTCTGTCTACCCTATCTATACCTTTCATTACGTTACGTACTTCTATCATTTCTCCCTTCAATCTTTGACTCTCCAGACAACAACAATCCAAGTTTGTCCATCCTCTCCGTTTGGGCTAATACCTACTAATCCAAGTGGCACCCCTTCTGCACCACCTTAAACTTCTACTTCCTTCCAGTAAGGGGGCAAACATGAACTGCGCACAATACCCCAAATGCAGCCCTACCAAAATCCAATGAAGCTGCAATGTGATTCACTGTCTCTTATACTCAATGACCCGACCAATGAAGGAAGCATACCATAAGTTATCGTTACCACTCTGTCCATGTGTTACCATTTTCAACAAGTTATGGACTTCAACCCCTAAATCCATCTGCACATCAGTGCTGTTAAGGGCCTTTCCATTAATTATATATTTTCCTTTTACAGTCGATCTCTCAAAGTATAGCACCTCCCATTTGCTAGGATTAAACTCCATTTACCATTTCTCTGCCCATTTCTAATCTGTACCCCGTTCTATACTTTTATAGCATTCATCACAGACCATGACTTCATCAATCTTGTTGTCATTTGCCAATTTACTAGCCAGCCCGTCTACATGTGTGTGTGTGTGTGTGTGTGTGTGTGTGTGTGTGTGTGTGTGTGTGTGTGTGTGTGTGTGTGTGTGTGTGTGTGTGTGTGTGTGTGTGTGTGTGTGTGTGTGTGTGTGTGTGTGTGTGTGTGTGTGTGTGTGTGTGTGTGTGTGTGTGTGTGTGTGTACCACAGGGAATTTTAGCAAATGCCTTACAATCCATGTTCCATGTTGACAACATCCACTGCCCTATCCTTATCGATCACCTTTGTTACCTCAAAGAAAAACTTGATCAAGTTAATAAGATACGACTTACCATTTATTAAGATGAGCTGACTGTCCATAATGACCCCATTCTCTTCCAAAGTGCGACATAATGACTCCTGGCTCATACCAGCAACTGTTGTACCTTTAGCCGTTATCTGTGCACTGTGGATGACTTGATTGTATTCATGTAGTCTAATTTGACTGAATATGTCACAAAACAATGTTTTTTATTGTATCGCGACATATGTATCTCGGCGTATCTCAACAATAAACCAAAACCAATACCAATCGCCGTCCCGCCTCCCCGATGCCATTTGTCTGATAAAATTTCTTTGAAGCTCCTTGGAACATTTTGCTACATTAAAAGTACAATATATCTGCAACAATCTGTTACTGTAAGTTGTGACCCGCTGAGTGAGGGAGGATAGGGCTGGGAAACTAAGCCTTGAGTGGACTCGGTCAGATTGTTTGACATCAGACACCAATCATCTGGTTGGATATCTACCATGATCAGTGTCAACGTGGGGTGGGGGATTGCAACCTTCACATGGTCCACCCACTTTCAACGAATGCAATCAATCTGGTGTGCACAATCAAATAAGATCAAATAAAACATATTGTCCCACGACTTTAGGCCGTGCAGGCCATATGCAAGAAGAAGGAGTGTCAACGTTACAAGATACAACACACATTCTGCCTACACACTGCGTGCCCAGGAATAAACCCAGGCAGGGCTAGTTTCCCTCCAAAGACGCTGCCTGACCCACTGAGTTCCAGCATCTGCATGGCATGTTTGTTCATATGAAGTTTCTGCTAAACCAAACCAAGTCTGGTACCTGTACTGCCTTGGGGCTGTTGCTTTTAATGAGGTTTCCATGCATTATAGGGAACGTAAATGAGCTATTAGATAGCTTGGAGTACTGACTGTGAAAGGCATCTGGAAATTAGAAATAGGAAATCGGATCAGCTTACAGCCTAGAGCTTGGTGGGTTCAATTTAAAACAAGGTATTTTGATGTATGATCAGTATAATTACGTTTCTCCTTTCGTATCCCAAGGATAAACACAAATCAAATCACCGTAGCACTCACTCAGCTACTGCCTGTTGTGCATGTGGACCGGATGGAATTGCAAATCTGTACATCAGAATTGAGCAGAATTTTAAGAAGGGCCCTTTGTGACTTGAGAGCATTCCCTGCGTTAATCAAACGTGGCCTTCCTCTGGAGCCATGCAACAGAACAAGTTACCTCAAATGTAGCCAACCCAATCTCCCCAACTCTTGCCTCTACTCAGAATACAATGTTACCAATCATAGGGAAAGCAGTGGAGAAAGGAACTGCAGATGCTGATTTACACCGAAGATAGACACAAAATGCTGGAGTAACTCTGCAGGAAAGTAATAGACTACGTTTTGGGTCAGAACCGTTCTTCAGATTTTCTGAGCATAGAGTAGGTAAGTGAGGTCAAAGTTAAGATCTTCAATGTCCTGCCGGCAGTCAGAAATGAAAAGGTCTATAGAGGGTAACCTAAACTAAACTAATCTAAACCAGAGAGAGTTGTGAGATAGAGGCTGGTAAGTGTTGAGGAGAAGCAGATAAGGAGGGGATGATCGTCAGACAGAGCTAGGTAGGTATAGGTGTATTATTGTCACGTGTACTGAGGTGCAGTGAAAAGCTTTTGTTGGCGTGCTATTCAATAAATAGGATAACACTGCACATAAATGCAATCAAGCTAAACTGAGTGCAAGGGTGCAGAGAAGAGAAATATAGAGAGTGCAAAATATGGTCCTCGGCATTGTACCTACCGTAACAGTTCCAAAGTGGTAGGATGAAGAATCGGGACTGTACCCTAGATGAAGTTACTGCAGGAGTGCTGGGGGGGGGGAGGAAATGTGGTGTGGGAAAATACAGGGTTTGAGTTGCCTGAGGGTAACTATCAGTAAGGGTCAGTGTTCATACCACTGAAAAAATGTGTTCTTTCCAAACACTCACTTGTCCATTTAGTTTTGTTCACCTGTCCTCTGCTCCAATTGGTTCTATTTGCCCATCATCCCCACCCTATTTGGTTCCAACTACCAGGCTCTCCCACCCCCTTGAACTGCTATGTAATGGCAATCTTTCCTCTTCCCTATCAGTCCTGATGCTAAATCTCAACCTGGAAAGTCAACGTGCATCTTTTTGCCTCTGCAGATGCCGCTTAGCCCAATGAGTTGTTCCAGCATCCTGGTTTGGTTCTAGATTGCAGCATCTGCAGACTTCATCCAGGGAGAATGATTTCCTGAATGAGAAGAAAAGGACCTGACGACACAGTTTTAAATAAGATTTTAAAATGTTGCACCCGGAGGCTGAGGGAGCTTGGGAATTCTCCACCCTGGAGGACTCTGGAGGCTCAATCACTGAGCTGATTTTAAATATAGATCTAGTTTTCAGGACATTAACCCGATTTCATTTGATTCATTTTAGTGTAGGAAAATGACAGCGAAGTAGATGAGTCAATGACAGTGAATGGCAGAACAGGCACACAGTGCTGGGTGGCCAACTCCATGTTTCTTGTGTTCTTTACTAAGAGGCGAGACTCAGCCCATCCTAAGGGTGGCTCGGTGGTGCAACTAGTAGAGCTGCCGTCTCTCGGCTCTCGAGACCCAGGTTTGACTCTGAATTTGGGTGCTGGCTGTGCGGAGTTTGCACGCTCTCCCTGTGACCGCATGGGTTTTCTCCAGGTGCTCTAGTTTCCTTCCACATCCAAAAAACATACGGGTCTGTAAGTTAATTGGTCTCTGTAAATTACCCCTAGTTTGTGAGGAGGGGGTGACATAGTATTTTAGATATTTATTGCAACATATTTTAGACACATCATGGAAAAGCAGAGCCACTGGAGAGACTGAGGGAACAACATTACCATTATTGGCCAGGCCCAGGCTTCCCTTTGATGCTTCTCCTCAATTACAAATCATGAACATGTCAGCAATACTGCGACCACATCACAATCTCTAAACATTGCTGCTAACTTAATGTCTCTCCTGCAGCAATTCTGGTCTTCAGAACGCTCAGAAACGAGAGTAAAACCACCGCCAAGATCCTGCATGCATCCATCCAACTGCTGGCACTGGTGGCTGTCATTGTAGGTAAGTCAAGCATGGCAGAGGTATGTAGTTGCATGCAATGACAACAGGGGGAGCATCTTAAAAATGGGAGCATTCTCCAGTGCAGTGAGAGAGAGAGGGAGGCTCAAGGTGGTGGTGGGGGGTTGTGGGGGAGAGAGAAGGCACAGGGAGGAAGGTGGGGAGAAAAGTACTGGAAAGAGGGAATGTTTTCTAAACACGTGACTCTTTTGTGAATGGTAGCAAATTATTTTGTGCCTAATTTGATCTTTTTGGTCCACCAATCTGCATCCTTAAAGAGCCTGAATTATAACACTCATGATATAGGATGGAAAAAAAGGACACCCAAAGTGCTGGAGTAGCATAACGGGTCAGGCAGCATCTCAGGGGAACATAGATGTTCTCCAGCGATGGTGCCTGACCCACTGTGTTACTCTTCCATTTTGCAAACCAGCATCTTGTGTCTCCATATTGTAGGGTGATTGGGATCAGGATCAGGATCTGGGACCCAGATAAACTTTTTATTGTGACTGATTTACTTGTAATGAGGGATGGTACCTGGGTCAAAACACTCAGAGAAGACTGGATTATAGAGCACTCTGATTGGAAACCTGGTCTGCAACATAATAGAGAATCTGTGGTTGCCCATGATGGAGGCGACTGGGGACTGTAATTTGACCCTGACCTACATTTCTGAGGTTAGTGGTCTGTTCCCAATGGGTGACTGGGATCAGTGGTTGAGCTAGATGGGGGTTGACTTGAGTCTGTGGTTTGACTCTGGTGGGGGTGACTGGAGTCGGTGGTTCTGATGGTGACCAAGACATGGGCTCAGTTGTTTACTGCTATTACACTGTAAGACCCCTTTTTTTTCCCCCACTTCTAGGTACGATTGCTGTGTTTGATTTTCACACCGCGCAGAAAATCCCCCAGATGTACAGCCTTCACAGCTGGTGTGGCCTCATAACCATTATTCTCTTCTGTTTACAGGTAGGTTGTCCTTCAATGGACTACCCTGTCCCCTGAGGTGCTCACCCTCAGAAGCTCCAACCTAAGTGGGATTCCCTTGAACTTAACTACCCCCTCCTCTAAAATTGCTTGGGATTGAGGCTGAGTGAGAAACCTCTGAGCTCTCACCGGTAAACTTGTTAGGAAATAGCGTTTAGTGACGTTGGCCAAGATTATCTTTAATGCCTCAGAAACCATGTTAAGTTGGCAGTGTGGTTAGAAACTGTTTGTTAAGGTGGGTGACCTGCTTGAAATGCCTATCTCACGTGAGACCTTACAAACTGAGTTCTGAAACCTTAACTCTACATTTAAATAGTTGATGACAGAGTTTGTTTCTGTTCTAACTGTTGCAATGTACACAGTGTAAAGGAAATCTTTAAGCACTGCATCAGGTAGAGCTCTGATACAATCCTGTGGATGTTCCAGAGCAATCGTGTGAGGTTGCAAGTTACATGAAATGGTTGATGATATTGGGACGAGACTGATTAAACCTCAAAACTCTTACCATCTGAACATGAAAGCAATTTTCATACATGGCATAGTAAGCTGGAAGGCTGGATATGTAAGTGAAAGAGCATCAATACTACAGCCCCCCCCCCCCCCCCCCCCCCCCTTCAGCCTGCTATTCATCTCCCCCCCCCCCCCCCCCCCCCCCCCCCACCTATCCTAAGGCACTGAAAAAAAACACTTTCACCAGAATGACTGCAGCAGCTCAAGGATGTCTCATCCCCTCGTCCCAAGGTCAATAATGCCTGGTCAACAAAAGGAAAATAGAGCAACTATTAAAATTCATGCACATACTGTACCAGTATATAACATATTGTGGATGGGCAGGCACATAGTTGTGGGAATACAGCGAGCTTCTAAACAACTTCTTGTGGAGGGGACTGAACGGATTAGGAGAACACTAAACTGAAGGTGAACACTGTCCATTGTACGATGATAACCAGGTGGCAGCAATAGAAACAAACCACTTTTGCTTCCTCTGTGACAACCTCTGACTACAGATTTGAGGAATTATTTATACCATGCAAGTTGTGATGTCAGTATTAATTTAAAATATAAAATATATGTTTTTGATCTTTTTTTTTTGTAGTGGGTTATGGGACTGACATTCTTCCTGCTACCTACGTTGTCCTATTCATTACGAGCCATCTACCACCCCTATCATGTGTACTTTGGAATGGGGCTATTTATTCTGGCCATTGGGACCTGTCTGGCTGGGATCACAGAGAAGCTGTTGTTTTCCATCAGGTAAGTGTCAAAGGAGTCTGGGGAGGTGATGGGGTTATTGGCCAATTGAGGTAGGAGCCACAGGTAGGGCTTAGCTCAGTGTTGTAATTCCCCTCAAGGCCACTGTCTTCAGAGGTGAGAAATTTAACCCAAACTCCTCAATAATAATGGATGCACAGTTTCCCAAAATCCACCCTAGGAAGTGCCATCCAACAGATAACAGGAGGTCAGGACACTAACAAGATCATTGGAACTCCTCTCTGAATGGGCGCTCTCTGTTCCCTGGTCTTGTTCCCAAGGTGTGGGCTTACTATGGCCCTTGGTTCCCACAAGTAGCGCCACTTCAGAAAGGCAGATTAGGAACTGTCAAATGGAAAGTTCCTCATTTGCACAAATCTTTTGTGTATCGAATTTGATTTAACTTAAAATAGAAACTGGTCCTCATGTGACTGTGACTGTGACTGGACTGGATGTTTCCTGCACTGTGGCCACAGCCAGCTGTGAATTGAGCTCCAGAAACTCGACAATGCCACACTTGTTGATTGATTGAGTAATACAGCATGGATACAGACACTTTAGCCCATCAAGTCCACTCTGACCATCGATCACCCGTTCACACCAGTTCTTGTAATCCCCTGTCACATCCACACCCTACATATTAGGGTGATTTGCAGAGGTCAGTTAAATTCCAACCCTACACGTCTTGGGATTGTGGGAGGAAACTGGAGGGAATATATGCAAACTCCACATAGACAGTAACAGAGGTCAGGATCAAACCTGGGTCTCTGGTGCTTTGAGGCAGCAGCTCTACCAGCTGCACTGTACATCCATTCTCTGATGCAGGGTTGAAGCTATTTGTTTAATATAGGTTTTCAGAGTAAGTAATGCATTCCTTCTTCTTTCATGCCAGCCAGGGGTTGCAGCTGTAGGTGAGGGTGGGAGTGGGAGTTGTGGGCAAACTGATGTCCTCACTTGCACCTCTGATTTTTATTTTCTACATATTAGTTTCCCATGATTTAAGATGAGTTTAACTCTTTTCTCTCGCAGTACCACGTACTCCAAGTACGACCCCCAGGGGATCCTGGCTAATGTCCTCGGGCTGTTGCTGGTTTCCTTTGGATTTGTGGTGGGCTACATCTTGAGCCGGGACGAGTGGAAGCGGGAGGCGAGCCCCGAGGAGGAGGCCCTGTCCATGCACTTCAAGACCCTGACTGAAGGAGGGAGTCCTGACTCACAGCGGGATCAGTGAAGGTCAACGTTCAGATCCAAAGCACCAAGTAAAATTGTGGCAGTGTGGTGTTTGCTGTGTGAGTGTGTGAGCGCAACTGGAAAAGGCAGCAGGTCGGTTCATGTCTGTTGTCTGGTGGTTCACAATGTCAAATTTCTTACCAAATGCCAAGTTGTCCAGGACACCCCCAGTAGATTGCCACTAGGGTCAATGGATGGGGCAGAAATCCTTTGGGTCTGAGTCCTGACCATATCCAGATCTCTCCCTGCTTGGCCAGCCATCCACTTTGCTCCCTATCTTCATCCAGCTCCCAGCAGGCATGGACCATGCCGCCATCAATGCCTCATACCCCAAGCAGGCCTGGGTTAGGGCAACACTGCAACATCAGTGTTGTGAAGGAGAGGGTCAGGGTGTGTTCTAGACGCCAGTCTTGGGGCAGGATATTAAGCTGGTTGAGGAGCTTTTCTCCCTTCCGATCTTACTCCGAGACCTTCAACACTTTGTGCTGTTTTGTGTTTTTCCAGCATTTCCCTGTTTCTACACTCACTTGGGCATGGAGTAACCTAGCAGGTCAGGCAGCATTTCTGGAGAACATGGATAGGGTAGGAATGTTAAAAAATGGTGAGATTTAAAAAAATCAAGCCTGTAATTGATCCCATCAGATAAAGCATAAAAATAACATTAATTTGATACCTAATTCACTCTCATATCTTCAGTATTAAAAAGGTTATGGTCATTTTCATACTCAGAAATGAGCATCTTGTTCCCTATTGCTTTTCCAATTACTTAACACAAAAGCTGTGATTGAGGACAGTCAAAAGCCCATAACTTTCTTAAAAATTAAGAGAACTGAATGAGATTTTCAGTTATTATAGATTGAAGTATTCTGAAACAAATATGAAACTTATCTTACTTGGATGACCTGAAATTAAAGCATATAATTAGTTAGTTACCTAATCGTAGCTAATTACAAAATTGACTGTTGTGACAGAAATTGTAATAAACACCGAGATTACCTTGAAAATTCAAAAATGTGATATTCTCAAGATCAGAACTTTAATATTATTGTATTATATGCTGTAAGTCCATAACAGACAGGTAAAGAAATTAGAATTTCTAGCAAAAGACCAAGTCTTTATGGAGAAGACCAGTTGCTAGCTGGCACATTGGCATATCATAATGAGTAGCATCATCATACTCCTCAGATTGTAACTCTTGTAACAGATATACAACCTTGTTTTTCCTCAACTTTTCAATTTTGGCATTGTAAAATGCAGATTTTTGCTCATCAAACCACGCATGACATGCCTTTCTGCCCACTATTCTCACATTAAGAATGTCCTGTAGATCATCACATTTGGAGTAGTTCAAATTTGGATAATCTCTGCGAATGCTGTCTAAATCAGTCTCTTTTGCTGGGCATTTGTCTAGACAATTTAGTATTTCTTCTTCGGAGACATCTGTTTCAAATGTAAAGAAAAAAACCCACTGAACAGCATTAATAGAAACAAGTTATTATTTGCAGTTTTCGAAAAAAAGTAGATATTATAAAGTTAAACGCTAAAACAAATAGTAAATATCCCCCAAAAAATTCATATTCATCAGTTTCATCAAATCATTTAAATTCATCTAATAAATTACTAGATCATTCTAAACATCTATATATTTCTTAAGAAAAGGCTAAAATTTTTAAATGGCCTGTCCAAATAACAAGCAACAATTCACACAAGAATTCACAATATAACATGATTTTATATGTCAAATGGAAGGAATTTAATGTTTAATTCCCATAAATTAATCCAGAAACATCCACTCTCAAGATAATCAAAATCATTAATGTTTCCACAATACATCTGACTAAAACTGTACTGTGGATATTTAGTATGAAAATATTGATCATGGATAGACAATAACACAACATATAGATGATTTAGATGTTCTTATGACATGATTGTGCAAAAAATTTGATTATCTTGAGAATGGATGTTTCTGGAATGTGATCAATTGGAATGTGGCCGATGCCATATATTTTAAGTCCATATCGGCAGGCAAGACATGGCCGATTCGTATGGGGCCCTAAATAACATTTTTCGCAACATAAGATTAATGTGATTAAAAGCCACACCAAAAGCAAGATAATATGTTAAATAAACGACATACCTTTTGTTTTGTCCTCATATTGCGATCCGTGATGTTGCAGGCATTCGAAGTCGCATTTAACTTCAATCCAGCGATGCAATTAAAAAAAAAAAAAAAAAAACGGGAACGGAAGCACGAACGATTTTTCTTCATCAGCTAGCAGCCCGAGAAAATCCTTCTCCAACAACCAATACAAACCTGCAATTTAATCCCGCAAACCCCCCCAAGACTCTTAACAATGCTAGATAGGAGTCTTAGGAAGGGACTCAACCTACAACGTCGCCTATCCATGTTCTCCAGAGATGCTGCATGACCTGCTGAGTTACTCCAGCACTTTGTTTCCTCTTTTTCCCAAGAGAGGCTTGACTTTGAAAATGTTCCCACAGATTAACCAATTACAAGATCCAAGGCAATTTGGGCTCCCCTGAGGTGGTGAAATGCACCATATTGATCTAAGACTAATGCAAGTGACACTCTCTGCAAGAGGCTCATCTCTGGGACGAATGTCTCATCAGACTGCCTGGGCACCCTCCTGTGGGAGCCAGGGCTGGTTTCCCCATCACTGAGCCCAATGGCATGTCACGACCTGGCATCCAGCCCTGTTCCCAAGCACAGTCCTGATCAGTGTGAAGGGCGAGGACACATGGCCTGCTCCTGGTCCACAGCCCCTGGTCCAATCAACCACTGAGTGAATGAAACAGCTTGCCCAGACACCATTGACAACTGGATCAGCTCAGCTGGCTCCCTGCTCACCAACGTCCTGCTGAGAGAGAGGGATGACACACCTCCAACTCAACGTCTCCTCGGAGACCCTGCTGAACCCTCCGGCATTTTCCCTGCCTCGAAGGTCTATGAACACTGGAGAGGTCACTGAGCAGTTCTCATGTTGATGACACCAGCCTAAAGTGATAGCTCCCCAGTAAATCAGCTCTTTAATTTTGTGGACACCACTTGAGATCTTATTTCCTTTTCACTCTCTTTAAATAGTCAAAACTTTAAAATAACTTCGCTCTAGTTAAACCTTGCAGTCATCGCTGAAAGAAGGATTTATAGCTGAGGGTTCCAACGCCACCAACTTTGACCAGATGAAGTGAATGGACACAAAATGCTGGAGTTATTCGGCAGGTCAGGCAGCATCTCTGGAGGAAAGGAATAGGCGATCTTTTGGGTCAAGACCCTTCTTCAGACTGAGAAGCGAGTGGATTTCCCACTTAGTTACCAATCTAGTAACCAGTTGCCTGGCAACATACTCCCATGGAGGCTTTGTCATACAGCATGGAATAGGCCATTCAGCCCTCTGAGTCTGTGCTGGCAATCAACCACCCCTTCATATCCAGCCATTAAACTCTCTCCACATTCCTATCCAATCCTCTCAGATTCTCCCACAAGGGGTAAATTGCAATAACTAATCCACCTACTAAACGTCTCAAATCAGAGGGGGGGGGGGGGGGGAGGAGGAAATTGTGTTGACTAAGAAAAGCCTGCCCAATTGTGGGCCATTGAGGTTTATTAACACCCTGTCAATTTCCCTGATTCTGTTTCTTGTGAGTGCCCAGGGGTGGGAAAACAGGACGAAATTGGAATGGGAAAGGGTGATGTAGTGACTGCTACTCCTGGGTAGAGGGAGGGGGGTGGGGGTGGATGGGTGTCTTCTGCTGGAATGGGTAAATGGCATCAGAAACAAGAAGGTTTGCTTGTGTCTGCACTCCTGTGGGCACATCATTCAGTATTTATTTTATTTTCCGTATATTTGTGTTTGCACTATTATTTTTCTTTCGAGGAGCAAGATTAACCAACTCCGTCCCCAGGTAACTGAGAGTCCAGAATCTAACAGCCCCATTGCACATCAGCTGGGTAAAATGATTTTTTTTTAACTGATTCCAGGTACCACACCAGTGAATCTTGCATCCGTTGTGCCTATACTGCTTTGTGTAAGATATGTTATTCAACATAGTACTTTGCTGAGCTTTGGAAATATTGAAGACATTCCCAGTAGCCTGATCTAGTCGGACACTTTCCTGGCAGTTTTCACAAACACTCCTGTCATTAACTATCCCATTCCCCACCTTGGTCATCAGCCAAATCCATCCCATCTCAGGCATCCCAGGCCAAGACAACCTCTCAAGCGGCTTATGAGAGAAATCTTGACTATTTCAAAACTGCCCGTCTCCAATATTTATATAATAGTCCTGAGTAGGCCATTCGGCCCTTCAATCCAGCACCTCCATTCAAAATGATCATGGCTTATCATCCAAAACCAGTAACCCTACAACTTTAGGCTGTGCACGCCATACGCAAGAAGAAGTAACCTGTTCTTGCTTTGGGAGAAAGCAAGAACAAGTTACTTCTTGCGTATGTCGTAATTCCGTTAGCCATAAGAGGTATTTACATCAATCCCTTTTCAATTGTCCCACATCTCCACTTTAATCTAAGCACTCTGGGATTTGATGAGCAGTGTGGAGGGAGCTTTGCACTGACAGTATAAGCTGTGTCCTGTATTCACTGTTTCCAATGTTATTTTTGTTTATATTGATCTATCGGTAACTGCCTTAATGCTGTGGGAGTAATTGATAGGACAGTATCGAACTTAATCTGGATTTGCTGAACAGCATTTTCTGGTACAGCATGGAGGGAACTCTACTATCTCTCTCACAGAACTGGTTACTCATTGAGGCAGTTACCGATAGATCAATATAAACAAAAACAACATTGGAAACAGTGAATACAGGGCACTGTCAGCTAGCCAAGCCACAGCGGTGGAGGAAACAGTCTCCTTCAAGCTCAGGAGCATCTTCAGATTTTAAGGCCAAATCCACCACTCCCTTCACAGACATACCAAGTGTTATTGCACTTATTAGGGTTTTTAAACATTTTTACATGGTCCTAATTGTCCTATTCATACGTTTTTAGAAAATGCTAATACCTGTGAGATTCCTGACTTTGGAAGCAGAGAATACACATAACCCATAGAAATCCCTCACCCTGGTAAAGTACACAAGGGATTTAATAGACATTATGTCTACTATTATATTAAATATGTAATAGAAAGAAGGAGTCATGCAGGTGTCAACAGACTAAAGAAACTGGGCTCCAAATATTTGTCTGCTCATTTTTGTTGAATTGTTCCAGCCAGATGTGTGTTTGTGTGTCTGTTGGTTTAAAGCTTATTTGTGCACTTTATTCTGTGTAATATGGTTATTATATTATTAAATAAATGTTGCAGCAAGATTATATCAGTGTGCTGTGTGTTCCTCTTCTCTGAGCTGGTTAATGCCTTTTATCTGGACACTGCTTAGCCTTAGGGTGCTCTATGTGGCTGAATCATTGCTGTGAGTTAGGTACAAAACATGGGACCTGATGCTATCACGTCCTTTGCACTGACGTTTCTGCAACAGTTAAAAAAAATAAAGTACAGGACGAAGTCAGCAGGTCAGGCGCGTCTGTGGAGGGAAATAGACAGATGATGATCCGGGTCGGGACCCTTCAGCAGTTTCCCAACCCATAGAACAGTACAGCACAAGAACAGGCCCTTTGGCCCACAATGTCTATGTTGAACATGATGTCAAGACCATCTCCTATCTACCTACACATAATCCATATCCCTCCATTTCCTGCATATCCGTATGCCTGTCTGAAAGCCTCTTAAATGGCTCTATCATATCTGCATCAATCCCAGCAACGCCTTCCAGGCACTCGCCACCCTCTGTTTAAAAAAAAAAAAAAAAAAAAATTGCCCTACACATCTCCTTTAAACTTTGCCACTCTCACCCTAAACATTTAAAAGACATTTGGACAGGTACATGGATAGGAAATGTTTAGAGGTGTATGGACCAAACACAGGCAGGTGGAACTATGGTAGATGGGGCAGCTTGGGCAAGTTTGTCTGAAGATCCTAATTCCGTGCTTTATGGCTCTGACCCTATGGTGTTCACTTACGTGGTGGCTGATTACTGCCTAAATTGCCATTCCCCGTTATTTCAAAGTAAGACCTGTCCATTACCATTTTTCATAGTCATACAACATGGAAACAAGTCCTTCAGCCCAACTAGTCCATGCCAATCAAATGCCTTTCTAGGTCATTCTCATTTGCGAGTTTGAGCCCCATATTCCTCTAAACCTTTCCTATCCATGTATCTGTGCAAATATCTATTAAATGTTATTGTTCCTGCCTCAATTTTTCATCTTAACACCTCTTTCCTTATACATGCCATGCCTTGTGTGAGAAAGTTACCCCTTGGGTTAGTATTAAACCTCTCTCTGCCTTCTCCTGTTAAACCTCTGTGGTCTAAAGGCTGAGCAAGGGTCCACACCTGAAAAGTCACCTACACTTTTCCTCCACTTATACTGCCTGACCCATTGAATTATTCCAACACTTTGTGTTTTGCTGAAGATTCCAGCATCTGCAGTTCATTATGTCACCCACTCATTCTTGATTTCCCCAATCCTGGAACAAAATCCTTGGGTATTCACCTTACCTGTGCCTCAAGACTGTCTCCCTGGATTGTGTGATTCAGGGGAGGCAGTCATACATAGAAACATAGAAAATAGGTGCAGGAGGAGGCCATTCGGTCCTTCGAGCCAGCACCACCATTCATTGTGATCATGGCTGATCGTCCTCTATCAATAACCCGTGCCCACCTTCCCCCATATCCATTGACTCCACTAGCCCCTAGAGCTCTATCTAACTCTCTCTTAAATCCATCCAGTGATTTGGCCTCCACTGCCCTCTGTGGCAGGGAATTCCATAAATTCACAACTCTCTGGGAGAAAACGTTTTTTCTCACCTCAGTCTTAAATGACCTCTCCTTTATTCTAAGACTGTGGCCCCTGGTTCTGGACTCGCCCAACATAGGGAACATTTTTCCTGCATCTAGCTTGTCCAGTCCTTTTATCATTTTATATGTTTCTATAAGATCCCCCTCATCCTTCTAGACTCCAGTGAATACAAGCCTAGACTTTTCTATCTTTCCTCATATGACAGTCCCGCCATCCCAGGGATCATACGGAATGTCCCATAGCTCTTGAAACAAAACTTTGAACCAAGGTGATCTTTGTTTTGTTATTTTGATAAAGTAAGGTACAAAGCACAAAACTCCCAATGAGATCCTCTAATTCTGGCCATTTTATTAAGATGAAAAATGACTTTCATGCCACTGTGGGAAAGGGGCAATGGTGTAAATGTGCTGGTGCTGGAGTACCTCAGCAGGTCAGGCCACATCTCTGGAGAACATGGATAGGTGATGTTTCGAGTCGAGACCCTTCAGACACATTTGCCTGCTATTATTGATGAAACTTTGCCCTGAACAGTAAACGCTGTTTCTTTTCCCAAAGGCCTTAGATTTCCAGATCCAAATGGAAAGATCTATTTGCAGAACTTTCCATTTTCATTTGCTATGGTGTTTGCAAAAAAACAGCTCATGGTCATAAAGTTACAAAAATTACATCCTTGTATTTATTTGCTAAATTCCTGGTCTGGTTTCAGCAAATTAAATTGCATGCTTTCTGCAAATTGTTTAAAAGCGTGCATAACATTGGCGACACTGGATGATAGTGCATTTCATCCAGACTTGCCTTGTAAGACTGTGAATCTTTCCATAGTGTCGTAAGGAATATGAGTAGAAATAGGTCATTCGGCCCAACAAGTCTACTCCGCCATTCAATCATGGCTGATCTATCTCTCCGAACCCCATTCTCCTGCCTTCTCCCCATAACCACTGACACCTGTACTAATCAAGAATCTCTTTGTTTGCCTTGAAAATATCCTCTGATGGCCTACAGCCTTCTGTGGCAGAATCACCACCCTCTGACTAAAGAAGGTCTCCTCATATCCTTCCTAAAAGACCGTCCTTTAATTGTGAGGCTATGACCTCTAGTCCCAGACTCTTCCCACTTAAGCATATTATTTGTCATATCATATGAGGGTAAATGTTGAGGTATGCCATGGCTTGTGAGGCTTCAGCGAGGATGCTGAGATTGAAATAAAGCAATGTACTATTCATTTCATCTTCGTGGTAGTGCAGTGAAAATTGCAACTAGGGTACAGGTATGCTCCTGCAGGATATGGGAAGTCATGGAGATTTTCAGTGTCCCGGAGGACCACACCTGTGGGAAGTAAGTCCAGCTGCTGCTCCCGGCTGTCCGCCTGAGGGAATTGGAGCCACAGCGGGACGACCTCGGGATTGTCCGAGAGTATGGGAGCATAATAGATAGCGAGTTATAGCGAGGTGATCAGTGGTCACATTGAAGGTGAAGTGACCAAAAAGTAGATGGGTGACCATCAGGAAAGAGAGTAGGCAGAGCATGCAGGAATCCCCTGTGGCTATTCCCCTCAAAAACAAGTATATCCTTTTGAATACAATCCTTATGAATTCAGTTGGGTGGGGGTGGGGGCCAAACCCTTCTTCAGACTGGGGGGCAGGGGAAAGGGGGGGGGGGGGGGGGGAGGGAGAGCTGGGGGGGGCTGCGGCATGACCATTTAATAAAATTTGCAACAAGTGCCAGCTGCTGCTGCTTAATCAGTCCTGAGCTCCAGGAGTAGAATCAGTCCATTCGGCCCATCAAGTTTATTCCACCATTCAATCATGGCTGATGTATCTTTCCCTCGTAACCCCATTCTCTTGCCTTACCCCCCCCCCCCCCCCCCCCCCCCCCCCCCATAACTCCCGACACCCGTACTAATCAATCAATGGAACAACTTCCACAGTCCAGGCACATCAGATGCCCATGGAGAAGGTCCGTTCTGTGGCACTGGACCTGCCTGCTCCTTTTAACATGATGTCGAATCCTCGGCTATCTGGAAAAAAGCCAATTTTGTGAGTAGTTTGTGTTGTCAACTGGCAAGGAAGGCATAAATCAGCTGCATGGCAAAAAAAATCTAAATAAGCATTACACATGATCTGAAGACTGAATGCCTGGTGGCTTAGACCACAAGCACAGTATTATCTTCCACGCCCCCTGTCACTATCATGCAATTGTTGGTTCCACCAGCTGCGTTTTCTTATTAAATTTCATAGTGTCACACAAAAACATGGGTCCACATTGATAAATGTGGGGCAGGATATTTGTGCTTGAAGTGGGGGGAGGGATGGAGAAAACATATCAAACTGTGATATACAAATACAACAGAGGTATTAGATGTACCTCAACCCCAGAGAGATTAGACAGTCTAACTAAAGTGATTGGTTATTCAGCATTTAAGGGAGAGGAGGATTGCCACATGTGTGAGATCAGGTGCTGGGAAAGGTTTACATCATCCATAAACACTGACACACCCAACTAACACGTGTCATTTGCAAAGCAGAAGCATGTACAGTGCTTGCCATAATGTTTGGGTCAAAGACCCATCATTTATTTATTTGCCTCTCAACACAATTCGAGATTTGTAATAGAAAAAAATCACATGTGGTTAAAGTGCACATTGTCAGATTATATTAAAGGACATTTTTATACATTTTGGTTTCACCAAGTAGAAATTATAGCTGTGTTTATACATCATTCCCCCCACATCAGGGCACCATAATGTTTGGGACACATGACTTCACAGGCATTTGTAATTGCTCGGGTGTGTTTAAATGCCTCCTTAATGCAGGTATAAGAGAGCTCTCAGCGCCTAGTCTTTCCTGCAGTCTTTCCATCACCTTTGGAAACTTTTATTGCTGTTTATCAACATGAGGACCAAAGTTGTGCCAATGAAAGTCAAAAAAGCCATTATGAGACTGAGAAACAAGAATAAAACTGTTAGAGACATCAGCCAAACCTTAGGCTTACCAAAATCAACTGTTTGGCACATCATTATGAAGAAAGGTGAGCTTACTAATCACCATGGGATTGGCAGGCCAAGGAAGACCTCCACAGCTAATGTCATTGATGAAGAATTCTCACTATAATAAGAAAAATCCCCAAACACCTGACCGACAGATCAGAAACACTCTACAGGAGGCAGGTGTGGATTTGTCAATGACCACCGTCTGCAGAAAACTTCATGAACAGAAACAAACCACTGGTTAGCCATAAAAATAGGATGGCCAGGTTACAGTTTGCCAAGAAGTACTTAAAAGAGCAACCACAGTTCCGGAAAAAAGGTGTTTAAGAAGGAACTGCAGATGCTGGAAAATCGAAGGTACACAAAAATGCTGGAGAAACTCAGCGGGTGCAGCGCTACGGAGCGGAGGAAATAGGTAACGTTTCGGGTCGAAACCCTTCTTCAGACTGATGGGGGGGTGGGTGGGGGGGGGCGTTGAGGACAGATGAGATAAAGATTAACTTATATCAGTGTGATAGCAAGAGTAATGTATGGAAGAGAGAAAAAACTGCGTAAGATCCAAAGCATACCACCTCATCTGTGAAACATGGTGGTAGGGGTGTTATGGCCTGGGCAAGTGTGGCTGCTGAAAGTACTGGCTCACTTATCTTCATTGATTATACAGCTGCTGATAGTAGAAGCATATTTAAATTCTGAAGTGTATGGCCACATCCTATCTGCTCAAGTTCAAACAAATCCCTCAACATTCATTGGCCGGCAGTTCATTCTACAGCAAGACAATGATCCCAAACATAGAAACATAGAAAATTGGTGCAGGAGTAGGCCATTCGGCCCTTCGGCCCTTCGAGCCTGCACCGCCATTCAATAAGATCATGGCTGATCATCCAACTCAGTATCCTGTACCTGCCCTCTCTCCATACCCCCTGATCCCTTTAGCCACAAGGGCCACATCTAACTCCCTCTTAAATATAGCCAATGAACTGGCCTTAACTACCTTCTGTGGCAGAGAGTTCCAGAGATTCACCACTCTCTGTGTGAAAAATGTTTTTCTCATCTCGGTCCTAAAGGATTTCCCCTTTATCCTTAAACTGTGACCCCTTGTCCTGGACTTCCCCAACATCGGGAATAAGCCCTGTCCCACTGTACGAGTTCATTCAAGAGCTCTCCCGAGTTAAAAAACAATCAAACTCGTGGAAGCACGTAGAATGTATGTAGCGGGTACGTTGGAGCTCGGGGACGTCTCTTAGCGGCTCGTAACACTAACGGCAAGTACTTGGTAAGCTCGGGAAGACGTGAAGATTTTTCAAGATATTGAAAAATGTTGAAAAATGTCCACGAGAGCCCCGAGTACCTACAAATGGCCATTACCGATAACTGAAGGGGACTAGCCCCCAAAACAAGCATAAGCTAAAGGTGGCTGCAATACAGGGCTGGCAGAGCATCACCAGAGAAGACATCCAGCAACTGGTGATGTCCATGAATCAGAGACTTCAAGCAATCATTGCATGCAAAGGATGTGTAACAAAATACTAAACATGACTATTTTCATTTACATGACATTGCTGTGCCCCAAACATTATGATGCCCTGAAATGGGGGGGACTATGTATAAACACTGCTGTAATTTCTACATGATGAAACCAAAATGTATAAAATTGTCTTTATTAAAATCTGACAATGTGCACTTTAACCACATGTGATTTTTTCTATTACAAATCTCAAATTGTGGAGTACAGAGGCAAATAAATAGGTTATAGGTCTTTGTCCAAACATTATGGAGGGCACTGTAGCTGCAGGCATCCGATAGCCGGCCAGAGCCACAGCATTGTGAAGACCAGGACAGGAATTTTAGCTGGTGCAGATTTGAACGCTCCTTGAATGCCAAAGGACATGATGCAGGCTCCCCGCCAGTTCCTACCTCACCACTGACTGCACAACTTCAGAGAGCCTGAAGGCAATGGAGAAAACCAACCTCCCTTTTGCACCTTTTTTACAACCACGGTCAATGGCTGGGTTTTGAAGCATGAAATAAAACTGGAAAAAGCTGGAGATACTCAGCAGGACAGGCAGCATCTGTGGAAAGAGAAACGGGATGAATGTTTCAGGTCAATGGAACAAATCATGAGAGGATTCTGATGGAGGATATCAGCTCAGATATGGCAGTACTTTCTCTGAACTTCACTGGGAAGGCAGCATGAAAAATCTTTGGATGTTTACATATCCACTATAGTGGGATCAAAGTCTTTTACCTCCGCTGCTTCAATCCCATGTTCTGCCGGGTTATCCTGCCTTTATACTTGGCTATTTAACTGCGTACAGCTTGGGTCTGGCCCTCTTTTCACTGAATTAAACAAAGGCTGTGGTTAATAGGTATTTGTATTAAGTGCCATGTTCATCTCAAGCACGTCAGTGTTTAGAGCTGGGTTCCATGGAGACCTATTGTATCGTTCCTCATGCTGTTTACTTGGATCTACACAGTAGCATTTCCCAGTGCAGAATCAGTGTGTGAAGAGAATGTATTTTGCTGAGAACGCTGTCTATTCCCCTCAGGCATGGGAACAAGAACCTCAAAGAGTGCAGATAATTCAACAGCAGGTAAGGAATAGCGTGGGCCTGAGCTACAGGCAGAATAACATTTGTGTCCTGGCTGTATGGGAACAAAACTTAAGGGTAAAGAATTCTACTTCCCCGCATATCACTGAAACGTTTGACTTCATTCAATGTTAGTTGGTAATATAGAGTCATACAGCACGGAAACGAGGTTATTAGCTCAACTCATCCATATCAACTGAGATTCCCCATCCAAGCAAACCCCCTTCACCTGTGGCTTGCCCAAATCCCTTTAAAACTTTTCTATCCATGTATCCATGTAAATATCTCCCAAATATTGTTATTATACCTGGCTCAACTACTTCAGCTGGCACCTTGTTCCATATACCCAAAAACCTGCCCCTCAGGTTCCTTTTAAATCTTTCCCCTCTCACCTTAAAACTATGCCCTCTTCTTGATTCCCCAGCCCTGCTTCATTCTGTTTAATCATCTCATGATTCTATACACCTCTATGATCAAAGTACCCCTTTATGAGATCTATACTCCTCTAAGATATGTAATATTTTGCAATGTTAAATAAAATCACCAATGCCTCAGAGGCAGTCTTTACCACAGCGGGTAAACAAACCCGTGGGTTCGGAGCCCAATCCAGGGACTTGTGTGCAAAATCTAGACTGACCCTCCCTCCGGTGCAGTCTGAGGCTCTATGGAAGGATGAGAGAGGGGGGCAGAGAGAGAGAGAGAGCTGGGTCAGAGTGAGCAGACAGACAGTGCAGGGCAATGAAGTTTACTGGACGGTCAGTACAATCAATCAGAATCAGACATTTAACTGAAGCCTGGTCAATTCTTTTGATGGATGTAAACAAATCATTACAACTATGATAAAGTACATGAGAGAATTTCCTCCAGATGTCAAGACCTTCTTTGTTTCATCTTCAGTGGTATGGACAGAAATGATCTGACCATGACTGTTGGGTTGTTTGCGGACGAATCCTGTGTGCACTGTCCATGTTATAAACGATGACAATACAACTAAATTATCTAGTGAGACATCCTAGAATATACACAACATTATTCTATTCAGGCACTTGTTTTAATATCTTACATTAGTTATTGGTATTAGCAAATAAACATGGGTTTTCTTTTCCATTTTTCACACTATTTGGCAAGGGAGCACTATTTGGCAATGGGCCCCAGTGATGGTAGCAAGTCCATGCAATGCTCCAACTGGGAAAATCCCATGTTTAAAGCAGTTGTCAGTGTATTGAGCTGTGGGGAGAGATGGGCTGGGAGCTGACATGTTCCCATCATTACACTACCCCCCCCCTGGCAATGGATTCACTCCAGGTCTGGGTTAGTAAGATGCTAGGCTTGGGAATATGTAACCCTGGGCGTGGGAGATGTGTTCTTGGGCTCCCGAATAAAGTGATCCTGGGCCTGGAATTATTGTAACCCTGGGCCTGAGAACGATGTGTACTGGAGTCTGAGAATGATATAACTCTGTGCCCAATACTTGTATCACACGGGATAGGGACTGATGTATACCTGGACCTAGGAAATATCTTAGAACAAAGAAGCTTTAGGAGATTAGGCATGTCCCTGAGTACTCCAACAAACCTGCGTATCCTGACTGGACGCATTATATCCGAGTGTGGCAACTACAATGTACAGGGATATGAGAGGCTGCAGAGAGTGGCGGGCTCAGGCTCCCCGCCATCAAAAGCATCCATATGAGGCACAGCCTCAAGAAAGCAACATCTATCATTAAGGATCCCCATGTCCTCTTCTGGCTGCTACCTTTGGGCAGGAGGTACAAAGCCTGAAGTCGCACACCATCACATTCATGAACAGCTACTCTTCCACGACCATCTGGTTCTTGAATCAACCTGTACAATGCTAATCACTAACGGAACACCACGGGCCACCTCTTGTACTGCCAGCACCTTGTTTCTAATTGTGTTTTTGCTTTAGCACATCATTATATTTTTGTGTTGTCGGAGTACATGTGCCAGGGATGCTGTTGCAAGCGAGATTTTCATGGTATCCGTACTTCACTGCACTTGTGCATTTAACAATATACTTGAGTAGACTTGACTTGATGCTGCACCAGTAATTGTATAACTCTCAGCCAGGCATAATATAACCCTGGGCCTGGGAATGATGTAACTGTGCTGGGAATGTTGTAACTCTGTAACAGAGACTTCTGACTTGATGATTTGAGAGAGTGAGATTCATGCCACCGTCGGTAGTAAATTGTATAACTCTCAGCCAGGCAATAGTCCGATTATTGTAGCGGTATAGCAAAGACCTCTCTGGCCTGGGTCTCATGATGTAACTGTGCTGGAAAATGTTGTAAACTCTGCCAGCCAAATAATGTCATACACAAGAGAGATGCTTGTCAAAAAGTGAACCACAGTGCTGGAGTAACTTCAGCAGCAGAATTTTTCGTGTCACCCATTCCTTCTCTCCAGAGATGCTGCGTTCTTAGTTAAAACAGAGCTTAAAGTCACGGGCTACTACGTTTTACAACGAGCTTTTTAACATTTTTACTTCAAGAGTAAATTTGACTCGTGGAAATCTTTCATCATGTTGAAAGATTTTCACGAGTTAACAAGTTTCCCGAGTACCTGCCGTTAGTGTTACGAGTTCCGACGTTCCCGCTACGTTAATTCTACGTGATTACCACGATTTTCATTTGTTTTAAACTCGGGATCACTCGTGGGTGGACTCGCACCGTGAGACAGGGGTTTAAGTCTGGGCTTGGAATTACATTGCTTTGGCCTGGGAATGCTGTAACTAGGGTTACCAACTTTCTCACTCCCAATAAGGGACAAAAGGTCAGAATGAAGGACAAATTCCTGATGGCAATTCATTGACTGACTCGGCCTTTGCTGGGTGAATGATGAGTTGGCTCGGGTGCTGGACTGCACACCCAACCGGCAGGCTAGCTGAGGATTTTTGGATCACGCGATGTCGCGCGCAAAGTCCGGCACCCCATCCAACACATGAACTGGTGATCGGCCATGAGAAGGAGGGGTGGTGGTGTCGGCAATAAGCGAAGGTCCGAAGGTCGGACAGCTGGCCGGGCTGCTGACCGACGGGGCCACAGGTGAGGCGCTGCTGCTGCACTCCATGGGCTGCACTACGTCGGGACGGTGAGGCGGGGCTGGACGCGGCGCTCAGACCCCACAGTTTCATCGACCCAAGTAGTAGCAGTCAAATACGGGACAAGGGCGGTTCCGTATGGGACAAATCAATTGAGCCCAATATACGGGATGTCCCGGCTAATTCGGGACAGTTGGCAATCCTAGCTATAACCCTGGGTCGTGGATTGATTTAGCCCTAGGCCTGGGAATGTTGTAGTTCTGGGCTGGGAATGCTGCAGTGATGGTTTGTGTGATGGCCTGGGCTACATCCACAACTCTCTTGCCGTCTTGAGCAGAGCAGTTGCCAAACCAAGCTGTGATATATCCTGATGGGATGCTTTCTGTGCTGCATCTGTAGAGATTGGAGATATGTCAAATTTCCTCTA
Organism: Leucoraja erinaceus; assembly: GCF_028641065.1. NCBI lineage: Eukaryota > Metazoa > Chordata > Chondrichthyes > Rajiformes > Rajidae > Leucoraja > Leucoraja erinaceus. Next base: position 13,192,369 of record NC_073403.1, read on the forward strand.
TCTTTGGCCTGGGAATGGTGTAACCGTGGGGGAACGGGAATAGTGTAAACTGGAGCCCTGGAATGATATAAGCTTGCACCTGGGAATAATGTAATCATGTGTCTGGGAATGATGTAAGCCTGAGCTGGAGATGCTGTAACCTAGGTCCAGAAATTATCTAACCTTGAGCCCAGGAACAATGGAAGCCTGGGACAGGGAATGACATGTAACCGTTTGTCTGAGAATATTGTAACCATGAATCTGTGGTCCATGTCATCGTGCATCCAGGAATGTTGCATCCCTGTTCCCGGGAATGCCCTTGGGCCTGAGAATGGTGTAATGCCGGGGCCTGGAGTGGTGTGAATCCTGGCACGGGAGTGCTGTGGCTGTGCTGCCAAGAATGCTGCAGCACACTGGCACAGCTGGCAGAAGAGCTGGCTCACAGCGCCAGAAACCCTGGTTCGATCCTGACCTCGGGTGCTGTCTAAGTCAAGTTTGCACATTCTGCTTCTGACCATGTGGGTGGTTTCTTCCCACTGAGGGATTGTAGGTTATTTGGCCACAATAACTTGCTCTGCTGAGCGTGTCGGGATGCAATAGTGAGATAACATAGAACTAGTGTGAACCGATGATCGATGGTCAGCATGGACTCGGTGGGCCAAAGAGCCTTTTGCCATGATGCATCTTTAAAAACTACAAAAAGAACATAAAACTAAACCCTGGGATCCATGTGGGCCTCTATCCTGGTGTCCATTGGCTTGTGAATGCTGCAACATCTGGCCATGCTGTTGTGACCCTCTGCTCTGGGAATGCTTTTGCACTTGCCCAGCAATACGCTGATCCAGGGCTTGGGATGCAACATTACCATTCTCCTGGATTCCATCTCCCCATAGATGCTGCCTGTCCCGCTGAGTTACTCGAGCATTTTGTGTCTACCTCTGTCTCGCTATCTCTCTCTGTTTCCACAGGTGCTGCCTGAGTTCTTCCATCATTTTCTGTTTTTAGGTTTTCAGCAGCGGCACCTTTAGATTTTCATCCTGTTACGATCTTGGGTTGTGTAAATCTCCACTTGTCCGAGCGTTATTTACCCAGACCGGCTCCCACCCACAGAGCTTTCAGGTGTTTAACGTTACGCATTGTAAACCGTCAATGGTTCCCTGTCTTGACTCCTAGAGCATCACGCAGCGCTGACAATGATAGCTGCGGACCGATCAACGCACTCAGGTCACTGCTCCCAGCTCACACATAGGAGCGCACAGCTTTAGAGCAAAACGGAACATTCATGCTGTTAAGTTTTTTTGTCTCCTCAATTTTCCCTGCTTCACTTATTCTTCCTCTTGGTTTACATAACAGAATAAAAGTTCTCCATGTGTGGTGCAAAGTTTGTCAGCATCACGGTAATCCATCTTTCCCTCCGCAGAATGTTTGTAGATCAGGAACTATCTGGGTCTGTGCCTTTGCAACTTGTTAAAGAACAAAAAACTCAGCAGGAAATGTTTTCTTCTGGCCGTGGCTAATGAAAGAACATAGAGGCAGTGTTAAATCAATGGGAAAGGTTTGAAATGTTGCTATAAAGGGCAGTAAAGCTGCAGACTGGGGCATTTCAGAATTTTGCACATGCGAAGCAAGAAATTGAGAAGAAAATGAGAAATGGCAAACAAGACAAATTTACCCTGAGAAATAAAAATAGACTGAAAAAGCCTCTAGTGCTGTATATAAAGGAAAGGATTATCAAAAGTTAATTTGTTTTGCTGGACAAATTCCATTGCACAGAAGTAAATGGCTTCATAGAGTAAACCAAACTTTCCCAGACATAGTGGAGAACACTGGGTTTAAAGAGAATAAGGAATTGAAAGAAATAACAAGGGCAAACAAAATAGGAGCGGAGAAATTAATATGAGTGAAATCCAATAAATTGCAGCCAATCTTCGGGAGGAAAATTGTGCGATTTTATTATTAAGCAAGTGGGCCATGGTAAATAGAAAATAATAGAATTGATCAAAGTCAATACAGATTTATGAAAGAAAATGATGTTTAACAATTCTACCAATTTTATTTTAGATTTAAAGTTGTTTACTAGATAAAACAGAACCAGCTTATTATGTTCTGAATGCATTTGATAAGAGAACATTTGGAATTTTACGGAGTGAAGATTGAGAATTGGTTAATGGCCACTATACATTGTGTGAATTACTGATTTTTGGGTTTTGAAGTCAGGAGTAGGGAGCTGTATCCCGGGGGCCCAGCTGATTACAACTTGTTTCAATGATCTAAAGAGGGGACAAGTGAAATCTATCTAGACTTGTTGCCGAAACAAAGATGGGTGCTGGTGAGAAATCTGACAAGGATGCACAGAGATTTTTTTGGGGGACATGAAATGTGTTGATGTCAAATTTAATTGTCACATGTACTGGGAATGGAACAATGACATGTTGACATGCTGCAGATTTACGCAATAACACGAGTAAATATATAATAATTAATAATACAAAAATGAATTATCAGATAGCCAGCCCGTAATAGTGCAAAACCAGAGCATTTAGTGCAACAAAACAAAGTCCATAATAGATTGTTGCTGAGCTAGCTAGAGTTATGGTAGGAGATTGCAGCCTGATGGTTGCTGTAATGAAGCTAATCTTGTATCAAAAGATCATGATTCTCAAGGTCCTGCACCTTCATCCCGATGTTTGCAATGAGATGAGAGCGTGGCCAGGGTGTTTTCTAACGTAGGGATCACATGTATGCAGTTACTGTAAGCATTTAGAAAAGCATCCCAGGCCTTGCACATGTCCTTAGAGTGACCACCTCCCTCCACACATCCCCCACCTCCACTCAGCTCAGATACCTCCTGCCAGAAGCACAGGCAGTAGCACTGGGAGGAGAGAGGGGTGGGGTCAAACAACTCCTGCGAAATGTGCTCCACCACCATGCCCGGGACTCTCTGACTGTAAACAAACTGCTGTTTAACAACCTATTTTCTTTTCTTTTATGATTATTTGTTCAAGGAGTATGAATCTAGCTGTATGTTGTGTTTTTCACTGCCTGGGGGAATTTGACACGGTGAGAATTAGTGATGATTTGCTGCATCTTCCATCCCTCCACTTGAGGGGATGATGAGCTGTTGGGAGAAGGATGTGGTATAAATCTATACATGGATGGTATAAAGCAATGTTTTATATATTCTCCAATAGCAGCAATTATTAATGAGGGTAGCATTGCTTATTACAATTCTGAGAGAATGATGATGCAAAGATTCATATCTTAGAGTTTGCAAGCAATTAAATAGAGTAGCAGTGGCAGAAATAATTTAAATTATTGAAAATTCTCCTATTTTTTTGCAACTTTCTAATTGCACACAGTCTCCATCCTAATGTCAGCAAATTTAAAACATATTTGTCTTCCAGAGCACTAATGAAATTTGCACTAAGGTTCTGGAGGAAATTGATTAAATTTCCCTTGAATTTTGACACGAGAAACTTACTTCGGCACCCGGCACTTAAAAATAGATTGTTTTTTCTTCCAGTGGATGGATGTTTCGGTCTGGCGTCAGAAATGTCCCCAGCTCCTTCCTGTCATCTTTGTGTCCCTTTCATTCCCACAGGATGTGGGATTGGCTGCCTTCTTGTCCATATCTGGGATCCCTAGCATGTCTACCCCACAATGATGAATGACTGGTGATATGTTTCCAAGTCAGTATGGTGTACGATTTGGAAGGAGACTGGTAGCTGGAGAAATTCCTGTGCATCCACTCCCCTTGTCTTGCTAGGTGGGAGAGCTGGCAGGTTTGGGAATGTAGTTTGGGTGAGCACATCTTGTTATGGTACACATGCATCCTCTGTGTGCTGGTGACGAGGGAATGAACATCTAGGATGGTTGACGAGGTGCTAATCAAGTGGGCTGCTTTGTTCTGGATGGTGTTGAACATCTGGAGAGTTGGTGGAGTTGCACTCATCTCAAGTGTGTTGCATCAGGCTCCTAATGTGCCTTGCAGATGGTGGAAACCATTTGGAGTGTTGAGAGTGATCAAGCAATCTATTGGGATTATAGTGGAAGTTTTGAGGCATGTGGCGACAATGGCTTGACTAAGGGAGTTGTTGAAGATGTCTGTTAGCACATCTGCTAACTCATCAGCACATTCCTTGAGCACACGTCCTGGAATGTTGTCGGGTCCAACTGCTTTCCATGGGTTGACCTTGGACAGAGTTCTCCGTGTGTCCATTGAGTCTATGATCAGGACTGGCTGGTCGGTTTGTAAGCAGGGGCTGGCTCTCCCCTTGGGTGTGGTGTTAGCTGCATCAAAACGTGCAAAGAAATTGTTCACTCAGTAATGGATACCCAGCCTCTACTGTTGTGGCCATGGTTTTTATGTGTAAAGAAACAAAGAACTTCAGATGCTGGTTAATACACAAAAGTACTACTGGATTAACTCAGCAGGTCGAACAGCATTTCTGGAGAACATGGAAAGGCGATGCTTTGTGTCGAGACCTCTTTTCAGACTGAAGAAGTCTAAGAAATGTGTGTACATTTGAGTCCCTGATTAATAGTGATCCCCAGGCACATGGATAATGGGAGAATCTACAACAAATACACCATTGAAAGTCAACGATCAAGGGTTAGACTCTTATTTTGCTGGAAATAGTCAATTCCTAGTGCTTTTGTGGCACAATTTGTTCACTTTTTGAGAAGTTTCAAATAAAATTGAACATGTGCACACATGAACTAACATTCCCCCTTCTGACCATAAGATAGCAGGAGGGCCATTGATGAGGCATTTACCAATGACACCACCCTGTACCAATGGTTGTACCAATGACCTAACCCTGAGCCATACTCGTCCTAGGGCTGAGATGATTGCCACCTTGCAACTAAAACCTCAGTGCGAGATACATCTCTGGGTGTTTTCCCTTCATTTTCTTGATGCCACACTCAGTCAAATGATACCCCGCTCTCAAGGGCAGGTCCTATCCCCTCATCACTGGAATTAAGCTCTTTTGTCCCAGGATTGGAAGAGGAGGTTTCCTTTCCAACATTTCACCTGATGCCACAAGGTTTCAGGGGCTCTGGTGTCACTGTAGAGGAGTCCAAGAGCTCCTTCTCTCTCTCTCTCTCTCTCTCTGTACACAACCGCTCCTTCTGCCCTGCTGTTGGGTCAGGATGTATCTGGAATGTACCATATTGTCTGAAGGTGTGACTCCATGTGAATGGCCACGTCAGGCTGTTGATGACTAATCTCTGGGCCTGCTCTCACAATGTAAACATCAGGCCTTTTGCCTTCAACGTCCAATGGGCTGGGAGTGACTTAAATGACCATCTTTCACCACAAGTAGTAAAAACAGAAGGAGGCCATTCAGTCCCTTATACATGCCCTGTTATTCACAGGATCACAGCTGATCTCTTACATCACCCACTATCTGCCCAAATATTCCTCAGTTCCTTTAATATCTAGAAATCTGTCCCCTCTCTAAAAGCCTCTTCAATGCCACTCTCATATCTGGCCACCACCTCTGGCAACACATTCCAGGCATCAACCATCCTCTGTGTAAAATAATCACCCCTCTCATCTCTCAACTCTGCCCCTTTCACCTTAAACTTATGCCCTCTAATTTTATTTTCCAAATGCTCACAATAACTGCATACATGTGATCCCTACGTTAGAAAAGTTACTCCAGCACTTTGTGTCTCTCTCCTGCTAAGGAACGCCCGCCCCTTGGTACTGAGAGCTCACTTTCCCCCTGCCCTCATTGACCAGTCCCACGGTGTGATTCCAGTCTGTCTCCTTTCCTGCAGGTTCCTCAGCAGCCAGCGACCATAATCCAGCAAATCCCTGGACCACAGCCTCCTCAGATTCCACCTGCCAGGAATGGACATATGAAGGAAGGTAAGCCAGCGTGTTGTCTCCAGCAGTGACAACCCTCAGCACCTGACGTGCCTCAGGGGGGTGGGAGCTAGCACTGTGGGCCCACCCACATGTAATACGATGGATCACGAGGAAGCAGCGACTGATGTACCTTTGTGACAAAGGCGATGTTGGTCAGGTAGTGGCCTATGCCTTTAAATCTTGACCTTGTTCAATGAATGTAGGAGCCAGATGTTGCTTCTCGCTCACAACCACAGCTGGAAGCAATGCTTTCCCCTTCTGTTTGCCAGGAAGCTTGCTGATCTTTGGACCTGAGCCACAGGTTGCACTGACACAGACAAGCTCAGATTAGCAGGAGCAGCAAGGTAAAGCAGTCATTATGGCTCATTTCCCACATTCCACGCTGTCGTTGGGATTAAAGACAGAGTTGGAAACACTCAGCTGGTCGGGCAGCTTCTGTGGAGAGAGTAGAACGTTCTGAGAACCTGAGGCAGAACCTGATCTCGCCCAACTCCAATGAATGATCATTGGGTGGAAATGTGAACAGCTGTTCCCTCTCCACGGTTGCTGCCTGTCCAGTGAATATCAGCAAGAGTGCAACAGCATGGAGAAAGGTACTTTGGCCCAACCTGTCCATACTGACCAAGATGCTCCATCAACGCTAGTCCCACCTGACCTCGTTTAGCCAGTATCTCTCTACACCTTTCCTATCCATGCACCTGTTCAAGTGCCTATTAAAAGTAGTTATTGTACTGAATACCAAGTAAAGTACTTTGAACTATCCTTAATGGACATCATTGGACTTTATCTTGTACTAAATATTGTATCTTTTATCTGTACATTGTGGGCAACTTTATTGTAATCGTGCATAGTCTTTTATTTGCCTGGATTGCACAAAACAAAAGCTTTTCATGTACCTTGGTACATATGACAATAATAAACTAAACTAAACTCAATTATCAATTTTCTTAGCAGATAAAGTAGGATAAGGAGAATTCTAAGATCCTATAACTATATTGAAAGCAAAGGGTAACTAAGGAGAGAATAGGACCCCTCGAGTCAGTATGTTCATCCTGGTGTGGGGGTCAAGGGAAGAACGTTCACATCGCGGCCCTATTCCCACCCAATCTTTCCACCACCACACACAAGAAGCACAAGACAGACACCATTGTATGCAGATGCCGAGAAGTGTGTTCAGCTCTGGCTGAGCAACTTCTAATCTTGTGTGTGGACTCGATTAGAAGAAGATCCTTGTGTGGAACCATGAGAGGTGGATGAGCTTCTAAATGAATACCTTTTTGTCTGTATTTACCACAGAGAATGTGATGGGAACTAAATAGTTCAGGGAAGGGAACATTGATGGAGGTTATAAGGAAGGATGTTACTTAGAATTAGAGAATTCCAATGTTCACACCATTGAGCTGTAAGCGACCCCAGTTGAACTCTGGAAATGGAGGAGACCAAGGACAGAAACGTCAGTATGGGAAGGGATGTTAAAATAATTTGCAACCAGGAGATCAACAGGTCTAGGCAGACCGAGCACAAGTATTCTGTTCGTGTTTCCTAATACCTCTGATCTGTTGTAACGAAGGGGCCTGTATTCCTGACGCTAGATGCGTTTCTTTCCCCAGAACTGGTGGAGCTGATGATGATACAAAATGCACAGATGCACCAAGTGATCATGAACAACATCACCATGTCAGCACTCTCCAGCTTTGGGTACAACACGCAGCCACAGCCTGCCAAACAGGTCAGAGGTCATTTGTTTTCAACCTGCCCTCCCCACCACCACCAACGTTCCTGTAACCCACTAATGTTGGCACTCCAGCCAGTCGCTGGAGATGACGGTGTGGAGTCCCGCTCATTCAGCACTCTTTGATGCATTGACAGAATGCCACACTGTTGGAAGTGTCATCACTTGAATCCGTTGCTGAACTGAAGGGCCCTGACTGCATTTGCAGGGATTCTCTGTGTTAGCTTCACTGAGCAGCAGGTGAACTCTCAAGGACTCGATCAATAATCATCCCACAAATAGCATCTCAACGATTGGATTGTGGTGACAGGCCAGTTGTCCCACAGTGCCAGACTTGGCAGGTAACAGTTGGGGTGCTCCCTGAGTGTTGCCCTCTTGGTTACTTTGCATTGCCTTGGAAGTCTCATTTAGTGAAGCTTTCACTGCCAGATACTCAGTCTGAAAAACTGGCCGGACCTGAAACGTTACCTGTCCATTTCCTCCACAGATGCTGCTTGACCTACTCGGTTTCTCCGTACTTTGAATTCCTTCAGTCTCTTGCGTCTTAAAAAGACGTGTATCTGGTTGTGAGGACACGAGGAACTACAGATGTTGGAATCTTGAGCAAAATACACCGGGTCGAGCAGCATCTGTGGTAGCTGAATGGAATTGTCGATGTTTTGGGTCAAAACACTGCGCTAAAGTTGTTATTAATAGCAGGGTGGTGGAATGTATCCATATCATACTAATAGAAAGAGAAATCCGAGGCAAATGACAGGCAGAAATAGCTATTCCTGACACAGATGGAAAGAAGAGTGAGTGACCTGAAGTCATAGAACTCAACACAATGTTCCCAGACTGAAGATGAATGTTAAATACACCATTAATCGGAATGGAAGAAGTTAAGATTGCATTGGGTCCCATTTGAATGGTGCAGGAGGCCACAGGCAGAAAGGTGAAGAGTGGGAATGGGAAGAGAACTAAAAAAGCAGGCAAAATGTAGATACAAAGAACTGCAGATGCTGATTAATACACAAAAAGGACACAAAGTGCTGGAGTAACTCCGCAGATCAGGCTGTGTCCCTGGAGAACATGGATAGGTAATGTTTTGAATCTGAAGAAATTCTCGACCCAAAATGTCACCTATCCATATTCTCCAGGGATGCTGCCTGACCCGCTGAGTTACTCCAACACTTTGTGTCCTTTTGTAAAACAAGCAGGCATTTGGAGGCTCAGGATCACAGTGGAGGACTGAATGCAGGAGCTTTGCAGAGCAGCCACCCAATCTGCGCTTGCTTTCTCCAATGTAGAGGAGGCTGTTCAAAAAAATCTGATTGAATCTTCCCACAAATGGGATTGATAGGGAGACAACGTATACATGTGAAGACCCAGAGTGTTGGAGGAACTCAATGGGTCAGGCAGCATCTCAGAAGAACATAGCTAGGTGACATTTCAGGTTAAGACACTTCTTCAGGCTGATCCCAAAGTTGTCCCGACCTGAAACGTCACCTATCCACGTTCTCCTTAGATGCTGCCTGAACTGCTGAGTTACTGCAGCATCTAAGGAGAACATTTATAGGCAACGTTTCAGGTCGGGTCCCTTTAGTATCAGTCTGAAGAAGTATCATAACCCAAAGTGTTGCCTATCTATATTCTTCTGAGATGCTGCCTGACCCATTGAATTACTCTCTGTGTTTTCCCATGTATATCTTGTTTCCCTATTAATCCCTTGTGCGAGAAGATTCTTATGTATATCTTGCAGAAACAAGGAACTGCAGATTCTGGTTTACAAGTGTTGTACAGAAAGATGTCAGATCTGAGAATATTATGTGTGTTTATTTATTGTGTTTAGAATGCAATATCAATCAGGATGGAAGAGAGTGAGCCAGACACAGTTTACCACCATCACTACGAGCCCTGGCCCTACCCTTCGTATCCCACATGGCCGACACTGCCACCCCAGGTCCTACCTCAGCTGTACCACCCGATCCGACTACCGCAAGAGAACCTGCAGCCAACAGTGCGGCACATCAGTCGAGACGGACGTCCAAATCCCCGGAGAGAGTTGTAAGTGTTCTGATCGTGGAAGGAGATTTAAGGCAGAGATTGACACAAAAAGGTTCGGTAAACCAGCTCAAGCTTTACTGATCATCAGCCGGCGGAAGTGATGGGGATATACCGGTCAAGTAAGCAACAGACACTTGACTTCCCCGCGTCATCACTTCAATGAACAAAGATTTGTACGGCGTACTTAGTCACATTCCAAATTATGTTAGTCATGGTCACAAGATGCAGCCAATAACATCACTACAGGACGAGTCTCAGCTTGTCAGTTGGTCAGCCATGATCATATCGAATGACGGTGCAGGCTCAAAGGGCCGAATGGCCTACTTCTGCACCTATTTTCTATGTTTCTATGCTTATCAATTAGTAGACTCATTTCAAAGGCATCATATCAGACAAGACATTTCAAAGCTACTAATAACCCCAATATATATCAACCTATGACAAGCCTGTGGTTGTCTCTCTCTCTCTCTCTTATCAATTGGTACTTTTCCACTAGAGAAAACCTGCTTGAGAAGAAATATGCTACAACCTACAGTATCTCTTATATATTTAAAAGCATTTAACCTTTTCAAAGATAGATCAGCCATGATTGAATGGTGGAGTAGACTTGATGGGCCGAATGGCCTAATTCTGCTCCTCGGACTAATGAAGGGTTTACACAGCCTTCCCATTAGCTAATGTCAACATCAACAGGAACCCGAGATGATAATGTATCCCAGATCGGGAGGTTTGGGGTTCCCCAAAAATTTGGATTTGGATTCATCTAGGATTTGGGATCATTGGTTTCAGTAGGTACTTGTCAGCAGCTCCTTGAGTAAGGCTCTTATGTTCCAAAGACGTGCAGATTTGTAGGTTACTGATGGTTGTTGGGAAGAAGCTGATGTCAGTTGACTGATGTCAGACTGAAGGCAGTCTGAAGAAGGGACTCAACCCGAAACGTCACCCATTTCTTCTCTCCAGAGATGCTGCCTGTTCCGCTGAGTTACACCAGCATTTTGTGTCTACATTCAATTTAAACCAGCATCTGCAGTTCTTTCCAACACAGGTTTAAGGAGAATATTAGAAATCTTTAGCAAAGTAAATGAAATGTTATTTTCTGAAGGGGGAACAGACTCAAACTATTTAGCAAAATGTGTGGGAATAAACGGAAGAACTTCTAAGGAAGTGGGTGATTAGGACCTTGGGTTTACTGTCCACATGGCTGGTGCCATTGGAAACAATCAATGTTGGCAAGATAATTTGGATCAGGACTTGAAGGTAGAAAGCTACCCTGGAGTAATTGACTTGGTTGGCATCAGGATTGAGGTTAGGTCAAATGGCATTGTTCTGAACAGATTGGGCATGGACAATGGGTGGAATAGCCTCTTTCTCTGCCACGTTGACTCTACAATGCCTTCAGAGACCCAGTCATTTTCATAAATGAATGGAGGCTCTGGGTTAAACGTAGTTGATCTTCAGTGCTGATCAGCTGGGTATTATATCCAGAAAACCTGCAATTAACAAACCCCTTTCAGATCGGATGGTTTATTTGTTCAAAGTGGTTTGTGTTAACCAGAGTTGTTGGATTGTTGTCTCCTAGTAAAGCGGTCCCTCCACCTCCACCACCCAGTGCCACAGGGACAGTGGGAGCAGACGTCCTCCCGGCCTCAGGTAAGCACCAATTGCATTGCTCTCCTTGGTGCCTTATGCACTGCTTCCCCCCTGTGCACTTCCTGGATCTATGTGCAAAGACAGCACAGGAAGTGGTTCATCCTTTAACCAGACGTGCAACTTCACAAGAACCTAGAGTTGAGTAACTCAGCGGGTCAGGCAGCATCTCTGGAGAAAAGGAATCGGTGATGTTTCAAGTCGAGACCCATCTTCAGACTGAGAGTCAGGGGAAAGGGAAACAAGAGATATAGAGGTTGATACAGATAGATATAGAACAAATGAATGAAAGATATTCAAAACAGTAACGATTATAAAGGAAACAGGACATTATTAGCTGTGAAGGTAGACAACAATGCTGGAGAAACTCAGCGGGTGCAGCAGCATCTATGGAGCGAAGGAAATAGGCGACGTTTCGGGCCAAAACCCTTCCGTGGCTAGGTGAAAATGAATTGCAGACAATGGGTCTCAACAAAACGACTTTGAACCTAGTGCAACAACTTTGGTGGGGGAGGAAAGGAGAGAGAAGGGATGCAAGGGTTACTTGAAGTTAGAGAAATCAATATACCGCTGTTACTCCAGCTTTTTGTGTCTATCTTTGGTTCAAACCAGCATCTGCAGTTCCTTCCTACACCTAGAGTTGAGGACTGGACAATGAGTAGAGCGGTATAATTTCCCATTGTATGAAAACAATAGACTAATTAAATAGAAGTGAAGGATAACAGTTGTGGTTTGGTTACTTTTTTTCTAAAAATAACAAAGCTCAGTACAGAGCAGTATAGTGTGAACTTAATGAAATGTAAATGTATTTCTGGAATGATTTTTGATACATTGGTGTTTCTGCCTTTGCTGTCAGCTGGGTGTTGCCTGCATGAATAGAGATGCGTGATTAGACGCTCCATCCCATTGAGTTGCCTTATTCACCAGCAATAGAGAACGCACATTTCGCTGATTTTCCCAATATCACATCTTTGAGGGGAGATTGTTCCTGATTTCCACCACCCTTTGAGTTAGAGGCCTTATTCACCGCACTTCCCTTTCAAAAGTCGTTTGGAGGTTCACTCCGAAACTGAGCATTTTGGTCATTTCTCCCGATTTTAGCTTTGACAATATTTGTCTGCAAAAGCTCAAATTGAAATTGCTTCATGTTAATTGTAAATCTGCGGGGAAAGGCGGGGTGGTTGATGGAGTCAGGTTTCCAGTTTAAAAAGTAACAGGCCATGTTGATATGGCACCTTCCACACTCTCTGAATGCTCCTTCCTGCCAATTTATGGACCCATTATTTAGTTTAGTTTAGTGATACAGCAGGGAAAGAGGCCCTTCAGCCCATCGTCCCCACGCCGACCAGCGATCCCCAACACTAATACTATCCCACACACAAGGGACAATATACAATTTACCAAAGACAAATTCACCGGCAAACCTGCACGTCTTTGGAGTGTGGAAGGAAACTGGAGCATCCGGGGAAAACCCACGCGATCATGGGGAAAACTTACAAACTCCGTAGTCAGTATCGAATCGGGGTCTCTGGTGCTGTAGGACAGCGATTCTACCGCTGCGCCACCGTGCTACAGTGTTGCAATCCAGGAAGTTTCCAGATGTTTCTTGCTTTCAAATTAACTGAGACCTGGTCTTTGCTCTGCAGAGTATTACGATGCGGCTGATGGTCCGATATGACAGGCTCCGGGTCCCGCTCCAAGAGGATCCATTCGCGAAGCACACATCTGGCTCAATAACCATTGAGACCCAAGTGCCTGGCAGCTGCCGTCTCAAGCAGTGATTCTCATTTAATGCCGCAATAAATATGAACTTGGCTCAAGACCTTTGCTGTTGTGTATTAGTCCCCAGCCATCTGCTCGATGCTCTGCCATTCAATTTACTCTTGCCTTTGGATAGAGAAGAATTCGAAGAGTGTTAGCGATCCAAAATAAAATACAGGGCTTCGGTAATGTTTCCAGCTATCCCTCTCCTTAGACAGAGTCCTGTATTTTATACAGCAGCCCTTTGGAATGGTTGGGAGAGAGGAGGGGTTGTAGTAGGCAAATGAAGGATGGAGGGAGTGGGGGAGAGGATACATTTGGAGTGAGCGGAGGGGTGAGAGTGGATGGAAGTGGGGATTGGAATAGGTGGAAGAGGGGAGAGGTTGTTGTGGGTAAGAGGGAACGGGTTCTAATGAGTGGGAAAAGAGAGGGGGCGGAATGCTTGAGGAAGTTCGAAAGAACTGGGGAGCAAAGGGGTGGGATTGAATGGGGAGGGGATTCAGTTCGAGTGAGAAGGGGAGGGGGGCCAGCGGAGGGGAGGGGTCAGTGTGTGAGGGGAGTGAGTGAGAAGGGACAGGGGAATCTGAGTGGAGGTTTGGTTGCATGCTATCCGACCACATCTAGAAATGAATGGACAGTTAAACAGCTGATAAGAAGATGAACCTCCAAGGATATTGTTATCCTCTACTTAGGCAAGAGTCGGCCTGAGAGAGTTGAAGACAAGGTTGAACCATTCATTGCCACGTTCAGCCAGAAGTGCCCAGTGGTCCATCGCCACTTCATCACAATCCCTAGCCAAAGAAGCTGCTAGATGTAGCAAAGGCTTCAGGGCCAGACCATGTCCAACTGTAGCACTGAGGACAGGGGGTGAGCGTGCACAGCATCTAGTAGTGTGCTCCACACTGCTACATCCAGAACTAGCTATACCTGCAGCCATGTGTTCTGTACAGTTCCTGTACTGGAAACTCAACAACAATGTGTAAATCTGCCCAGGTATGTCCAGAGAAAGCAGGATAAATTCAATCTGGCTAATTATTAACTAATCAGTCTCCTCTTAAGGATCAAAAAAGTGATGGAAGCTGGCATCAGCAGTACTCATAAGCTTGGCGGGGTGGGAGATTGCAACCTTCACGTGGTCCGCCCTGTTTAGACGAATGCAATCAACCTGGCGTGCACAATCAAGTAAGATCACATAGAACAAGTTGTCCTACAACTTTAGGCTGTGCACGCCATACGCAAGAAGAAAAAAGATAAGCTTGGCCAAAGAGCTGAATTCATGGATAATTTTCTCTGCTCTTGAGACCAAGGCAGCATTTGCCCAAATGCTGTAGCATGGCACCCCGGTAAAATTGAAATCGATTGGCAATAAGGCAACAACTTCAGTAATTGATGAAAAAAGGTGGTTGTAGTTGTTGGAAGCCAATCATCCAAGTCCAAGCACGTCACTGTACACCTGGGCAATTTACCATGGTGAATTAACCTTACAATTCACACATCTTTGGGATGTGTGGGCAAACCAGTGTTTAGAAAGGAAATGTATGCAGTCACACGGAGAAGGCAAAATCTCCACATACACCAGATGTCAGGATTGAATCTACGTTCCAGAAATTGGAAGATATTGGGGGTAATCGGGAGGTTGGCTGCAACCCATTCCATGAAGCCTATGCCATGAAACCACAGTGAGAATTTGTTGCTGCCTATTTAGGGGGGATGTCACAAAAAGACAGGCCCAGGATGGAGCCTTTCCCTTTCCATCCTGATGGCATCATGACTGGATAGTATGGACTTCTGGAGAGCTCACACGTGCAACACATCATGGAGATAATGTCGAAGATAGACACAAAATGCTAAATCAGCATGTCCTAAACCAAGGGTGATGTCATCCATTCCTTCTCTCCAGAGATGCTGCCTGTCCTGCTAAGTTACTCCAGCATTTTGTGTCTATTGTTGGCTTAAACCAGCATCTGCAGTTCCTTCCTAGAGATGGAGATAATGTCAGCAGGATACACATTCAGGCATCACATACCATCAAAGGAATGGATTTGTATTGTACTATCTCCAGGGATATCAACTTTAATTGTATTATATATATTAATTATTTGCACACATGCTGTGATTTCTATACAATTTAGCGATCTTTAAGTCCTGCAATTTATCCCATAGGCCGTCATTATAAGATCATTTTGTAAATTCACAACTTTGGTGGCGAGGAGTTGAAGAAATATATTGCTAAGTATGATTATGATATTCCCTTTTCAGTTATATTTCAACCTTTAATACAGAGGCTCAATTTGTCACAATGGTATTAAAATGTGTAAGGAAAAGCTAGACATAGAAATTAATAGATGCCTTGTATAAAGCAGCCCTGTGGGCCAATGGGATACATCTTTGAGATCTCATCATGCGTCTGCATAATCTCGCATTTTTAGTGTAATTATATATTAACATTGAATGCAATCCTGACTAAGACGCACATCTAAAGCTGAATTACAGAAAAGAGAATGAGATCATAATCATAATCAAAGTATGTTCGGAATATATATTAGTCTGGAGGTTGGAGACATCTGAGAGGCGTAGGAACAAATGTGGGTGGTTGGTGGTGAAGGATTCTCCAAATGAATGTTAAAAAAGTTGGAACCCAGAAAACAAAAATTTCAGAAAGTCTCTAAAAGAGATAATTCTGGAGAAGGAAACCAGCTGACTCGTACATTAGTGAATACAACATAATGGCCACCTAGCTGCTGATGAGGGTAAGGCAGCAAAGACAGAATAGCTGACAAAGCTGTGTAGCAACACACACTAGGTGTCCCACCAAATAAGGCTAAAGTGTCAAGATATTGCTAAGCAAAGTGTCCCTCCGTCAAAACAATTTTTTTGCAACTGATAATAAGAGCTACTTGATAGACCACCCACAGACTTTTATATACAAAGACATAATTTTAAAGAAAAGGAGTATGTTGTGTAAAATGGAGTGTGTTGCAATAGCCCTGGGAAAGGATGGGAGTTAGGTGCAATGTCTGCAAGAAAATGGGATTAATAAACACTGACAGAGACCACCATTCACTTCCAAGTTAGGTAAGTAAGAGAAGTTCAACTGGCTTCTATCTCCAGACCTACTACACTGACGGGGTGACTGATCAAGCAAGTGATTATAACACTGATGCCCCAAATCCATCAGGGTAGTGATAAAGTGTGGTGTATCATTTGCAAAAGGATTTGAACACATCTCTCTATCCACATCTCACAAGTAACTGAAAACTTTTAGCAAATCTGTCTGACTTCGTGGAAAAGCAACATGGATTACAAATTGGCCAGTAGTTCTCATGGACAACGGGACTCTGAAATGAAGTTTTCTAAAAGACAGTGAGCTGAGAGAAAATTCTGAAGAACCTGCATATGTAAACAGCTTTCTCTCAACCCCAATGCTGTAACTATCAAAGATTTACAAGCCTACATAAAAGCAACAAGGAGAGAGCCAAACATCAGGATCATTACTCGAGTAAAATACATGCACAAGCTTTTCAGAATGCTATTACATATTCCCCCAACCAAGTTTGGTAGACAAAAATGATGGATAAACTCAGCGGGTGAGGCCTGAAGAAGGGTTTTGACCCGAAACGTTGCATATTTCCTTCGCTCCATAGATGCTGCCTCACCTGCTGAGTTTCTCCAGCATTTTTGTCTACCTTCGATTTTCCAGCATCTGCAGTCCCTTCTTAAAAAACCCCAAACCAAGTTTGTTCTGTTAATGATTAACCAATGTCCTTTCACTGTTGAACTGGTTATGCAGTCAAATAGGATGAAGTTTATGCAAAGGGTTGTGTCAAACTGTGTGGAGTTTGCACATTTCCTCCCACTTGCTAAAGACATGTAAATTGGTAGGTTAATTGGTTCACTGTAAATGGCCTCTAGTATGTAGACAAGTGGTAGAATCTGGAAGGTGATGATGAGAGTGTGGGGGAGAATAAAAAAGAGGGATTAATATAGGATTATTGCAAATGGCTGCTTTATGGTCGACATGGAATTGGTGAGCTGGAGGGCTTGATTCTGTGCTGTATATTTGTGTGAATCTACGGGAAGGTGGAAGTTTGCACCAAGCATACAATAAATCAGCTGGATGCACTCTCCATCAATAGGGAGGTTT